>NC_091855.1:37035386-37349275 GCF_037783145.1 Equus przewalskii | reverse complement strand
GGGTCACTGTTGTAGGACACGAACTTAGAGGCTCCATGAGGAGGTTGGGTTCAGTGACATGAGGCAGGAGCCAGGCAGGGTTCAGGCTTTTCAAAACCGCCACCTCCCAGGGGCGGGACCAGGAGGCCTCCAGGGCTTGACTGCAGGTGGGGCTCGCTTCTTGCCCTCCCTCCCTCCCAGCGTGTCTTTGTGGGGCATCTAAGGTGCCAGACACTGTTCTAGGTGCTGGCAACACAAGGTGGGCAAGACACAGAAGATGCTGGAGCTTCCCGTCCTAGTGAGGGAGAGAAGCCATGAACAAGTGCACGGATCATCCAAACCCAGCTGCAGAAGTGCTTGGAGGAGAATAGAGGGTGAAGGGCAGGAAGCGAAGATGTGGGAGACAGGAGCCTGCAGTCAGAAGGCTGGCCCTCCAAAGATGTCCACATTCAAATCCCAGGACCCTAAAAATGTGACTTTACCTGGCAAGAAGGCCTTTGCAGACGTGATGAAGTGAAGGATCTTGAGGTGGGAGGTTGTCCTGGCCTGTCCACATGGGCCCAATGTGGTCCTTCTGAGTAAAAGGGTGAGGCCAGAGGGCAGAGCCAGAGGGATGTAGCTTGAGAAAGACTTGACCAGCTGTTGCTGGCTTTAAAGATGGAAGGAGCCACAAGGCAAGGAGCGTGGAGGCCTCTAAAAGCTGGAAAAGGAAAGCGGATTTTCCCCAGAGCTTCTAGAAAGAATAGAACCTCGATTTTGGCCCGGTGAGATGCATTCCACGTTTCTGACCTCCAGAACTGTAAGATTAAGCCACTGCCTTTGTGGTCCTTTGTTATGGCAGCCACAGGATGCTGATAAAGGCAGCTGTTTGTGGTCAGGGAAGCCTCTGAGGAGACAAACAGTGAGACGTAGCAGCTTTGCAAAGATTTGAGTGAAAAGGACTTAGGGCAGAGAAAGCAGCAAGTGCAGAGGTTCTGTGGCAGGATTTGTTGTGGGTCCCTGTTCTGTCCTGGCCAGCTGTCACTTTAAGTGACCTGGTCCTTTGGTCAACAGGAGAACAATGACCTTTGCCCCACCAGACCTCTCCTCTCCTTGTCTTTTTCCCTCTTCCCTGTGTGGTCCTTTGGCCCAGTGAACTCCTACACATCCAAAGAGGCCCAGCCCAACGCCACCTCTGAGAAGCCTCTCCTGATCCCACCCCATGCAGACCAACAGGTTCTCCCCTCGCATTCTCAGCTCTTATCACACTGACCCCCTTGTGCACAGTCACTTGTCTGTACATCTGCCACCTCTGCTGGGCTGTTCCCCTGGAGTAAAGGCTATCTCCTCTTCACCTCTCCATCTTTAGCACCTGGCCCAGGGCCAGCATGCAGCATGCAGGAGCTGAAATGTTTGATGAGTGAATGATAGCTCTGCCCCCCAAGTCTGATTGTTCTGGAGCCTCCGTCTTACCCTTTCCAGCTGCCAACCTCTTAGATTAGACTGAACTAACCAGCTTGTGAGTGTTGCAGCCTAGATGCGTGTTCCCCAGAGGCAGTGTCCTGTACCCTGTAATTATGACCAGAATGGACTGAGTGTATCAGGAGGCCTTATCAGCTAGGAGCTGGCAGGAACCCCCACCGGGGGAGTCTGCAGGTTGCTGAAGGGCTGTTTACAGAGGTGGGGGCAGGAGGAGGGCCCCAACAAGGGAGGGACAGCACTCGGGGACTTGCGGCAGCGGGGAGCTGTTATGGGCAAGGAGAGGGGGTGGAGTTGTGGGAACCCAAAAAGCCATAGTCCGGTGAGGGGTCCCCGGCAGGAGCCGCAGGCTGAGGGGGATGGAGGCAGCCCTGGCTGAACCCACAGGGAAGGCGGGGGTGAGGGTGGGGGAAGAAATCATCTGACCCGCTCCACCCCCGTTGTCCTGCCAGCATCTCCCATTGGTGGAACCCAGCAGGTGGTCAGAGGACAAGAGTGCCCAGTGATGCAGCCTGTGGAGGGTTCAGCCTCCCAGATGGGGACGAATTGGCAGGAAGGGGTGTGCAACGGTGTCTAAACAGTACAGGGACTTACATCCTACGCCTCAACCCAGCACTTGAAAATGAAGTGTCCTTTTCTGCATGTTATTACAGACCAAGAAGTAACTTGCCCAGGATCACACTGCTCGGGAGGGACAGGCGAGGCAGGGGGAGCTGGAATGTGGCCGCAGTTCTGTCTCCAGGGTCTCTCTTCTCTACATGATCCTTCTGCCCAGAAGCCGTGGGCTTAGGCCAACCCTGTCATAGGTCCCTGAGCACAGAGTGTGTGCAGGGCCTACCCTGTGCATGCCGGACAGCACCCTGGCCCCTCTCCTGCCGGAGGCATCCTGGGGCTTCATCTCCTAGGGCCTCGCCGTCTCCTTCACTGCAACCATCCTAGTTTATAATTCTGCAGTTGTGTCTTCTGGGTTAATGCCTGCTTCCCCATGGCAAGCAGGGGCCATGCGTCTTGCTCATCGTTGTAGCCTCATCCAGGGCCTGGCACATAGTAGATGCTTAGCAAATACCTCTAGAAATATAGGCGAATCATACCGGTTCATTTTAGGCTCTGCAGCCGGCAGGCTGACAGTGGTCTCCTGGCTGAGTGGGGTGAGGTCGGGGAGGCGGGGGTTGCCCCAAGAGGTAGGGAGAGGCCTGCTTCCTCGTCTGCAGCCCACCCCACCCTGCCGGGCTGGGCCTGGCACCTCTCCTCCTGGCATTTGGCAAGCGATAGCTGCAGCCTTAGGTGAGAGACCAGGGGGAGTGAGGAGGGGTCTTCTTCCCTTTTTTCTTCATGCTGCCTCCATCCTTACCGTTTGGAACACCAGGCCAGGTGTCTAGAGATCACAGGTTTGTCTGACAGCCCCGAGGAGGGACGGAAGGAGCCTGGACCCCATTCTCAGCCTCTTGGGGACAGCTCAGCCCCGGAGTTTGTCGTCACTGTGGATTTATCTTTTCATTTCACAAACCAGAGAGGGCCACGTCGGGGGCCAACATGGGTCCACCCTTCTGCACTGGTGCTGGGGTTTGTGCGACCAGCTCCTGCCCGCCGGGTCAGGGCCCAGAGTCCGTTGGAAAGGGCTCCTGGCCTTGGGTCCAGAGGACCCAGTGAACAGCGGAGCCTGGCGGACTTCCCAGGAGGCCTTAAAAATATAAATATGTTTATTTGAATTGATTTAACAACAAATTAGAGAAAGCTTGACAAACAAGACGGAAGAAGAAAGATAGAAAAGTGTCTTTAAGCCCGTTCACTTTGACATAATTATTGTCATGTTGTGTTTTTTCGTTTCTAATCATCTCTCAAATATGTTTTTATTTGTTCTCACGGCCATGAAAGGTGATGTGCAAAATTGCGTTCTGCTCTGTGTCCCTTACCTGCTGTTTGTTCCTGCTACTTTGTCACCTCCGTCAGATCACATTCGCTGGCTGCTTGGGTGTGCTGGGAGTGAATTAGCCATGTCCTTGGAGATGCCCGGACTCAGGGCCTCCCGTGGCCACGCCCCCGCGGGCATCCTGTGCTCTCCCGGGCCTGACCTTTCGGAGCATCATCTTGCCCTCCAGAGCTTGCTTGTGTTAATCCTTGACGATTTCTCCGCAGCTCCCGGCCATCCCTGGCTCCTGGTGTTTTTAGTCGGGGCGCAGGTGCACAATGATCCCCACCCACCCTGCCACCAGCCTGGGAATGGGAGAGCAGATGAAGTCAGAGGGTGCCTCCCCCCAGTGTGCAGGAGGGGAGAGCTGTCCTCAGGCTTTTGACCTGAAGCTATTTCCTCGTCTCTGAGGGCGGGAAACCGATGCCTGAGACAGTAAGGCTTCTGCTCCTGCCCTGTGGGGCTGGGGTTGGTGGGGGCCCAGGGAGGGCAGACCTCCTCTCATTACTCCTCTCATTACTGGCCTTCGTTTGTGTCGTTGTTATTTAAACCGTTCTAGGGGAGGTTATGAAATCTCTGGAGACTTTTAAAAATAGCGTCGTTTCTGGTTATAAAAGTAGTACAGGTCCACTGTAGAAAATGTGGAAAATACCCAAAATATAAAGAAGAAAATGAGCCTCGTCCCAAATGGCAACACCCAGAAATGGCTAGCGTTAACATTTGATATATTTGCTTTTCAGGCTTTTTTTCCTGTAAACGTGTTGATGGTTTTAACGTAAATGGTCTAACACATGGTCGTGTGGTCCTGCATTCTGGTCCAATGTCACTGCTTGCAGGCCGAGTGACCTTGACCTTCTCTCCGTGCCTTCATCTCTTTATCTGTGAAACGGGCCTAAAGTTGGACCTTCCCACAGGCTTGTGGCAAGGCTAAATGAAGTCATGTGAATGGTACCAGGCATACAGTAAGTGCTCAATAAATGCTTGTCATTACCATTAGCAATTTCAGTAGATCGGATATGTAATTCTGGAGCCCAGTCTTTTTCATCTGGTATTATGATCTCAGAAGTTTCCCATGTCTTAAATGCTGTATAAACATCCTTTTTGTGGCTGCATGAGAATTCTTCCTGTGATTTATTTAGCCGCTGTTTGCCATTCAGACCTTCTCCAGTTTTTCACGATTTTTGATACATCCTGCTGTGATGAACTTCCTTGCACATTCATTCTCGGCCCCGTTTCTGATGGATGATCTTTTACGACCGATACCAAGGTGTGGACATATTGGGTCACAGGCTATGGGAATTTATTTCTAGGGTTCTGGGTACCGGGAGACCCGATGACTTTTCTGGGGGGTGACATCGCTTCACGTTCCCCACTCGGCTGTGTCAGGACCAGTCTCACCCCTCCCTCTCCAGGTGGGGTTGAGGTTTCTTTGTGAAAGCCGTCATCCCCAGCCGTGCCTGAAACCCGGAGCCTCTGCAGATGAGAGGCGGCAGCTACCCTGGCCAATGATATTTCCAGGGAGGGTGCGGGTGTCTGCGTTTTTCTCATTTTTGGCACAGGCTGCGTGCGGTCCCAGGTATGAGTCAGCTCTGGAGGATGCAGATTTGCGTGGGCGGGAGGCGGTATCTGTTTACAGAGCCATCGCCTGGCAGTGCAGCTCCCATTTATCCAGGCCTGTGACAGGTGGTTTCCTGGACCAGGGAGCCAAACCCCAGACAGACAGGAAGCACACACCTCCTGCTCAGCTTGTGAATGTTGTCTTCAGTAACCAGGGACACCATCGCAGCCCCGGCTCCGCTCCAGCCAGTGAATGCCTTTTCCAAGGTGATTTCTCTTTGAATGGCTTTTGTTCTTTTGGGGAGGAAGAGATTAAGAATTTGGCACAAGAGCTTGGTCAGGTTGGAGCCGAGCAGGTGGCCAGGAGGATAATAATGATGATAACAACAGCCTCGACAGCTAATAGTTCAGAGAGCGACACTCTCTCTACTGCAACCACATACATGCACTACGTGCCCTCAGAATCCTACTTTCCCTGCATCATTATTCCTGGGCCGCTAAATGTATTGGCCCTGTGCTGAATACCCCCCACATGAGCTCTTGGAGTCTGAGGTGCCCATCCCTGTTTTATAGATGAGGACACTGAGGCACAGAGAGGTTAGCTTATCCAAGGTCACCCAGCTGAGAAGTGGCAGAGCCAGGATCGTACCCAGGTCTGTCGGTCTGTCTCCAACACCTGTGCTTCTAACTCTCACCATCTCCACCCTTCATGCCACTGATGTTGATGGAGCTCGTACTGTGTGGCAGACCACTGCGGTGGGTGGGAAATTCTGAGCCCAGCAAGGCTGTGCTCATGTTCAGTACCTCACAGCATCCTAAGGAGGTGAGTTTCCTGGGCTGCTGTAACAAATTACCACAAACTTAGTGGTTTTGAACCGCCCTCATTTATTATCTTACAATTCTAGAGGTCAGCAGTCTGATGCGACCCCACTGATCAGGTACCAGCAGGGCCGCATTCCTTCTAGAAGCTTCAGGAGAAAAGTCCATTTTCATGCCTTTTCCAACTTCTAGAGGCCCCCAGGTTTCCGCGGTGCGTGGTCCCTTCCTCTGTCCTCGAAGCCAGCAGCATCTCCTCCGCTTCCATCAATGGCCTTCTTCTCTTCTGTCTTCTGGATCAAGTCTCTGTCTGCCTCCCTCTTATGAAGACCCTTGCGATTACGTTTGGCCCACCCAAAGAATCCAGGAAAAAGTCTCCCCATCTCAAGATCCCCGGCTTAATCACATCTGCAAAGTCCCTTTTGCCACAGAGAGGTAACATTCATAGCTTCTAGAGGTGAGGATCTGGATGTCTTTGGGGGGCTGCAAAAAGGGACAGGGTCCCAAAGTACAATCAGCCAGAAGATGCCGGTAAGTGGGCTGGCCCACGGTTGCTGTGAGGGTTGAGCACTACAATCTGTCATACACGAGACTCTTTGAAAACTGTAGAGGGCTCTGCGGATGTTAAGGAGAAGCTGTCGTTGTTGAAGCTGCCTCCTTACCGACAGGATATTGTGATGTGCCAGGATGCTGAAAGGTGGGTGGGTGGGGTCCCTGAGGACCTGGGATGTTTTGAGGACACCCCCAGGGGGCCAGCACCAGCCTGGTCACCAGGAGCCCTTGGCCGTCTAGCACACCCTGCTCATGGAGTCTTTACAACTGCAAGAGCCGTGAAGAACTGGCTTGGAGACAACTTCTCTTTGATGCGAGGATTAACTGGCTTTTCTTTTCTGAAGGTTACATTATTTTGAAGAAATCCCTAAAAGACATCCCTCAAAGAATGGACGCTTTGCCTTGGAATTTTGCACACCTTGGCTGTTCAGCTTCGTTTCTTCTGTGCCTGTAAACCTGTGTGACGATGCTTACTACGCACAGGCCCAGCCGCTGCAGAATGTCATCCCTCTTGTTTGAGCTCTGTGTCACTCACTGCTGGGTAATTTCATCCGTGGGGGTGGTTGCCAAGCCGGCTGTGGCCTTACGAGGTCTCAGCAGGGACGGCTGGCTCCTCAGAGGATGGGGATTGGGTGTGAAAGGGACAGGAAGGGCAGCAGCACGGAGGTCTAGGATGGTGGAGAAAGTGGGCGACACTGGAATGGGGTGGGGGCCTTGGGCTGGGCGAGCGGGGGTTCCTTCAGTGCTTGCTTGATTGCTTCCTTCCTCTGGTTTGTTGAGGAGCCATGAACCCCAAACCTCCTATATTTAACATTGTTACAAATTGAGGTATGATATACATATGGTACATGCACTAAGCTTAAGTGTGTCTCTCGATGGGTTTTTATTGAGTGTAATGTGCATACAGTGAAGTGTGCAAAGTGCCCTAACCTTAAGCATAGAGATTGGTGAATTTTAACCTGTGCACACACCTACGTAGCCACCGCCCAGATCCAGGCGTGGAACACTTCTGGAACCCCAGCAGCTCCCCGTGCCCTTTCCCAGTAAATACCCACCTCCAGCAGTAACCACCCTCCCGATTCCTATCACCATGATGAGCATTGCTTGTTCTTGAACTTCATACAAATGGAGCCATGCAGTGTGTGAGCTTTGTGTACGTACGTCTTGGCTTCTTTTGCTTGATGTTGTGTGTCTGAGGTTCACTCAGGTAGTGGGGAGCAGTAGTTCAGTCTTTTTCATTGCTGTGTAGTATTCCTTTGTATGAATGTACCACGATTTATCTGTTTCCCTGTGAGTGTTTCCAGTGTGGGGCTTGTAGGAATAGTGCTATTAAGAACATTCTTGGGCGTGTCTGTAGGTGGATGTAAGCACTTGTTTCTTCTGCGTTATACTCAGAGGTAGACTTGCTAAATCAAAGGGTTAACATGTGTTTTATTTTTGTAGATGTGTCCAAACCATTTTCCAAAGCAGTACCAATTTACACTCCTGCCAGCAATGGGTGAGATGAGCTCCATCTTCTTCACATGCCTCGTGAGACCCTCAGGCACAGTATCTGCCCATCTCTTGGGACGCATCCTTAGCAGAACCCTGTGCTCCAGTTGCTCTCATTTCACTTTTTCAAGCATATTTGCTCTCTCTTGCCTCTGAGCCTTTGCATGTACTGTTCCCTCTGCCTAGAATGCTTTTCTCTCTCCATCCTTGCCATCTCACTCTGGTTAACCTCTTCTCTTTCAAACTTCCCCTAGTCTTATCTCTTTCAAGAAGCCTCTTCTGATCCCAGCACTTCATTAGGTGCCCTCCTTGGGCTCCTTTGCCCCCTGGATCAGCCAGATTGTAGCTGTTAGCACTCTGGGTTGCAGCTACCCATAAGAGTGCACACCTTGTATGAGTAAGGCCCTGCCTTAGAATACAGGGCTTCCAAGGGGGAGGCTGCTCTCGTGGTGTTGAAATCCTGCAGGGTTTAGAGGCAGGGGCCCAAGGCTGCCTCCAGGCCCCAACTATTCCTTCGTTGTGAGTTGGCAAAATGAGCATCAAACCTGCTCTGAGTCACAGAGCCATTGAAAAGACCTGTGAGCTAATGGACAGAAACATTTTTGTAAATTGGTAGGTGGATTTAAGCATGCACCAAGAATTTTGATGTTCAGTAATTGTTTGTGGGTTGATTGAGAAGGGAAAATGCAGAGAGCTGGCTGGGAGCCGCTCTGTCAGAAACACAGGAGCACGCGGAGAGGGTCTGGTGACTTTAGATATGCATTGTGAGCTGCACAGTCCCACGAAAGACCCAGAATCCCAGGGTTTCTCTGGGCGCTTGAGGATTGTCTCAGCTTTCTGGAAATCTTACGATGCTAAGCTATTGCAACAGTGGTTCTCAAAGTGTGGTTCCCTGGCCAGGAGCTTCAGCATCACCTGGGAAGTTGCTGGAAATGCAGGTTGTCTGGCCCCACTGCAGATGGCTGCATCAGAGACCCTGGGGGTGGGGCCCAGGAATCTGAGTGTGAACAGCTCCCTGCTGATTCTGATGCACACTTCGGTTTGTCAACCCCTGCCCTCCAGGAAGGGGGGCAGTCACAGACCCTCCTCCTTCCCTCTCTGAGTCAGTGAAGTGTATGGATGCAGCTGCTGCCTGTGACGCCTCTGGCACCCCAGAGATGCCCGGCCTCAGACCTCTGCTGAGCTGGGAGGGCAGGTTGAGGCAGGCCTGGCACGCCTGGCCCTCTGGTTTGCGTGATGCACATGCCTTTGATGGAGGCTGAGCACAGGGCTGGGCTAGGGGGTCACAGACACTGCCTGTCAGACAGAGGGTTTGTGGGCAGAGAGGGCTGGTGTGGGCAGCCAGGTTTTTATGTATTTGTGTAGATGCAGACTCAGATGCTCGAATCCATGGGATTTTCCTGGTTTGCAAAGTCAGCCCGTCAGAATCACCTCTCCTTGCTTCTGCAGATTCGCAGGAGAGGAGTGTCGGAGGGAAGTGTGAGGAGGTGGCTTAGGCAAGAGCTGGGATCCTAGGAAGGGTCATGGAAGCAAAGTGCGGTGGCCCTGGGGGACCAAGACCGCGGAGGCAGCTGAAGTATGGTCACTGGCCTTTGTTTGTTAGTTGCCCACTCTTCCTCCCAAATCATAGTTGTGCCTCTTGCAACGGGTGTCTGTCTGTCTGCACAATCTTCTAAAGGAAAAATGTCCTCCGTGTCCAGACTCTCCATCTTCACGTGTTTAACTCCTGTGCATATTATTTTATTATTATTTTTTATTTGAAAAAGAGCGTTTGTATTTTAGGGGACTTTTTTTTCCCCAAAGTGAATACAATTAACCATTTTAAAATGTACAGCAGTGGCATTTCATATATTCGCAGTGTTGTCCAACCATCACTTCTGTCTAGTTCTAAAACATTTTAATCACCCTAAACGGAGACCCCACGTCCGTCAGCATCTGCTCCCCATCCATCCCCCCCCTACTTCTGGCAACCACTAATCTACCTTCTGTCTCTATGGATTTACCTGTTCTGGATGTTTCATACATCCAGAATCATACAGTATGGAATCATACAGTATGTGGGGCCTTGTGTCTTGCTTGTTTCATTTTGCATGACGTTTGGGTTCATCCATGTTGGAGCACGTGTCATTACTTCATTCTTTTTTATGGACGAATAATATTCTATGGTATGGATATTACATCTCCCCTCTCCATTCTCCCCCCTCACTCTCTGGTACTTACTATTTTAAAGTAAATTTCAGACCTTGTGCCATTTCATCCATAAATATTTTAGTATGTTTCTTTAAAAGATAAGGACTCTTTAAAAACATGGCCACAATACCATGGTCACACCTAAAACAATAAACTGTGGTTCCTTAATATCATCCCCTAGCCGGAGAAAGAAGTTTTTCAGCCTGGCATTTGGTACCCAAGCCTGCCTCATCTCCTCTCCTCCTCCTCCCAGAGCTCAGAGATCTCACATGGACTTTATCATGTGGTCCCACGTGGATCGATTGCTAGTGGCTGCCTGGAGTGCTCGGTGCAGAAGGATGGTGCGATCAGGTCTCGGGTGGGTGGGAAAGAGTGCCACGGTTGATTAGCGATGCCTGCCATGGGCATGGGTGGAGGGCCTGGCAGCACCGTGGAGCCTGTACCTTAGCCCCGCATCCCAGAGATTTTCTCTGCGTTTATTCCAGGAATCCACCCACCTGTACACTTTCCCTGACATTCCACACAACCCCCCCAGGATCTCGCCCTGTTTAATACCTAGCTCGAATGTCTGCTCTTCCGGAAGCCTTTCTCAGATCCTCCAGCTGTAATTAATCTTTTCCTTGTCGGACCATGTGGGTCCTGTCTTGTGTCTCCAGAGGAGGAAGGCGTCTTCCACAGTTCACTCCATGTTTACCCAGTGCTGTGTCAACAGCACGAAAGAAGCTGCACTGTTTCCCATGAGTCCTAGCGTGTAGATGTGGGCCTGGCCTTCCTGGGCTCAGATTCATTCTGCCTCCCTCTCTTTCACAGACACGCACACACACTCTTGAATTTCATACTCTCGTTTCCTGGAGAGAGTTCAGTGATCTAAAGGAGTGATTATAATTTCAGGTGTCAATTAAGGATGGGTGGTTTAGGGTTTAATTTTTCATCCTATTCAAAACCAAACTCTGAAAGGCATGGCATCATGCAACAGAAAACAGCCCTGGAGCTGAAGCCCCAAGAATTGCTCCAGCCCACCTCTGCTCTGTGACCTTGAGTGGGTGACTCTCCCTCCCTGGTCCTCTGTGTCCTGTGTACAGAAAGCGCGTGAGCTCAGATCGGTGACCCCTCTGCCGGTCCTGCATCTGCCGGCTCTCCACTTCTGCTCCCGCAAAGAACAGGCCAGTCCTGCTGAAGTGAGGGCTTTCAGTGAAGAGGCACAGAGAGGTTGTTGGAAATCGCCGGTTTCCCCTTCAGGACCCTGTTCTGGCCTTCTGTGTGGCTGAGGCCCCTGATGGGGAGGGAGGTGAAAACTTCCAGGGCCGAGGCAGGAAATGCCTTGGAAGTCAGGTCTCTGGCTTCTGCCCCTGTGGGATCTGCCTGCCCTGCCTGTGGGGAGGTCCCCAGGGGCCATGTGTACTGGACTCGGCCGCCTGTTTAACCCTGGCCACCCCTTGCCCTGCTGCCTTATGGTCAACTCTTAGACCCAACAAATGTTTGGGTCTTTCCTTAGTTCTAACCTTCCCATCCCGCCCCCGGCCCCTGCTCCTGCCCAGGCCTCCATCGTGAGTACCTGGACTGATACGGCTTCTTGGCTGTACTTGCTTCCCACTCCAGTCTCCTCTCCATATGCCGCCAGAGTGATGTTCTTACAGATTAAGTCTGATTTGGTTCTCTAGAAGTCCCTGGTTCTCTAGAAGTCCAAATCTTAGTGCAAGAAAAACCATTCAAGATCTGGTATTTGCCTTCTGCCCGTCCTCTGCTGCTGCAAAACCAAACTGCTCCTGCTTTTTGCACATGCTGTTCCCTGAACATTCTCTTCTCTGGCAACTGTGCCTGGCAGACTCCCATTTACCCTTCAGAACCCAGTTCATATATTCTCACCTCCTCGTGCAGCCAGTGCTCTGAGAATTCCTAACCGTGACCAGGGACACATGGCCAAGCCTAGCAGGTGTGGCCCACGGCAGATTAGGATGGGGCAGCTCTCTGGCAAATTGGGGGGTGGTGAAGCACACACCTACCCACTCCTCTCTCCCTCCATCTGCCACTGTTGGAGTAGCCCGTCCCTGTGCAGGAAAGCAGCACGTCTTCACACAGGGCCATCAGGGGTTGGAAGTCAGAATTTCTAAAACTTGCTTCCAGATTTCCATATGTGGATAGAAAGATTTCAGCTAAGGATGGAATTGAGTGGGACCATCTTAATTTCAAGCCAGAATGCTGTCACAGCAGATTACCAGAAATCTCAGAAGTGTTTCCCAGAGATAGACTTGATCGTGGCTCTGTGGACTAGAGGGTTACACGTGTGTGAGCATGGAATTCCTGCCCCCTTATTTTCCGGGTCCTGATGGAGCATCTGGGCAGAGGGACCGCTTTGCCTTTGCCAGGCCGCGGGATTCCTGCATCCAGAGGTCTCCTACTGATGTGGCAGTTTCAGACTGATGCAGAGCACTGCCCGGGAAACCACCTGCGCATCCTTTAAAGCTTGCCTCCACCAGGCATCACCTCCTCAGGGAGCCTTCCTTGATTCCCCCCCGAACACAGGGGTCCGGGACTTACCGCCACCAGAGATGGTAGCTCGGGCTTCTTCGCCTTTAGGCTGTGAGCTTCTAGGGGACAGGGATGATGCGTTTTCATCCCGTTGTGTCCTGTGTCTAATAGAGCTGGGCACAGAATTAGTGCTCAGGGTTTGTTGAATGAATAAATAAGTAATCACTCATTGATTGATCATCCTGGATTTGGGGGAGACCTGCCTGCCTATCCCCCAGCCTGATTCTCTATGCTTTGCCCTCATCTCTCCATTTCCTTTTTCTCTTCCTGTTTCTCTTCTTCTCTCGATTAGCCTCACCTGCCCTGAGCATCGCCCTGAACTGCTAAAGGGTTGGCCACTTTCTCAGAAGGGAAGTGAGTGAACTTACAAAGACTTCTATCAAAAGCAGTTTGGGTCATCAGGAGCTACACTGTGGTTGTCCAGGCCCTGTGCGGGCAGGGTGGGTCTGTGCCACAGACACAGCCTTGCAGTGAGGCCTCCCCTCGCCCCTGTATTTAAATCCAGGTTTCTCAACCTCAGCACTATGGGCGTGTAGGCCCGGATAATTGGATCTTGTGGGGGGCGTCCTGTGCATTGTAGGATGTTTAGCAGCCTCCCTGGTCTCTGCCCACTAGATGCCAGTAGCATCCCCCCCTCCACTGTGACAATCAACACACACATACACACACAGACGTAGACACAGACAACAGACTGGTAGGTACCAGAGGGCTGGGACGTGGGGGAGGGCAAAGGTCTAAAGGGGCACGTGTGTACGGTGACAGGTGGCAACTGGACTATCGGTGGTGGACGTGATGTAGGCTATACAGGAGGTGAAATATAATGATGTACGCCTGAAATTTATATAATGTTATAAACCAATGTGGCAGCCATTAAAAAAAAACAGGAACTGCCAAATGTCCCCTAGGGACAAAATCGTCTTACATTGAGAAATACTGATTTAAAATTTAAATTAGGGGAAATAAAAATCACCACTTTCCACCCCTCCACCCTCCACCCACACTCTCCATGCCCCTTCCCCTTATTTTTTGTTTTTCTCTTTGGCCCTTATCCCCAGCTAGCAGACTAGACATTTTACATGTTTATCCAATTGATTGTCCGCCTCTCCGTCCCAGACTGCAGTGGTGTGCATCTGGGACTTCTGTCTGTGTCATCTGTAAGATGCCTGTCTTTGCTGTCTCCCCAGGGACTGTCTGGCCCATGGGAGGGGTTGGTAAATGTTTGTTGAATGAATGACTGACTGTCTTACAATAATACCACAAGACCCAGGAGGAAGAAGGCAGTCAGGGTCTCCCCTGCAAGGAGCCGCATAAGGTTTGGAGACGTCCCTCCGAGGCAGTGTGCGGGGTGTGACCAGCTCCCTGGGGCTCAGGGCATGCTTCCCTCCAACCCACTGGCCAGGGCCATGTGCCCAGGTGCCCAGGAACCTGAGAGGAACTGACACCAGGCAGAAGGCAGGCAGCTCCCCGGGGAGCGTGTTTTCTCCTGACCGCAGGATGACAGCTAACCACGGGTCCATGACCACTTTGTTTGGGCAGAGCTGGCAATTAAAATACTGGCTGATTTCATGGTCCTGGATGCCACGTAGCTCTGGGAGTTTGTAAGGTGTGGTCTGCAGTGTGGCGTCTGATGGGAGAAAAAGAAGGAGAGCAGGCAATGGAAAGAAGCACCAGAGAGGGAGAGAGGGCTATGGGGGCGCAGAGACCCGATGGCTAAGTATTTCCAGGAGGGAGCAGACTGGAGCAAAAAGCTAACGGGGCAGGAGCTGGACAGCAAATGCGGGGAAGAAAAATGATAGTAATTGGGAAATATAAGAATTGCAATAAAGGATGGCACGCAACTGATCAGTAAGCCAGAGCCCAGATAATGAAACCAAGATGATAAAATGCTAAGACTCTGCCTGCCTCTCTCTGCACAGAGAAAGGGAAGTAAAACAACTTCCAGACCACGTGGGTAAACCACACGTTCTCTACAAAGCGAAGGCGGCGACGGCTTCGGGTATGGACGGCCGAGTTCAGAGCGGCCAACTGTGAGATCCCGAGTGCACACTTGGCTGTGGAAGATGGGCCTGCTGTGAGGTCCTTCGGGGAGCATCCCCTGCAGACATTTTATTGTGGGACTGGATCTGGCAAACAGTGAGGACCTGAGAGACGGTGGTGATGATCGTTATTATTGACCCAAGGTGTGTAGGCAGAGTGGGGCCCAGGCAGGTGAGGGCAGAGACGGTGTTCCTAGAGTCACGGATCAGATATCTGCCACGTTTTCCTGCCTTCCTCCGCCTCATCGCCTGGCGGCAGGCCAGGTATTCAAGGCTTTGAAATTCCTAAGATGCAGCCCTGAGCACAGGGGGTGAGGGATGAGAATGGTTGTTACTGATCTGTCACAAACGTCGCTGAGCCTTTGGGGGCCCTTCCTGAATGAGGCTCATTGCATTAGGAGTATTACTTATTTAAGGTGAGCCAGCCTCACATTGGGGCGTCAGGCCCTACTGGATGGCACCGCTGGCCACCTGTAGCTCCCAGTGACAAGCAAACTATAGTCTCCTAAATGCCATCTCCTCCTCGCGGACAAGCACCTGGCCCGACAGCGGGTGAGGAGTCCTCCCCAGCAGGGGTGAGTGGAGGGTGAGCTCACCCAGATGTGCCACCTTTGGTGGGAAGGGGGCGTGATCCGTGGGCTCACCGCCCGTGTCCACAGTCCTCCCTGCACCCCTGAGCCTTCTGAGCATCCTCTGGGGCTTTTCACCTGCTGGTCCCTCTTTCTGGAATGTTCTTCCCACAGCACTTCGCAGGGCTGACTCCTTCTTACTCTTCAGGGTCCAGTCCTTTAGGATTATACTAAACTGAATGTTGGGGAGGGTGGGTATGTGTATTTATGCATTTGTTTGTAAAAGCCTAAAGTATTTCTGGAAGAAATCACACAAACTGTGACTAAATTGTTTGCTTTGGAGAAGGGAATTTGACTGGCTGGAGAGAAGGATGGGAGCGAGAGCTCCCTTTTATTATTATTTTATCATTATTCTCTTTTATTATGCTTTTTGAGTTGTGAACCATACGAGTATTTATGCAAACTTACGTTACCATAAATAAGGGAGGATTTGCAGTCCCTCCGGGGCCGGGTGTTTTCCCTCTGGAGTCCTCAAGAACAGCTTACAATTATTTTACTAATTAGTTTGCGTTTGGTCTTTCTTGTCTCCATCTAGAACATGACCCCATGCGGGCCGGGCCCGTGTCGGCTGGTTCTTTAGTATCCGGCACAGGGCTGGGCGCACAGCCTGACTCAAGTGTTTGGTAAGTTAGGAAGGAATGAACTAGCTCAGGACACATGGCTGGTGTGTTACGGGATGAACGTGAATCTGTCTCCACCACACTCCGCACTTTAAATGCTGCCCCAGACGTCAAGGAGCTCACAAGTGTCCAGTGAATTTACTGCTAAAATGCCCAAGAGTCCCCACCCCCCAGCACAGAGCCTGGCACATAGTAGGTGGGCAGGAGAGATCTGTCCTGTGTGTGGATGGATGACTGCATCTCCAGGCATTCTGGAGCTTTCCCCGCACCCCTTCTTTTCCCAGGCCCCACTGAGGTCTGTTATAGCAGCTAGCCTTGCTCTAATGCCTCCTCTTCCTACAGCGCCCTCCCCTTTCCAGCCTCCCCACCCCTTCCTCCTCCCTCTCCCCCTTCCACTCTCCCCAGCTGACAGCCTCCTGGCAGACTCTCCTCATCTTCACAGCCTGCTCCTGCCTCCTCCTCTTCCTCCCTCCCTCCATCTTACTACCAGTGGGCTGATGCAATCCCTGTTTAACATTTTGGCATTTTTTTTTCTTTCCACACCTTTCTCCATTCAGATATTTATATTTTTCTTTAAAAGATGACCACATTCATGCCCATCGACAAGAGACAATAAGCAAATTGTGCTATAGTCACCCAATGGAATTATGCACAACAATAAAAAAAGGACCAGACTGGTGATACACGCAGTAACACGGCTGAATCTCGAAAACATTAACAGAACAAACAAAAGACAGAACAAAAGACTACGTACTGTGCGATTCCATGTAGATGCAGTTCAAAAACAGGCCAATTTAATCCACGGGGATAAAAGTCAAAATAGTGCATGTAGTAGGTGGGGTGAGGGGCATGTGGACGGGGCACAAGAGCACTTTCTGGGGTGATGCAGATGTTCCACGTTCTTGATCTGGGTGGGGGTTATACAGATATACACATAGGTTAAAGTTCATTGAGCTGTCCGCTTAACTGTTTCCCATTTTACTGTAGTAAATTGTGCCTCAATTGGGGGAAATAAAGACAGGCTTATACCCTCCATGGTGCTCCGTTTCCTGATGCTTGCACTTCACTTGTCTGAACGTACTGCCATCATGTAGAGCTGCGTCCGGATTTCAGTGGCCGCATGGCACTCCACTGCATGGAGGTCATCTGTATCTGCAGGCCAAATTTGTTCCCGCGTAGACACTCCTTCTGAAAGGAGGTAAGAGGAGTGGGGACAACCCCAGTCTCTTTAGCGTTGCCTTGTGCTTCTTGGGGAAGTGGTCTCCTCATGGCTGCTGTTCTGGGATTGAATTGCTCAGAATAATTTGGTTCATCAGGAATATTTTATGAAAATGAGTCAGATTTCATCAAACTTCAAAACTTTTGTGCTGCAAAGGACATCATCAAGAAAGTGAAAAGGCAGCCTACAGAGTGGGAGAAAAGATTGGCAAATCATCTATCTGATAAGGTACTCGCATCCAGAATGTATAAACTCTTATGACTCAATAATAAAAAGATAGACATCTCAGTTAAAAAGTGGACTGGCCGGCCCTGGTGGCATAGAGGTTGGGTTTGTGTGCTCTGCTTTGGCGGCCCGTGGTTCATGGGTTCGGATCCCTGGTGTGGACCTAGCACCACTCATCAGGCCATGCTGTGGCAGCATCCCACATAAAGTGGAGGAATATGGCACAGATGTTAGCTTGGTGACAGTCTTCCTCGAGCAAAAAAAAAAAAAAAAAGAGGAAGATTGGCAATGAATGTTAGCTCAGGGCCAATCTTCCTCACGTGCAAAAAAAAGAGGGCAAAGGATTTGAATAGACATTTCCCCAAAGAATATAAACAAATGGCCAATGAGCACATGAAAAGATGGTCAACATCATTAGTCATTATGGAAATGAAATAGAAACCACAGTGAGATACCACTCCACACCCACTGGATGGCTAAAATCGAAAAGACAGAAAATAACAAGCGTTGACAAGAATGTGGAGAAATTGGAACCCTCATGTGCTGCTGGTGGGAATGGAAAATGGGGCAGCTGCTTTAGAAAACGGTCTGGCCGTTCTTCAAAATGTCAAACCATTAGCATATAATCCAGCAATTCCACTCCTAGGTATACACACAGGAGAAAGGAAAACAGACATCCACATAAAAACTCATCCATGAATGTTCATACAGCACAGCAGAATTATTCAAAAAATGGAGACAACCCAAAATGTCCGTCAGCTGATGAATGGATGAACAAAATGCTGTATATCCATACCATAGAATATTATTCAGCAATAAAAAGGAATGAAGCACTGATCCATGCTACAACGTGGGGGATCCTTGAGAACATTATGCTGAGTGAAGGAAGCCAGTCGCAAAAGCCACCTATTCTATGACTCCATTTATTTGAAATGTCCCAATTCAAGGGAGACAGAAAGTATATTAGTGCTTGCTTGGGGCTGGGAGAGCGTGGGGAATGGGGAATGACTGCTAATGGGTGTAGGATTTCTTTTGATGACAGTGTCCTAAAACTAGATTGTGGTGATGTTTGTAAAGTACTCAAACCACGGACCTGTGCTTTAAATAGGTATATGGTATGTGAATTATATCTCAAAAAAGATGAGTGAGGCACTTGGCAGATATGATGGGAAATCAATTATTTTTCATTGAATTACTTTAAAAACAATGAATTAGGTGATGATAGTGTGGAGATGGTCAACAAAGACAGCAATAACTGGACCATGCTTGGCAAAGAGATGTGGCACGTCAGCAGGGGAGGGTCCCCCTGAAGGCCTCAGTCCTGGGCTGGGCCCTCCCTCTTGCTGGCTGTTTGACCCAGGCCAAGTCGTCCTACCTCTCTGGGCTCTGGAAACCTGGGCTAGGGGACCGCTGGCTGCTGTAACAGATAAACCTACGCCTTGCGGGAGTTGAACACAGCAGAAGTTCATTTCTTGCTCATGCAGAGTCCAGCCTGCAGCCGGTGGATGGGACGGGAGAGAGGGCGGGGGCATGTGGGAGGGCATATGGCCTGGCGGAAGTGACACATCTCCACCCCATTCCCTTGGCCAGAACTCTGTCACATGACCCCCACTAGATGCTGGGGCCCGGAGATGCAGTCACCTCCCACAAGTGTCTTCACACTTCGGAGGGGAGCCTGAACCTCTGGTGGGTGGGCAGCCGGGCCTGGGGATCCAGGAGGGGAGCCTGGCAGGGGCTCAGATTGACAGAGCCTGTTAACCTGTCAAGAGGTCTCCTTACTGTCCAGTGGGACCACAAGTACAAGCCCTTTGATGAGTTGAGAGGCAAGATGTAGACGCAAAGTGCCATCACCTTTGTCATGAGTCACAAACTGGCGTAAAGCCCTTTCAGTTCTGACTTGGGTCAGGCCGCTAACCACCTTTCGATGGATCTGCCAGTCGGAGGGGAAGCCTATTTTTTGCACGAACACCTATAAACTGCCAAATCGAAGGCCTGTAGCACAGCTCTCTTTCTCCCTCTTTGCTCTGGGCTACAGCCAAGGCCTGGATGTGGCTGTCCCACATGAGGCTCTGTGTCTCACGCGTCGATGGCAGCTTTCCCGGTGGCCTGCGTGTGTGACGGGTTCCACCCAGAGATGGCTTCTCCCTGCTCGCGGCTGCCAAGAGGGTTGTGTGGTGGGGCTGTTGCTATAGAGAAAATCTGATTATATTCAGACTCGCGTGCGTTAAGGCAGAATGTTCTTTTTGCTCAAGGCTCAGAAAGTCAGAGGGAGGCGCTTCCTTCTCTGCCTGCTTAAGGCTACTGGAACGTGAGTGTTCAACAGCTCCATGTCTGAGCAGGAAAAGGATGCCTTGTTCCTTCTGATCCCAGCCAGCTGTTCCAAATGTGATTCACTGGGAGGCAAAAATGGGAAACTGATATGGTTGGAGCAATTGCAAATTACCGCAGACAGGAGGTCCAGTTCCACGTCGTGCCTTTCTCCTCCCTTCTCCTGCCCTCACACATGCCACAGCTCATACCTGTGTGTGTTAGTCAGGTTCTCCAGAGAGACAGAACCAACAGGACGTGTATACACAGAGAGAGGGATTTATATTAAGGAGTTGGCTCACGTGGTTATCAAGGCTGGCGAGTCCAAAATCCGCAGGGTAGGCTGGTAGGCTAGAGACCTGGGGAAGAGTCACAGTCCAAGTCCAGAGGCCGTCTGCTGTCAGGATCCCTTCTTGCTTCAAGGGGCTCAGTTTTTGTTCTATGAAGGCCTTCGACTGATTGGATAAGGCCCACCCACACTATGGAGGGCAATCTGCTTTACTCAGTCTCCTGATTTAAGTGTTAATCTCATCCAAAAAAAACCTTCACAGAAACATCCGGAATAATGTTTGACTAAGTATCTGGGTGCATGGCCTAGTCAAGTTGACACATGAAATTAACCATCACACTGTGTTTATTCCAAACGCACAGGGGTGGCAGGCTGACCTGCAAAGTGCACGGACGCTGGGAATCCTGGGCTTGACTCTTTCCTCCTGAATTTTCCAGGGATGTGACTGCCCTCTCTGAGCCTGTGTGGCCTTGTGGAAGTGCCTTCCGTCTATCGAGCCCCTGCGCTGACCCAGCATTTGGGTTTGTGATTCTCCCCCATTTGAAGGCAGGGTGCTTACAGGACTGAACAGAGTTGTTCAGCTGCCATGTGGAAGAGCAGGGCCTAGAATTCTGGTCTGGCCCAGAGATCCCAGTCCCCCCACCGCTGTGCACCAGGCTGGGGTGAGGATTCAAGAAAATAAGGTGCGGGCGATTCACATCCTCAGCACAAGGCTGCGCCTGCCCCTCTGGGGCTCGGTCAGCGACAGGCTTCTTTTTCAAATGGCCCCACTGGGGATAGGAGGGTTCAGGCTGGACTTGCAGATTCTAAGGCCGTAATGGTGATAGTGACGATGACCGTGACAACCAGCATTTACGGGGCTTTTGCTGTGCCAGCCATTGTCTCAGCTCTTCACAGGCACAAACTCATTCAGTCCTCACGACAACCCCGCGAGGTGGGCGTGGCGGTCATGGCTGTTTTCCGGGAAATGGAGGCTCAGCTCATAGGACTTGCTCGAGCTCTCGTTTCTTCTCGCAGCCCCCCCACCTCCTCCCTTGTGGCTGCTTCAGGCTCTGCAGAGTCTGTTCGGGCTGCTGTCACAGAACACCACAGACCGGGTGGCTTATAAACAACAGACATTTATTTCTCATGGTTCTGGAGGCTGGAAGTCCAAGATCAAGGCTCCAGCAGGTTCGGTGTCTGGTGAGGACCCGCTCCTGGTTCCTAGACAGCGTCTTCTCACTGTCCTCGCTAGGAGGCTCTCTGGGGTCCTTTTTTAAGGTCACTAATCCCATTCGTGAGGACACGTGGCCTAATTACCTCCTAAAACCATCACTTTGGGGTTTAGGATCTTGACATACGAATTTTCGAGGACACTGTCAGTCCATAACCCTGTGCCCCTCCCATCCCACGCCAATATCCAGTTATTCTAAATGTGTATTCACGTTCCCAGTAACTTAGAGGGCTTTGTTTCTGAAATCCATTTTGGTGAAATGAGCAGGTCCTTCGGTCAACTCCCTTTCTCTGGGGGGCTGCGGCCGCTCCATTCTGTCATCCGTATCTGGGTCATTCAGGCCTGCGAGGTGCCCGGCCCTGGAGCCACTCGTCCACTGGGCAGTTGGTCCGGCCATCGCAGGCTGAGTCCCGGGTGGCACTGCCTGCACAGCAGTTACGAGCTGGACTCTGAGACCCAGCCCTGGCTGCACAGTCCAGCTCCCAGAAGGACAAGCCCTGTGACCCGGGGCACATCCCCTGACTTGCTAGGCCTGATTCCCTCATCGGGAAAGTGGGGAGAAGAGTGGCCCCTGCCTGGAACTTGGCAAGATGGGAGGAGAGGATGCCTCTAAAGCACGTGGCCCGGTGCCCGCCTGGCACACAGCAAGCTCAGGAAGCAGTCCCTGTTTTTATTAGGCATTTGATAAATGCCAAGTAGATATCTCTTGGCTGCCTCGCTTGTTCTCGATTCTGTTTCAGGTCGTAGCTTGCTGAACTGTCCTCTGGTCCCTGGAATGTGTTTGTCTTTTGTGGAGGGAGGCGGGCTTGGTCTTCTGGAGAACAGAACAGCTGGGGAAGCTGTGTTCAGTAGCCAGGCCAAAAGCCGGGGTCACCACAGGACGGGTACTGGGCTCTGAGAAGATGTCAACTTCTGGGGAGTCCCCAGAGCCTGGCTGTGAGAATGGCTTTTATGCTTTTGAACAGGCGATGACACTTGGTTGCCGACGCCCCATGCGATGTGGGGAGACCGTGGAGAGCTCAGATTGATTGCCCGGGACATTTGGGGATGCAGACGTGGATGCTGGCCCGGCCCCAGCACCTGTCATCCAGGCTTTGGATGCCGGCTCTCCTGAGCCCTGAGCCAAGCTGCTGCTTGGAGGAGAAATGCCCGGGAAAGGCACCTGGGAGAGGGGGCTTCTTGTAGGGTGTCGAAGTGAACTTGATGGATGCTCTTGGAGGTCAGGGCGTGGACAGTGATGACTTCCAGGTTCTTGCTGTGATGGGCTGTGGGGATCCCCATGCATCTGGGGCACGCACACCTTCAGGGGGGGTGGGAGGGAGGAGCCAGCACACCTGCCGGCAGGCTGGGATGGCCGGGTGGGCTCAGAAGAGCCACCCTACCCAACAGCAATCAATCGTGTGCCCTGCTGGGTCCCACTGCACAGGCACCGGTCCCCAAGACCTTAGTGACTCTCAAACTTTCGAGAGTGAAAAAGGGGAGGCCGTTAATTACAGTCGGTGCTCATTGTTCACGGGTTCCGTGTATGCGGGGTGCCTTTCTGCCCTCACGTCACTACTGCGATGCTTTCGCGGTCATTTGCAGATGTGCACAGACGCGAAAAAATGTGAGTCAGCTAACGCACGTGTTCCCGGCTGCGAGGGAACAAAGCAACAATCTGCCTTCTTGTTTCGGCTTCCAGACTGCAAACAAGGGTCCTTTTCGAGGTGGAGTTAGTGCCACATTTTTAGCATTTTTGTGCTTTTTCTTGGTGATTTTGCTGTTCAAAATGGTCCATTCCGCGCCCCCCCCCCCCCGCCCCATAGTGCTGAAATGCAAGAAGACAGGGATGTACCTTATGGAGAAAATACGTGTGTTAGGTCAGCTGCGTTCAGGCCTGAGTCACAGCGCTGTGGGCCATGAGTGCAGTGTTAGAGTCAACAATATATATTCAATAAGATGTCTTTAGACAAAAACATGCATAAAACAAGACATGTACTGATCAGATGACAAAAATTTGTGACCAAATGTCCACAGGAACCTAACCCCCTATTTCCCCTGGGAGCAGTGGTTGAGTATTTGCTCGTTCAGTGTTTGTGGTGACTTTCTAGAACATAATTACTGTCAATAATGAGAATCAACAGTGTTACCTTTGGTCAATGAGGATAAACTTGGTCGTGTAGTCACTTAACACCTAACTCAAAGCCACCTCCTCCAGGAAGCCTCCCATGTTTGTTCCAGCCTCCAAGGATCTTTCTCCTACCCTGTCTGACCCCACAATATGTATTCTGTTTACCATTGATTTGACGCTGACATAACTGGAAGATTGAAGTCATTTTTCCCATATGTTTATCATATTGTGTGACAATAGCATGAGCTTCTTGAGGGCTGGGAATGTGTCTGTTATAACTCTGTACCTGACCGATAGTTGGTAATTTAATAAGTGATTCTTTCCACAAATATTTCATGCATTAATTTGATTTGTTTATTGAATTTATTCTTTTAATGAACAAAGAAATGCAAGGCTGACTGAGTGAGTGGTGTGCTTACTGACTGCCAGGCGCCCTTGGCGGGCAGGGAGGCTGTAATGATGAGGACATCGTTACACACAGAATCTTGGGTGTTGCAATAGTGGGGAGCAGAGAGGGGGCGCCTCCTACATCCTAGGTCAGACAGGGCGGGCATCCAGGGAATATGACAAGTAGGTGGAAAAGTGCAAGGAGGGTGTTCCAGGCAGCAGGATCAGCATGTGCAAAGGCCTGGAGGCATGGCAAGCAGGCATGTTAGGGAGCTACAAAGATGTGCGGCAGCTGAGGGGACAGTGGTCCGGGGTAGGTGTGGAGAGAAGGAGGGAGAGACCAGCTGGACAGCGGGTGGGGACAGGCCCCGGGGTCCACTCAGGAGGAGTCCTGAGTTATGGGAGCCTTTGAGGGGTTTAAGCGCTCCATGGTGTGCAGCTGGACACGAAGCTTTTGCCCTTAATGGGCTCAGTAGCACTTGCACGTGACTCGGGACAGGTGCCGCCCTGTGCTGCCAGCCCATGCTGCTGGCCCATGGGAGGGCGCAGCGGGAGAAGGTCGTCAGGGAGCTCCCGCCCAGGAGGGGGCGGGATGCAGTCGAGAGGACGCCTTTCCCAGCCTCACCCAGGCATACAAACAGGATCCCCAAAGAGATCGAGATCGCGTTTTTCTGGCCTGTTCCCAGGGGCTCTGTGGGAACTCAGCTGCTCGTTTCCTCCCAGCGGTTCTCGAAACCCCAGGGGGCCGGGCAGAGGTGGGGGGGTCCTCCCGTGTCCTTCTGAGTGCGTGTCCTGGCTCCCGCCAGGCTTGTCCGGGCGGCAGTTCCCCCTGCTCTGCGCCCGAGGTCAAGCCTGGTATGGGGGAGCCAGTGGACAGCCGGGCCGCCAGCCTCCCAGCCTCCAGCCTCCAGCCTCCAGCCTCCAGCCTCCAGCCTCCAGCTCTGTCCTGGCCCCCAGCCATATGCGCATCCCCTCCATTCCTGCTCAGGGCAGGTGCTGTCTGGCGGCTCCCTCTGCTTCCCGGCCCTGCTCGTTGCTCCAGCCTCCAGGTCCAGCAGTAGCCTCCCGAACACACACACACACACACACACACACACACGTCATACCTCCACACAAACACCCCCCCTGCCACACACGTACTATACACACCACACACAAGTACACACATAAACATCCACACTCACACACGTACCTGCACACACCACACATACCATATACACGACACACACACACCAAATACACCACACAACACACACACACACCACGCACACGGACATGATACCCTCACACAAACACAGAGGTCCCTACACCACACAAACACACAGATACATCATACCTCCACACAAACACCCACACCCCTATGCCACACACACACACACACCACACACCTAAAAATATCCACACACGTACCCCGACATATACACTGCACACATGCTACACACACCCAAACACACCGCACACATACAGATACGGACATACTACACAAACACACACACCATACACGTGTACACCACACACACATCATACCCCCACACCACATACTGCACACATACCACACACCACACGCAAATACACACACTGTACACAAACATCCACACACATCGCACAACACACACATACCTGTACACGCCACGCATGTATACACCCAACACTCTCACACATACCACAGACACATATACCTCACACACACACGCACACACGCACACACACGAGATGCGCTCTGTTACCTGGGGCTGCAGTGCCAGCCCCAACATGCTCCCTTATTTCCTTATTTCCTACCGGCACTTTCTTTCTGGCTCCCATCCCCAGGCCACTTGGCCTAAGGATTCAGCCCCGAGCCTGAAGGCCGGGCCAGCACTGGTTAGCGTCAGCCCCACGGGGCCACCTGTGCTTGACACCACCCTTCCCCTCCACGTGGGGCTCTTTGGGGCGTCCAGTGAACCACACACACGCCAATGTCTGGAAGCGTCTTCGTCCCTCGTGCGTGGAGACCCAGTTGGCTTTCCCACCAGCCCTTCAGATTAGAGCGTCTGTTCAGGAAAGCCGGAAACATGTCACCTCCTTTTAGAACATTGTTGTCAAGGAAGCGACGCCTTTCCTTGAAGGAGTGGCAAAGGGCAAAGACGCTTCAAAGAACAGCTGCCACTGAGGCACGCCGATGGCGCCGGTGCCTTGTGTGTCCAGCTTATAATTCTTCCCACGGCAGCCCGGCCCCGGGGCACGGGTACCCTTTAGAGATTCCCCAGGTGGGAAGAAGGAGTCTCAAAGGGTCTGTTCAGTTGCTCGGGCTGCGTAACAAAGTGCTGCAGACTGCATTAACTACAGAAATTGACTCTCCACCGTCCTGGAGGCCAGAAGTCCAAGATCAAGGTGCCGTCGGGGTTGGTTCCTTGTGGGGGCCGTGAGGGAGGGGTCTGTGCCGGGCCTCTCTCCTTGGCTGGAGGATGGCCTTCTTCTCTCTCTGTCTTCACATGGTCTTCCCTCCGTGTGTATTTAAGGATTCCAGTTGTATTGGTTAGGGCCCCCCAGCTACCCCACTTTAACTTAATTGCCTCTGCGGAGACGCCGTCTTCAAACCCGCTCAGTACCGGTGTACTGGGGGTTAGGACTTCAGCGTATGAATATTTGAGGGGACACAGTTCAGGCCAGCACAGACAAGTTAAGCAGTTTCCCCTGACCGCACGGCTGAGTGGTGGAGCTGAGAGGGGAGCCAGCTTCTGCCAGACTCCAAAGGCCGTGGAGGGCCTGAGCAACACCCAACAGCAGCCGTCTTGGAGAGGGCTGTCTGCTCTCTGGGGGCGGCTGGGGGTCAAGGAGCTTCATGGGAAAGGATGGAGGGTGGAGGACCGCTGAACCTTCCCGTCCCCACAGATGCCTTTATATCCTTAACTCCAAGGTTACCTCGTGTTCCAACCAGAAGGACCCAGAGCATCGTTATAGAGACTCTTCTTTCTATTGCACGTACCCAAAGGTATGTTGAAAATAGAAAGAGATTTGGGGGTCAGATTCGAGTTCTGAAACTCTCCAGCAGTGTGGCCTTGAGCACACGCCCTGGCCTTGTTGCTTCATTGGTGAATGGTAATTATAGCGCCTTCCTGTTAGGACTCTTGGTGGCAGGTGACAGAAATCTACCTGGAAATAACCTAAGTTCTAAAGGGAATAAATCTGCTTGTGGATTTCAAAAAAGGGGAACCAAACAAGCCACTGGCAAGGTGGGGATGCAGCTGAGCCCCGGGACTAAAGAAACCAGGACTCCAGCCTCATCAGCTCTTTCGTTCCTCTCTCATCTCGGCTCCTCTCTGCATTTTGTCTAATTCTCTCCACCAGCTTCCTCCACCCAGCAGAAAATGTGGGCACATTTAGCCCCAAGTTCAAGTCTCATGGCTTCGGTCATGGGAGAGACATGCCTGATGCTCTCCGTAGTCCCAAGTTCAAAGCTCTCAGGGAGGCAGCTCATTGGCTCAGCTTGGGTCCTGTACCCTCTAAGCTGATCTAACCGTGACCAGGAGTGGGGGTGGGGTTCTGAGACGTGGCGGGGTCATGACCTAGGACGTGGGAGCGTGTCAGAACACAGTAGCTCCACACCCCTCATAGCCGTGTGGCCGGGCCAGGGGAGAAGGAGGCCGTGTCCACAAGAGGGTGTTTGAACACACCATCGTTGTAAAAATCAAGCAAGATGGTGTTCACAAGCACTCTTAACCAATGCCCGGCTCCAGAAATGTTAGCTCCCTTCAACCCCGCTGACTCGTTAAGTAATGCAAGTTAATTGAAAGAGACTAATTTGAATTAATGAGGTGCAGTTAAAATATTTTTAACACTTAAGCGCAGTTATTCGATTAGCAAAACATTGTGCCTGGCTCCTGCTGGGTCTTTGTCAATGAACAGACACCTTCATTTACAGTTGGCATCCTTCACTTCCAGGAGAATGGCTTAGGTCTATCCTTTGTGGAGGACGAAGAGGGAAAATGAATACAAACAGTAACAAATAGTTCCTTGTCCAGACGCAGCTGGCAGCAGGTACTGGACAATTGCTCAGTTGGATGAGCGAAGTATAAATTGTCTATTTCTCTCTTGGCTCTGGTTTGCTTTTCAAACTTCTAACTGGCGTAAGCTGCAGCCCAGGATGGAACATGACACATTCTGACGTAAGGGCTCCACATGCAGAAGGGCCTAGCTGTATGTTTGGTCCAGAGAAACCCCTTGGGTGGCATTCAAGGCTCTCTCACCGAGGTGCCCCCCCTGCCGTTTATGCCCCACTTCTCCCTGCCGAGGAGCTGCGCTTAACAAGTCTCAGAACCTACCCCTCATCACCAGACACCTCCAGCTCTCGCTGTCCCTGTATGAGGTGCCCTCTCCTCCCCTTCCCTGTCTGCTCATGTCCCACAGACCCCCCACATGCCCACTCTGACTGCACCCCTACCGGGGAAGTTCCTGAGGCTGCTGGCCCCGTCCACCGATAGCACCCGCCGCCCACTGTTTTCCTGGGCCTGTGTGCCCCGCAGTGTGCAGACCGTATGCTGTATTCGGCAGGTTTTCTCCCGCACCAGCACAGCACATGTCATGTGTCCAATGCCGTGTTGAGTTTCATTTTTAAATGAATAAATCAAGGAACATCCTGACAGGAGCCACCTGGTCTTCTCTCTGGTCGGGGAAGGGTCTTGAGTGAATGTTCAGGAGATGGTTGAGAAGAGAGGGGTCGGGGACCCCCTGGGTGCTCAGCGAGCACTGGCACATGCCCTGCCGTGGGCACAGCAGGTGGGCTGTGCTCTAGGAGGCCGGCCTTTGCACGGGGAGCAAACCGTGCTCTTCAGAAAGCAGTTTCTGAGTGTTAAGCACTGCAATTATCTGTTGAATCACAAAACCAGTGGTGCAATTTCCTTAGGCAAGATTCATTGTGCTGACAAAACGGAGAGTTCCTTCATTAAACATTCATGAGCTTGATCCGATTGTGCTCTTTTCTGAGTAGAATTGGGTTTAAAATGATGTGGGGGGTGCTGCCAAGTCCTTCCTACTGGGGTGCAGAGGCGTGGGTGGTGGGGGGCTCAGTGGAGGGTGCCCATAGGGAGGACAGTGCGGGAGCATTCTTGCCCTGTGTCCACCCGTAAAACCACCGTACATCCTGGTGTCAAGACCCCGGGCTCTGGAGCCTGACCGCCTGGGCTCAAACTGCAGTTCTGCCCGCTTCTGGCTGTGTGACTGTAGGCAAGTTATTTAACCTCTCTGTGCCTCTGTTTCCTCATTTATAAAATGGGGAGAATAATAGAATCTGCTTCACAGGGTTAAAGGAATTAAGGTTAAAAGAATTAATTTAGGTGAAGTGCTTAGAATAGCACCGTCGGTTCTGCTATAACATGACATAGGTGCTTCTAAAAATCACCACACTAATAAAAAGTGGAAAGAAGGGAAAACAGGTCTGGGGGCATCTTAGTAAGCCGGGGCTCCTATAACAAAATACCACAGACCCGGGGACTTAGAAACAGCAGGCATTTGTTTCTCACAGTTCTGAAGGCTGGAAGTCCAGGATCACGGGCCGGCAGATTCAGTGTCCAGTGAGGGTCCAGCTCCTGCTTCTCCCTGGGTGCTCATGTGACAGAAGGGGCAAGGGACATCTCTGGGGTGCCTTTCAGAAGGACACTAATCCCAGTCATGGGGGCCCTGCCCTCTTGACCTAGTCACCACCCAAAGGCCCCACCCCCCCAGTGCCATCATGTTGGGGGTTAGCTTTCAACTTGTGAATTTTGAGGGAACACAGACGTCCAGTCTGCAGCAGACACAGCGCTCCAAACCTTGTCAGTGACACATTAAAAAAAAAAGGCGGGAACCTGAAAAAAAATAGCACAGTTTTATACCTAAGTGGTTAAGTGTATAAAGGTTATAGTAAATATGGCGCCCCTTCGAGCAAGGCCTGACGCTCGCTTGTGGAAGGGGCGTGGGCAGGGCGCGCCTGGTGTGCCGCTGTGCCGTGGAGGAGGAGGCCGACCTGAAATCGCATGGAAAGTTGTGCACTAGTTCACCAGGGCTGCCATCCCGAAGGACCAGGCTGGGGGTTAAATAATAGAAATTCATTTTCTCGCAGGTCTGGAGGCTAGAAGGCCAGGATTAAGGTGCCGGCAGCTTTGGTTTCTCTTGAGGCCTGTCTCCTTGGCTTGCAGGTGGACGCCCACACACAGTGTCCTCACGTGGTCTCAGTGCACACACTCCGCTGGTGTCCTTCTGTGCGTCCAGATTTCCTCTTAGAAGGACACTGCTCATGTTGGGGTAGGGCCACCCTAAAGGCCTCGTTTTAACGTAGTCACCTCTTTAAAGGCCCTGTCTCCAAATGCAGTCACGCTCTGACGGACTGAGGTTAGGGCTTCAGTATATGAATTTGGGGGGACACACGTCAGCTCATAGGAGGTTGTAGCGTTAGATGTCGATGGGTGTGGTTCTTAATGCACACGGTGAACCGAGGGTGCTGGTAGACATTTGTGTGTGTTGTGTATCCCTCTGCGGCTCCGTTTAGCTCTGATCGGCTGGAGGCAGCTTTCTGTATACATCTGGTGTTTCTCGAAGATGAAATTGTGCGTCAGCAAATGCAAAATTTGTGTCATGCTTCAGTTGTCTCCTAAGAGATCGATTGCACTGGCACCGATTTGCGTTTTCTAACAATCATTGGGCAGAACGTGCTGCACCTGCTGCCCGACAAGCGCTGGAGGCCACCACTCTTTAGGGGTGACCTTGGCTCCTGAATCGTGGGGCTGGGCCTGTCCCAGGCACGTCGTCCTCATAGCCGTGCCACGAGTGAGAAAGGACAGCCATGGTCGTCACCCTGTCACACAGATGGCGAAACTGAGGCCCGGAACCTGAGACTTGCCCAATAGCAGTGCTGCCGGGGCAGGGGGGACCCAGACCCTTTCCATCTTGACTCCACTTCTCAAATCTGCCCCTGTGAGACTCAGACCGTGGGGGGATGTTAACCATCCAGAGTCCCAGGCTCCCCCTGGGCGTTTGGATCCTGTCAGTCAGGGCCTGGGCCTGAGCCGCTGTGTTAATGAGCGTCCCAGGTGATCGTCATGACGTGACCAGGCAGTGTTAGGTGAACTGCCCTACGGCTCCACTCATGTGGGTGACACTCAATCCATATTTGTAAGTGTGATGATTAAAATGTGTGAAACAGCATTTTCCATGTGAGTGAGACCCCCTGCTGAAGGTGGGCCTCTCTCACCCTCAGCCTGACCTCAGCCCCCGCAGAGGTAGTGCAGCTGAGTGCAGAGTGCTCAGGCCATGGGGTTGCACCCTCTGTTCTTGCTGCCCAGCTGTGAGACCTTGGGCAACTCACGGCCTGGGAGAGGTAAGCGCTGTGGGTCCCATTTTACAGATATGTAAACCGAGGCCCTGTGAAATCGAACCTGGAAAGCGTTCCACTTAGTCAGGCACAGGCTCCCTTCCTCTGTCCCCTTGTCCTTCCAATCTGAATGGTTGGGGTGACAGTGGGCCTGAAGCTCGGGAGGGTTTGCCTCAGGAAAGTTACCTGGAGTTCACCAAACTGCACAGGTTGAGGGGAGGGTCTCTGCACAAGATCATCCTCATTTCTGACCCCAACTACAGTTCCAGGGCTTCCCCAAACTGCCTCTCAAGTTGGATAATTCGTTAGGAAGACACAGAACTCACTGAGAGCTGTTATACTCCTGTCACCCTCCTGCCACCGACGTGTGACAATATGCACAGAGGGTTCCCCACTAGGGAAGCTTACGTGGGCTTCGGTGCCCAGAGTTTTTACTGGGGCTTCGTGACGTAGGCGTGGTTGACTGATTGATTGCCCACCTGGTTGAACTCAGTCTCTAGGCCGACTGATACTGTGTGACCCACAGCCCCCACCTGAAGTTGCGTGGTGGATCCTTCTGGCGTGCCAGCCCCACACAAGATCCTGTGTGGTCAGCCGCTGCCCTAAGCGAAGGCACTGCTCTCCCGGCTGTGACCTAGATTTACTCCCAGAAGCCAGGGCAAAGGCCAGACCTCTCTTTGGGCAGGGTCAGATTCTGCGCTGCTCCAAAGGGGTGGCAGGAACCGGCTGCGGCTGGTCTGATGAATTTCGATGTGCTCATTCAGGCATGGGGCTGGGGCTGTCCCCTCTGCGGTCCCCGCCGTGGGTCAGGTTCTGAGCCCTTTGTAAACACCAGCTCTCATTTCATCCTCATGGGGCTGCAGATGATCGCCCCACTTTACAGATGGGGACCGTGACGGGGAGCGCCCTGCCCACCATCCCAGAGCCAGAACGCCTGACTCCTTACCGTGGGCTGCGTTCATTTCTAAACTTTTTAAAAACATTAATAAGTTACTGCTCTACTTCAGATGGTCTGCTCAGGACCCCCTGGTGCTCCTTTGGTAATTTCCGGCCCCTCGGAGAAGCAAGGACCACCCTGAGTCCTCCGGTCTTGGGGCCAGACTCCGCGAGAGCTGGAAGGAAGAGGCGCAAAGCCATAAAGCAGCCTGGAGGGAAGTTAGTTTTCAATCAAGTCGGGCTTTGCCTTTCTAATCCTTCCCCTCTGCAGGGGCCGAGGCAGAAAACTCTCTGCGGGAGGAGACCCAAGGCCTGGCTGCAGCCGTTGGACCCGAGTTGAGAACCTGGACCTGCAGCTTTGAGAATAAGCAAAAGTAAAGGAATGTGTCTCAGAAAACCACCAGGCCTGGAAGGTTCCAGCTGCTCCTTATGAAAGAAGCAATTGAGTGGCGGGAGGAGGGGCCCTTCACCAACAAAGGCCCAGCAATTCTCTCTGTGACCCGCTGGCTGCAGGAATTAAGGGGGAGTTTGCCTAAGACATTTAGAATTCTTCTTTTTGTTTTTCCTACGTGATCCTGGGCACTAAGGTCTCTGAGCCTCAGTTTCCTCATCTGTGAAATGGAGATATTAATACCCACCTCACAAAGGCCCAGCACAGTTCACAGAACTTAATAAATATAGGTTCGTAGTTTTCACAGTCAAGGGTAAGAGATGACCTTGGTGGTTTCGACACCAGGTCCTCCTCGTTCTGTAATAATGAGTTCTAGATATAAAACTGAAGACATTCAGAATGGGACCAGTGGGGAACAAATGTGTTTTAAAGAGCGCGATGACTGCTTGATGGGGAGACAAGTCTCTTTACGACATCTCTGATTTTATAGGGTCGATCTGTGAGAATATGGGATTCATTTTACAGCTAGGATGTTCGGACTCCATCCATGAAACTGACGTCAAGTGCAGAGGCACTGAGCTTTTTCAGGGTGCAAGACGGCAGGTGCTGGTTTTATCATCATCGTCATCTAAGGACTAAGAAGATGGACATTGTCTTTGCCCCTTCAACACTCCCCACCCCCTTAGACACACACGAGGGTCACTATGTCCAGACGCCGAATGCCTACCCCAGATGGGAAATAAAAAGTGTGTTCAGGAAACCTAGAGGTTAGAGGGGGTGGTGGTTGGTTCCAGGTGGTCCCTGGAGCAGATTTCCCGTCTTGTCGTTAAGAACGAGCCCTCTCTTGATGCCTTTCCAAGATCTCACAGTCTCTGCCACTGTTTCTAATACCCGTTCTTCCCAATCAGCCCGCTGCTCCACCAGCCCACCCCTGACCCGCTCAGACATTTGGCTCGTCGTCTCTGAGGCTTTTGTCCAATCCTCCTGTGCGTCCAGAGGCCCCAAGCAATATCCAGTCTTTCGGAGCCCTCGCTTATGCCTTAATCTCTTCCAGTTGTTCATTCCTTGCACCCTGCGCTCAGAGACAGGCTTCCTGGCTTCACAGAGTGACCTCCAAGAGGGTTAATCTGCAGGGTTTTAGAACCTGGACGACACGTCCCCAGCTCTTCGTGATTTGTCATTGTTTCTCATTTCTCGCTTGGCCTCAGCAGCCGCCATTTACTGAACTTGGACGGTTTTTGGAGCAGCACTTAGATGTTATGGGGAACATAAAGGAGAGAGAAGACGTCACGGAGAGACCGTTGCCTGTCATTTGGCCGCTGGGCCATCCCGTCTTGAATCGTTTTCGTCTGGCTTCATGAAAGAGTGGAGGGGAAAGAGTTCTGTAGATTGCAAAGTGCTGTAGAAATGTAAGGGCCACCGCATCGAAGTGCTTGTTACCGAAGTATTTATAGCAGCCAAAACATTAAGACTAGCTGAACTGTCCAACAATAGGGTATGGTTGGGAAAGTGCGGAAGGGTGTATGATGAGTTTATAATAACAAGAGGACGCATATTGTATCAGTTAGGATTGTGTTGAGCTGCAAGTAACAAAAAAAAAACAGCTCACAGTGACTTCATCAAGGATGATTTATTTATGTCATACCATGAAGCCTAGAGATAAGCAGCCTGGGTCCAGTGCTGGGGCCCAGCGGGGCTGTCGAGGAACCAGCTGATTCCATTCCCTGCTCAGTCATTCTTAGCAGTGGTGGTTGTGATCCCCAGCTTCACAGCTCCATTAAAGGGGAAGGAAAAGGCGCACACCCTAGTGTCCTCTGCTCCCTTTTACAGAGCACTCCTGGAAACCCCAGCCCCTAACTTTCACTTCCACTTCTTTGGCTAAGCTTTGTCACGTGACTAGCTCTGCCTGCAAGGGAGGCTGGGAAATGATTAGTGTTAAACTAGGCAGATTGCTGACTCACAATTAGGATTCCATTAGTTGAGAAGAAGGCAAGAATGCCTCCTGGGGAGGCAGCCAGCAGTGTCTGCCAGTGTCTACCCCATTAGCTACTCAATATCCATACATACCTGCTTCATATCAGAACTCACCCACCTTCTTCCCAAGGAGAAAGTCACAAAGTTTCACTCTGTCACTGCAGCCAGGGCTCAACATCCAGGATTGTGAAGGGCTGTGCCAGTTTCCCTGTCAGGTTCGAATGTGTGTGGTTCCTTGTGTCTGTAAACTGAGACAGGTTATCTCTCTCCTCCCCCAACACAGCCAATACACAGTGATGGAGAAGGAGCAAGATAAATGATAATAATAATAGTAACAACAACCCCTACCATTCAGGAAAGGTGAGAAAAGATCCTGGGCAGGCAACCAGCGGTGCCCACCTCACAGAATACCACATTGCATCCATAATGTGGTCAGAATGATGTTCAAACAAGCAAGCAGAAATGAAAACATGTAGGAGGAAGAATGGAAGGAGATAAGCTGTCTTGGAATAATTTAATCCAAGTATATTATATTTTCCAATGTTTTCTGTTATACATATCTATTAATTTCATAAACAGAAAATTCCCATGTCAGCTCTTAGGTTTGTAAATATTTCCCCCGATGGTATTGAGGACAGAAGATCAGAAATATTGCACCATGCACAGGGTTGAGTACGTAGTAATTTTTTTAAGTAAAACTTAAAATTTCTTTCAAGTGTACGCACATAGTTAAAAAACAGTGAAACGTACCAATAAGCTTAGATACGAGTAGTAGTCTCCCGCCCCAGCTCTTCCGCCTCTGGGCCTGCCCCCACGGGGAGCCCTGTTACAGCTTTTCGACTCTGAAGGTGGAGTTCTTCCCCTGCAGAAGTTAGGGTTTAGTGCGGGAGAACTGACTGAAATCTGTGAGATTGCTCTCAACACAGCTGCCACCACATGCCTCCATCGCAGAGGGACTTGCCAAGGTGGCAGGCAGCGTTGCAGGAGGCAGTGACCTAAATTGGAAGGAGTAGGAATAGTTCTGCTAATGATGTCCATCCTGATTTACGGGCAAGTCTGTGAGTCGGCCGTCCCAGTCGAGGTCGTGGTCGGGAGGCAGTGTGCTGTAATGGTTAGGACACGGGCCGCCGTGTGACACCTGGCTCTGCTGATTCCGAGATGGGTGACCGAGCTTGCCCCTGCGTTGGTTAGTGCGTCTATAGAATGAGAATCAGGAATGTTTGAATTAAGGACTCTTCGTTGTTGTTTTTTAACAGTTGTTGATTTATTTAAATTCCCAATTTCTTCTTGCTGTAATTTGGGCATTTTCTATTTTTCTAGGAATTTCTTTTAGTTATGTTTTTGAACTTTCGGAATACACTTATTTTTAAAAGAATTTGAGTCGGGATCCATTAAAGGCCGTACGTGGCAATCCGTTGGTGTCTCTTAAGTCTTCTTGTCTTTTTTCATTTGCAGTTTGCTTGTTGAAGAAATTATGAGGATGCTTTTACTTTGAACCAGCAGAAACCCACCAGAGCGTGATTAAGCTAAAAAATTGCATTTACTTTAAGAAAAGAACAGGGGTGCCGCTGAATGCAAAGGCCAGGGTCCAGGGGCCTCAGGAACAGGCCGGAACCGAACTCTCCTTTGCATCCTTTCCCCCCTCCATCTTTCTCACCACATCTCTCATCTCTGTGTCTCTCTTTCTTAGTTCCTGGCTAAGCTTTTTGCTCTCCAGTCCACATGGCAGCAAATGGCCTCCATGCCACCCACTCCATTCAAGGGACCTGCCAGGTGGAGGCTGGAATATGTCCCATTCTGAATTCCCAAGAAGGGACTCAGGCTCCACCCTGATTCAGAGGCCGTGTTGTTGGTTTCCAGGGTCCCACTGCCCTCACCGCCTGCATCAATGGCCAGGGAGGGGCGTCCCCCTACAAGGGGTGCCCTGCAGAGCCCTCAGGGGGTGCACACCACAGGGACGGTCCCAGGCTCATAGGGTTGCCGGTCAGAGGAAGGAGCAGAGGCACGCACAGTGCGGGGCACGTAGTGAGCCAGAAATACACAGCAGCTTTAGCCACAAAAAGCAGACAGTCAGAAACCCTTAGGAGTCATGAAGATTACTTCCAGCACAATGGTGCCACGTGGCAGAGCACCCTTTTTCTTCCTGAGGGGCAGTCAGAAGCAGCACCCTACCTAGCCATTCATTTAAGCCAAGTGCCAAGATGCTTAACCTGGGCCAGACGTGGCCCTTGGCCACTGTGCACAGGTGGTGGTTGTTAGGGAGTCAGGCTTGTCCTCTGGGTACCTGCACCTGGATGCAGAAAATGGTGGCCTGGGAGAAATTCCGTCACGGTGGCTCAGTGCCCTGAACTGCCCCATGTAGGGACTTAGATTCCAGGTCAGACTGTCACCAGCAGAGCCGTAGTGACCCATCCCACCAGAGAGGAATATTCACAAGCCCCTCGGGCCAGCGCACCACAGAGCTGGTCCCTGTCCTGATGCCTGGGTATCTTCATGGGGCTTTCTTGGTTCAGTCCCGTGGGTTCCACCTGAGGTCGTGGCTCACATTAACAGCCTGAGCAACGCTGTGAGCAGGAACTGTGGAGGCCACAGGGGGCAGATACAGGAAGGGAGAAGCCCTCGTTTTTGTTCCTAGGGCCACGCTGGTGAGATTAGATTGACAGATCGGAGGTCATGGTCACAGCTGGGAAGTGAGTGATCCGGGCTGTATCAGAATGGGCATGGTGGTTTCAGAGGTCACATGCAGTGTGCCGACTGGTAGATGGATTTTCCATTCATTCATTCATTCATTCATTCAACAAGCATCTATACTTAGACACCAGGCACTGGAGCCGGCAGGGGTGACCACACCATACAAGACACACTGTTTACTTATGGATTTACTCATTCACGTGTTCATTCGTTCATTTATGATACCCCACCTTCTTGAATGAAAACATTTAAGGGGGCTTACCTGATCCATAAAATAGAGTTAAAAAGTATATAAGCAAAAGAATCTGGATCAAATAACATTTCTGTAAAAATGGAAGTCCGGGAAAAGTGAGTATTCCGATAGGCAGGCCACAGTCCCGCTCATTTGTTAACTTGGACTTCAAGTTTAAGCAAGAATTTCCTGACAGCAAAGTGAAAAAGGACATTCAGCTGGTTATGCGATTCCTGTGGCCCCCGAGGGGGAAACCTGACTGTTTACAATAGCCCCTGCCTTCTTGGCGAAGAGTCTGTTCGGGAATCTGTTAGCGATAGGATCTGTGCCTTCTGTGGGTAGACTAGTGTGTTTTCATCTCCTCTATAAATGTACGGGTTCATTTTCAAATACAAGTTCACCCCCGACAAGCCAGTGACAAGGCGCAGTTTCCTTAGCGTGGCTGGAGGAATGGGTGACGGCCATTTTCAAGGGAAGTCACAAAACCTTCTTCCAGCGCACCTGATTTTTCAGCAGCCTGAAAAACATCTACCAGGGCTTGCTAGTCAGAATCATCTGATGTAGAATATCTGTGTGTTTTTAGTTTTTCTCTAAAATGTTAAAGATTTGAAGAACTGGAAATGTTTGGCCTTTCAGCCCATTCCACTGTTGGGCAGCTCTGATGGCCTAGTTTCCTGATACCAAACCGAAACCCATCGTCTTCTATCTCCTAACTGTTGGTCCTCGTTGTACCCATGGAACTTTCCCCTTTTCCACAAGACAAGCTTTGAGATAACTGGAAGCCTGATTTTGGAGAGGTGCTGAGCGCCTCGTCCTGGGAGGCATTCAAGCAGACTGTGTGACTGCCTTTATTGGCAGTGTTGGATGGGAAGCCACCTCCAGTATTTAAGGGCCTCTCCAACCAGAAAACTGGATTGCCAAGTGCTCTGATAGACAGAATAACTCTGGGTTTTTTGTGGTAAATGGAAGAGATTATTCCCCCTGAACAAAAATTAATCTCCTGAAAAATTTTACATACAAGAAGCCCTGTTTTTCTTTTTTTTTTTCCAATCTGTTACCGATTTATACTTTACCAAAGAAGAAAAAAAGATCAAGGATGGGTGTTTGCGGTCATTTTTCTTCTCGGTGCTGCCTGGATTCTCCAGACACAGGGCACATTATTTAGTAGGAGATGAGGAGAGAGAAGAGGAGGTGACATGAGTTAACTTGATCTGGAAAAGGCCTATCGCTCAAAGAAGGAAAACAAAGGCAAGAATGACTTAAAAGTCTGGTTGCCCAAATGTGATTTTTTTTTTACAGTTTTCGTGATGGGAGGAGAAAATCCAAGTGGATTTCTCTGACTTGCAGGTACTGAGCACTCAATTTTCTCCTTCTTTTATTTCCCCCACACACACACCTGCTGCCCCATCGACACCACCACTGCTCTTTGATTTTCGGATGACGGTGAACAGTGCCAATAAACCCTGCTCCTGAAGCCTGACACTGAATTTTAGAAGTTGGGCTGTGAGGGGTACAGCCACCAGTAAGATCTCGAATGGCTGCTTAAGCCAGGCAGTGGGGCTGTGGAGGGTAGAGCAGGGATGGCAAACTGTGGCCCACCGCTTGTTTTTATAAATAAAGTTTTATTGGAACACAGCTGTGCCCGTTTATGTATTGTCTTGGCAGCTTTCCACCACAACCCCAGAGCTGACTGATGGCCAGAGACCACGTGACCCACAAACTCTAAAACACTTACCGTCTGGCCCTTCGTGGGAAAAATTTGCCAACTCTGACCTGGAGCAGTGGTTCTCCAACCCGGCTCCGTGTCAGAATCACCTGGGGAGTTTTAAAAATGCAGATACGTGGGCCCCGCCTCCAGGGGCTTAGAGTCAGTTAGTCTGGAGTGGAGCGCAGGCATCTCTGTTTTTTAAAGTTTCCCTAGCTGACTGTCGTGTGCAGCCAGGGTTGAGTTTACAGAACTGGAATTTGCCGTTTTCCAGGGTTTCCACCCAGTGACAATGATCTGACCTTGACCTGGATGTCAGAATGCAGTCCTTGAGGTCTGAACGTTGTGGTGTAAGGGGGACCTTGTAATGATAAAATCCGTCCAGTGACCCTGAGTTCTCGGTGTCCCTAAAGAGGGTTGAAGGTGAGCCACATTACCGTGAGGGTGCATGTGTCTGTGTGTCTGTGTGTGTGTGTGTACACACACGGGCATGCATGAGTGTATATTTGGATGGTTTGTGTAAGTAGATAACTTTTCTCTCTTTTCAAACAAATGCATTTCAAAAAGGAACCAGGGATGTGTGAAGCATTCCTATTTGTCACGTTGGCACAGCTCAGTCCCTCGGCTCCGGCTTAGGCAGCCTCTCATCTCTCGTGCTAATTAACGTGAAACTGTGGTGACACTTCCATCTCCAGGAGAATTTGGCACCTCTTCCCTTTCCCCCTCACAATTTCCAGTCCTTACCTCTCCTGCTCAGGGTAGGAACTTAAATTCACGCTGGTGTCACTTTTTGTTGGCAGGGAAAAGTTGTAAATGGGAATTTCACGGTTTGTCCCTCGCATTTAGGGCAAACATTAACCTCCTTGCCTGTCACTGTCTTCGTCTCCCGTGTGGATCCTGGTGCCTTCTGCCCCGCCCTGCAGCCGTCCGAAACACACTCTCTGTCTGCTGGCGAAAATGGCCAACTCGTCCCAGTTTGCCTGGGACTTCCCCAGTTTTAGTACTGAACATCCTGTGTCCTGGGAGCCCCCTCCGTCCTGGGCAGACTGGGGCAGTTGGTCACCCTAAAACTAGAGGTTCTCTCAGCTGATTGGCCTTTGCATGTACGTAAAAGCATTGGTACTTGAAGGGTACGTGTAGAATTTTATTAAAGAGAATGTGCTTAGCAATGCAAATTAAGGTCATTTGTATGAAGTTGAGTGTTTTTAGTTGCTTTTTTTAGAAAGAGCTGAAGCCAGAGCTCGAGCTGATTCTTCTTGTTAGGCCTGTTCAGCTCTGTTCCTAAAGGTCGGAGCACCAGGGCAGCCTTTCTTCTGCAGTTGAGGCAACCTGGGCGTGAGACAGATTCTTCAGGAAGGGTCTTCAGTGAGATCTTTGCTTTGAAGGGGTTCAGCCAGCCCAGCGTGGTGCCGGGGAGAGGGTCTTGGCGCATGGTGATGAGGCTCGATTCTTCTCTTGGCTGTACCGCCAGGTGCTGGGCGAGCCGCTTCCTTCTCTGAGACTCCGTTCCACGTGCGCCCAGGAAGCGCCATCCAGGTTGCCGTGAGATTAAATGGCGGATGTCCAGTGATTCTCACTGTGCCCGGAAGAGGCTTCTGGAATGTTTACTTCCTTCCCTCCTCCCTTCCTTCCTCGCACGGGGGGCCTGGTTCTCACTCAAGACAGGTATTAGCCACGGCGGACAAACGCTGTGACAACAACCCCCAGTTGCCTGTGGCTCAACTCAGTGAAGATGTGTTTGTCACTCACCCAATGGCCCAACAGTGGTTTTCCTCATGGGGTGTCTCTACTGGGTGATCCTCCTCCAAGGGGACACTCAGGAGTCCAGACTCCTTCCCTCTCCTGGCCTGTCTTCCTCTAGGTCCTTGGAGTCGCCTCCGTGTAGTGGTGACAAGGCATGGAGCATTGTACGGGCCTTGTCTGGAAGGGCCACGCCACGTTCCACCCACGTTCCATCGGCCAGAACTCAGGCATGTGGTGCCTACCACCTGCAAGGGAGGCTGGGAACTGTGGTTTGGCTCTGTGCCCGAGAGGAAAAGGAAACAGCATTTGGTGAACACATGGTAGTATCTGTCATAGGAAGCGTGAGTGCCTAATTCACTGGCCATGAGGACCCAGTGGAGATGTCACCCCCTAGAATGAACCTCTCTCTGTATTTCCACCAAAGCAGGATTCTACAACGAAGTTGTGATTAGTTTTACACAAAGAAGGGGTCTGGTTTTAAATGAGCTTAGCATAGACCAAGTTAAACCGATTTCTTTGTTGCAGGACTTATCAGAGGCTTTGATATACTGATCATAAATATCCATGAGGGGGGAAATATGCAATATTTCCCAGACTTATTGAATTCCTCTTTTGAGAGGTCTTTTCAAACTAGTACTCTGCAGAATGTGTTTTGGAAAACAGTGCTTTAGAAGTTATTCAAGGTAGTATTCAAAAGCCAGAACACTTTCACAAAAATACTGATATTAAAAAAATCAGCAAAATTCTTGGTTCACAATGGTGAGTTCAGTCCCTCAGAGATTGTGGAGACCAGGGGCCCATAAGGTGAGTCTTCATGGTATTTGAAGACAATATTTTTCTAATTCCCTTCCCTTCTTTCCTTCTTTCCTTCCCTTCCTCCTCTCTCTCTCTCCATCCTTCCTTTGGGAACCTGGCAAAGGAAGCCCATGGGGACAGGGCCCACATCTTATTATCTGAGGTTGAATATACTCATCAGTGTCTGCTACCTGGATGGGTGTATGAATGATGTGCACAGCACCACTTCAGTCTCTGTCTATCTCAGCTGGACACCTCCAGGCAGTCTGCCTGGGTTGGTCATGTCACCCTGCTCTACCCATCTGGGTGGATGTTACAATCGCTTTTCCTAAGCTTGGGTTTTTATGACTGGCTGGCGTCATCTGTCATAAATCAAGGTGGGCTGAGGTTTAGTATTGAAGTTAGAATCGCTCCCAGAAAACACTGGAGCGGGTTTATTTTTTATTTCAGTTACAGGCACCAGCCCTATATATATAAATATATAGCTTAAACTTAATTTGGTGTGTAATTGGGACTAGCTCTTTGGAGCCCTGGGTTATGTGTTTTGGAGCAGCTGAGAAGCAGGGGCACGCAGGGCAGGACGTGGTATGTTAATTGGTGGCCTCTGGGACCTGTGAGAGAATTGGGTCTAAGTCCCCAGTTAAAAGGGGCTTGGCAGTTTTGTTTGAGTCTCTACGGGCAGCATGGGGAGACCACCGGTTTGCACCGGCTCCAGCAGGTTATTCACACTTGGACTTGATGCCCGTCGGCGCATCCCCGGCCCGCACAAGGGACAAAGGAGAAGAGGCAGAGAGGAGTGGAGAGAGGGTGAGAGGGCGCTGCCAGCCCCGGCCTGCCGCTTCTCTGCACTTACTTGAGTAGTTGCATGCTGCTTGGCCTGTGGTCCCGAGGAGGGTTTTGCATTTTATTACCAAAGTCTCGATAAAAGGGACTTGGGTCAGACCAACCTTACGGGGAGGAAAAACAAAGGAAATTAAATGCAGAATCGCTGCTGGTGCAAACCCCATGGAGGCCTCAGCTTTAATACCACCAGTGCTGGGGGGCGGTGGGGGGAGCGGCCCCCGGGAGTCAGAACCGAAGGACATTGGCCTGGTGTTCCCGAAGCCTGGCCCCTCTCCTGTTTAAAAAGAAATTGCTGTTTAATTTGTTTCTGAGTTTTATTTCTCAAGTGAACCAGCATGGGGCCATGTAATGAGGTTGTGTTTCTGGGAGGTGTTGAAAGATGGAGAAAGGAGCAAAACCACCAGGCAGGGGCCCGCGCATCAGGACCGGGGGTGGGGGGGCGTCTTCTCCGAGAGTCCGGGGACTCCCAAGGGTCCAGCAGCCTCGAGGGCTGGAGGGGCAGGCGGGGGCCACCCGCGCGCCGGCGTCTCTGTGCACCACCCATGACGCGGTAAGTGCCCTTTGTGGTCTGGTGGCACCAGCTGGTGGGGCTGCCTCTGTGAGCAGAGAGAGAGAGAAGATGTGTCTCTGGGGTTTAAAGATCCCCAGGGGCCAGCACGAGCTGAGGAGTGAGGGGCATGGCTGACATGAGCCAAGGAGGACCCTTGGAATGGGAGGGAGTCAGAGCCATGGAGAAAAAGAATCTATTTCCAAGGAGGAGAATGGGTTTCCCAGACAGCGGAGGAGGTCAGCTCCGACAAGAATGGAAAAGCGTCTGTGAGCATCTCAGGAGGTTGCTGATGTGTAAGGTTGGGCAGGAGATTTCTGGACCAGGGAACCCCTGGAGCCTGTCACCAGCAGGGGGTGTGGCTGTCCCCTGGAGCCAAGATGGTCCTCTGTACAGCGCCCCGGTTGGCAGGAAACGATGCCTGAGGCACGGGAGCAGATACATGCCAGGGGCTTGCCCCCTGCAGAACAGGAGTAAAGGGTAAAAGTGCGGGGCCTCCTCTTGGACAGATGCGGGGGACTTCACCCTCGGTGACCTTCCCACCAGGGACAGGGCAAGCCCACCAGCTGTTGCCAGCCCCAGATGACCTTGCTGTCCTAGTTGTGGGTGTGTGACACCCCCCCACACACCCCACCAGGGTCCAGATGGGATGCACCCTGCCTTGTGGCCTCTGCCGCCCCCTCCCCAGCACGGACCCAGCTACAAGGAGCCAGGTGGCTTCCCCCAGCCTCCGTGGCTGCCAGGTGGCCTTGTATAGAGGAGCTGGGCTCTGTGAGGACTTGCTGAAGGAGAGCCGTCCGAAGGGCCAGTGTCTGTGTCCAGGAGGCGCCGTGAACGGTGAGAACGGATGAGTCTGTCTCCCGAGCTCCTTGGTGCACCCGGCACAGGGGCATCATCTTCTCATTTGGTGAAGGGAGGCGTTGTCTCCATGTTAACAGAGAAGAAGCTCAACCTCGGAAAAGTTCCCGAGCTCGTCCTAGGTTAGCAGTGCTAACAACGGGTGCATTTGTTAAGCACTTACGACATGCCCTGCCCTGGGCTAAGGTCTTGGCATGCCTAGAGATGAGCCATACTGCCCCATGTGCCTCCCTCCTTTCGCCCAGGCAGCGCTTTTGGAGCTGGAAACAGATGCTCCCAACTGCCCCGTCTGGATGGACGTCAGAGGATAAGGCCTCCCTGCGGGATTCTGGTTTGCGGTCCTCCTAGGTGAACTCTGACTCCCCTCTCAGGAGAATTGGAGCCCCCAACTCTATGAATTCAGCACTCCAGCCGTTATCAGGAGGGGCCCCCAGACAGAGAAGGAAAGGGAAGGACTTCTTTCTTGCCCGGTGCCGGTGAGCGATACCGTGCTTAATCATCACCGCAAGCCCGGGCGTCCTATCCCCGTCCACACCTGGTCTGCAGTGGAGCCCCTGTGCCTGGTCCAGACTGCCTGCTCTTTCCTCTACGCCAAGTGACATGCATTCTCCCACTGCATTCTCTACTGTGCCCACAGATGACCAAAGAATTGTGCCAACTGCCTCTTCCCACTAAGACCTGGCTTCTCAAACCATGAGCCGTCATCACCCGCCAAGCTGGTTAAATGCATACTCCCAGGTCCCAGAACGTGTGAGTCAGTAGGTCTTGGACGGGGTCCAGGAATTAGCATTTTAGCTCTCCCCCAGAGGCTCCTCCTGTTAGGGGTCCATGGTCGATGCTTTGAGAAACGCTGGATCACTTACTGATCACAGTGAAGTGGTGTACCTGCCTTAGCTCCGTGGGTGTGCCTGTTTGTCTGTGTGTGTGGTTCTGGAAGGATGGTCCATAAAATTTCAGTAGTGGTGATCTCCAGGTATAACGAGATTTCAAGAGATTTTAGATATAGTTCTCTTTTATAATGAGCATATAACTTTTATAAACAGATAAAGCCATCAAGCCTTTCTCATGGGTTCCTTTCTCATAGAGGAAATATTATATAGAAAGTAGGTTTGAGGGAAATGTGGACCAAGGGAAAGGAGGCCACAGGTGTAAATGCATCTGTTTTATCTCTGTGCCTCCCAACTCCTAAGCCGGCCACTGGTGGCCTGGAGAAGGGAGAAATGTCACACCTCCCATTTTCAAATTGTCTGTTCTTGGCAAAGCTGGGGCCAAAGTCTCGCCTGGGAGTTTGGGATGATGGAGTTGGGCCAGAAGGCTGGGCCTCCCTTTCTGTCTGCATCCCTAGAGTCCGGGGCCCGATGAGCTGCTCCTCCTCCTCCACGCTGCCCCTGCCTGCGGGCACCCTGGCCGGCCAGGCAGAGCCGGGATGGGGCTTTTATGGCGCTGTTATTACCCTCTTCTTGCTCAGGAAACCCACACGGGAGTCGGGGGCCCAAACACTCCGTGAGAAGGCCAGACCCTTCCAGGGAAATGGTTCCCTACACCTTTACAACGTGATAGGTGTGGTGGAAAAAAGCGGCCATGCGATTTATGGAAACTATATAAAGTTTATGGAGTCTTGGCAGGCCAGAAGTAGGAAAGGCCTGGGGGAGGGGGGTGGGCATCTGAAATGGAGAAGGAAGGCTGTGAAAGAGCGTCAGACGCCAGACAAAGTACCCCAAGTCCAGGGCGTGCTGTGTGACTGGGGGGCGGGGAAGTGGCCCTGATGGAACAGCTATTGGGGATCCCTTGTGGGGTGATCCCATTGCATCTTCACAGCATTCCTGTGCGGGAGGCACAGTCATCCTCATTCTCTAGAGGGGAGACTGAGGCAAAGGCACTTTGAAAGTCATGAGCTTGTGCAAGGTCGCACGGCTAATGGCGTGTGGCTCTCCGGTGGATGTTCTGGGGCAGGCTGAACTCTCAGTCTCTCTCTCCAGTGTATTGAGCCATGTGTCCCAGTTTCAGGGCCAGAAAACACTGTCTCCGTACCCTAGTTCAGTTTGGGACTCATCTGCTATTTGTGTTTTAGTCTCACGGTCCCCTGGTATCTTCAGTCATCACCTTCCCCTCTCATGGGTCAGCCTTGCTGTCGAAGCTGCTTGGTGCCCAGATTCGCCCACTGGCCTTGGCTGGGTTGGAAGGGAAGATACCCAGAGGATGGCTCTGGATCAGGGCAGAGGTAGCACGCTGTCTTTGCCTTCAGGAGCCCCTCCATGTCCCACTTCTACCATGGGATCCTCTTAGGGCCCCTGGAGGAATACCCCATGAGGTCTGAAATGTCTCCCTCCCATCCTGTCAGCCCCTGAAACGTCTAGTTCATTTCTTCTTGCATATGTGCCTTGTGGCATCCGTGTTTTTTCTCTCCTGCATGGCTGTGAATTCTTGAAGTGCAGATTCCATGAATACTTGGTTTTTCATCTCTGATTTTGCCTACAGGGTCTGGCATAGTCCCAGCAAAGAGTAGTCACTCAATGAGTATCAGCTGGGAGGATGGATGGACGACCCAATAGATGGATAGATGGATGAATGGACAGACAGACAGATGGATGGGTGGATGGATGGACAGATGGATGGATGGGGGACAGATGGACAGATGGGTTGGGTGGGTAGACAGACAGATGAGGCATATATAGACTAACGAACACCCACTTCCTCATTTACACCCTTCAACACCATTAAACTAACAGCCCAACCCACGTTCTCTCAGGCTTTCACTGAATGCACTTCTGTTTCAGGATACAAACTTTGCTCTCTCTGAAGCCATATGGAAAACCAGCCTGAGGGTTTGAATGTGTGTGTAAATACTTTACAATCCCCATAAACTTGTTTAAAGACAGGTGGGGGTGAAAATATAAACTGGGGCAGCCTTTTGGGAGGGCAATTTGGAAGTAGCTATTAACATTTTAAATGTGCCTACCACCGAGACCCAGCAGGTCCTCTGTCAGTTGTCAAGCGTGAGAACTATATTCGTACACTTGTGCACAAAGAACCGCGTGCCAGGCGCTCGTACGAGTATGTTTGTTGCTGCCCTGCTCATAACAGTGAAAAACTGGAAATAGCTGTGTCCGTCAACAGAGGGATGGTAACTGCGGAACATCTGTACTATGGAAAAAGCTGCAGAGGTGGAAAGATCTCTCTGATCTTCTGAGACTCTACAACAGATGCTCCCTCCCTACCTCATTTCCATCAACTTCTTTTCCTTTCTCCCACCTCTCCCTGCCCACCAAACACAGTTTCCTGGAATTAGATCTTTAATCCTTATAGCTACTTGCCAGTGACCTTCCCTTACAGAAAAGGAGGAAAATGAGAGAAAAGCAGTTCTGTGCATAATTACTGTCTGCTGGCTCTTCAATTAAAAAGATTGAAAGGCACAATATTAAACTTTGATTTATGGGCATCAGTCATAATGAGGCTGAGAGGGAAAAAGAGCTACAGTTGTTACAGAAAACGTAGCTTTTTTTCCTCCCCCAGGAGATAAATTGCCTCTCATTTTCTTATTGCTAAAGAAATGTGAAATGTTTTTAAGCCTATGTGATATGTTCTTCCAGTATGTTAAAATCCAGAACTTACTAATTCAGGAGTCATCTGGCTCCGACATTTCTAGGAAGCTTCCCGAGAGGGTAGCAGCTTGAAGCTGTAGGGGCGCTGCCACCGTTCACCAGCAACCAGACCCAGGGACTGGTGCTGCCACTCCATCGCGGAAACTCCCTCTGGGTCCCAGGGCACCAAGCCAGCTGATGTCCAGAGCTCAGGAGGGAGGGGGAAGAGCACAGAATCCAGTTCCAAGTCCCAACTTTGCTGCTTACTAACTATTCGGCCCTCAGTTTCTTCATCTGTAAATTAGGAACAGTAACCTTACTAATTGTGCGTTGGGCAAACGCCCCAGTTTTCCCATCTGAAGGATTTGAGAGGCCCTGCCTCCGAGGCTTGTAGTAAGGATTAAATCAGCGAATTCGTGTAAACTGCCTGGATGAGTAGCTGCCACATTGCAAGGGCTCGGTAAAGACTTTTTCAATCATTGTCATTACTATTGCAGATGCCTTTGTTGTAATTCAAAGAGCTGGAATTCAAACCCAGGCCTTCCATTTCCAGGGTGCTGGCTGATGGGGGGCACACAGACCTGGGGGTGATGTCCAGTGCTTCCTCTCTCCAGCTGGTACCCTGGGCAAGTCCTGGTCCCTCCCTGGGCACCGTTCTACTCATTTGTAAAATAATAGTTTCTACTTTGCAGACAGTGTTGTCAGGTTTAAAGATTAATGGAAACAAAATGTCCAGGACACAATTAGTGCTGGATAGATGGCAGTAACCCTCGAAAAGGAGAGGTCTTTCTTGAGAAGCCTGTTTGGTAAACGCTCTCCCCGGGGAGAAGGGATGTGTGTCTGGTTTCTGTCCTCTTTGCTCACCGGGGCTCTGCGGCGGACGCCTGCAGAACTCCGCCTTCCTGAAGGGCGCGAAGTGTCCCCTGGGTCTAAAATTAATAGCCACAAAGAAAAAGAAAAAGGGCAGCCGTTGTGCCAAGAACTGTGTTGAGCTTGACTTGCAGCAATGCAGGTATTTTTATGGCAACCTGGAAGTGAGCTTCTTATTTTCATGAGGCAGATCAGACATGGGGACAGGCAACTGGCACAAGGACACAAAGCTGGGAGATGACCAGGCTAGCAGTTTGACCTAGGACTGTCGAATTCTTTCTGCCACACTCTGGCACGTTCCAGAGCCCCCATCCCAATTCCCAGTCAGTGACCTCCCCTCCTCCTCGCCCCGTCTCACCTCCATCCCAGCTCCTCAGACCCATCACTGCCCAGCAGGTTGGCCACACCATCGCCTTGTGCTTTTACTGGTGTCTTCCCACCAGTGCTTCTTAAGCTGGAGAGTCAAATACTGAATGCTCGCATTAGGTTGTGTAGAACATTTTGTTCTGTGTGTCTGAATTCATGGGTATTTAATCTCTTTAAGATGCTCTGGGACCAGGCTGGGGAAAATGGATTCTGGGTGCCACGCAACCCCTTGCCATGCCCCTCTGGGAAGGGCCCCGTCCACACTTGGGACCCTGCAGGGCTTGGCCTGCCCTTCTCCTATAACCTCCCCTTGGGAAGAGGAGGGCGGGATTTTGCACACACTTCTTTTTGCCCAGCTCATGGCACTTCTTTGTTTTCAGTTGAGAGGGAAAATGTGCAGAAGAGGACCTTTACGCGATGGATAAATCTACATCTAGAGAAGGTAAGTGGGCCCTGGAGTTTCTAAGTGGTAGATTCGTCCGTAACTGAGTGTACAGTTCATTGTGCGCTGAGAAAGAAGTGATGGCTCTGTGTTGGTGGGGGGGGTGTTATGTTTTTTTCATTAATTCGTTTACACATCTACGGAGTGCGTTCTCCTTGCTGGGTGTCCAGCTTGGAGCTGGGAACATGGAGGTAAGACAAGACGTGGTTTTCTCCTCTTGGGGTTCTCAGTCTCGTTGGCGAAGAAGAGGTGTGTCTTTCAGTAGGAATAGATGAGCAAAAGTAGAAGACCTTCCTGGTTGGAAGAATCCAGACCTTTCTATGGGCAGGAGGCAGTTGCCCTCGGATGCAAACCCAGCGGGGTGGGAGGCGTCTTGAGGTCTAGTACTTGGATTGATTTATGCGAGAACTCCTGACGCCTCTCAGCAAGGCCAGGTGCCCTTGTAAATCACACAGCCTTGCTATTAATCAGCAGCATCCCCTGCCCCTTTTGGTGCATCGGTACCCTGCTTAGCGCACCGCACATCTCTTTTAGCCTCATGATGATTCTCGTTACCCCTCGTTCTGTTACAAATGAGCAAACAGAGGCTTCGAGAAGGTAGAAGGCTTCTGCAATCCACCACCTAGAAAGAGGCTCCTCCTGTGCCTTCTGCACATTCAGCTTCATGGCCCTTCTTTCCCCCTTTTCCTTTCTTGGTAACATTCTCGGGCCGGGCCATTTTGAATTGCATTTTGTCTATAAGCTTCTCGTGCATACACACCGTAAAACGAAAGCGCTCAACCACCTCGTCCTAAGAAGCGGACAGAATGATGAGTAGCAGAAAAGGGGCAGGGACCTGATAAACAGCTCGGAGGGAGAAATCTGAGCCACCTCGCGCACTGGGTTAGGCCCCAAGACAGGAAATATTCTAAGTTGCCCCGGGCTGGGGGAGGAGAGAGTCTTTCTCTCTTTAAAGGCTGCCGGATTTATCAGGATTCGTTTTACTCTCTGCATTTCTTCTTAAATTCCACTCCCTGGTTCTCCGAAGAGACCCAGTCCAGTCCTCTCATTTCTTTCTAAAGCTGGTAGTATTCAAGTACCCCACTTGAATTATTTTAGAAATATGTGTTTTACTCTCTCCTCTCCTCTTAAAAGGTACGGGAGTAACCATTGACTGTCCTTAGAGTTAACCCAAAAGAAAGGTTCTTAGGGGAAATCATCGTAATGGTTAGAAAGCAGAGAAAATAAATAAATGTGGTTTTTAGGATCTAGAGCTCCTGATCCAAATTCTCATTCACATAGGTTACCTTTAGGCCTGTAGTATTTCCCGAGCAGGCCCTGGACCACCCACACCTCTGTTCCCCACCCATCGAATGGGTTCCTTGGCTCAGGAGGTTCCTGAACTCTTTAGGTGAAAGTCTGTGTGTCATGGGTGAAGCATTATAAATCATTTGCCACTTGTTTTGACTATTGGTGCGTTTTGGCAGTGCTCATAAAGTGACATGTTATTTTTGGAAAAAAGGAAACCCGTTCCCCAAACCTGATTTCACTGAACTCCTAAATTGATGCCTGATGTGTGTCCGGGTAGCTGGAAATTCCTCCTGGTGGACAGAGTGTAGCCATGGCGTCTTTCTTTCTTTTTTTTTTTTTTTTAAATTAAAAAATAAATACAGCGAAGTGCAGAGGGTGACATAGCACATACCCACGCGCTCACTCACCCCCCTGAACCTCTGTCACCATTTCTCGTATCCGGGGTTTTCTCCTTGGCTGTGCCCCTCCTTTTTCTGGGCAGGTGGGTAGCACCCACTCTGAAGACAAATCAGATAGCACCTGAAACTGATGCCTAATATAAACAGGGCAAAATTAACAGCCGTGTTTCCAACCTTGAGACTCTCAAGAACCCCCTTTCATGTAAAGGAAACCCAGGAACGCCTTGGGGAATTGGGCTTAACTGCAATTTGAAGGCTGTCAGAAATATTTACTGAGTCTCTGGCTTCTGGAAAAATTCCTTAATTCACCCAAGGCATTAGATCACGAAGAAAGCCCTGGGGGTTCTGTTTATTTGGCCATACCAATCTCGTGAAGCCCGCGGAAGGCTGGGGCCCGGAGAGTGTTTTCACTGGAGCCATTTCAATTTCTCCTCCTGCCATCTCGCAGGATGGACTCCAGCCAAGGCCCCGTGTGCTGCTGCCGCGGCGGCTCTTACAGACACTGTCAATGGAAATTATTCTCCAGCTTGAATGCAGAAGCAGGGCTTGGCCACGGTCGGGGCTGGTCACTGGGAATTTTGTTAGTCCATCGATCAGGGGGTGTTTTGTTCGGGTCTCACGGTTTCTGCCTCGCATTAACAGGAATAACATTTCCGTAAGAGGCTCTGTAACCTGACGCCGGCAGCCCGGGAGGAATGCACCCGAGAAGCTGCGGGAGTTTGCAGAGAAAATAGTTTGCCTTTTGGTTCAAAGTCTCTGCTGTCCTTGAAGCAGAGCCCTCTTCTGTGCACCTGTGGGTGGAACTGCCCCGTATTTTGACTCACGGGGGGTCGGGAGCTCACGTGTAAGGAGTAAGGAAATGCCACCTTCCTTAATAAGAAAAGAAAACACAGACCCTCAAGGCTCTCACGGGGAGGAGGCCTTCCTGGAGGAAGAGGGTGCCGGGGCCACAGCTCCACCGTGTTTCCAAGATTTTCCTTACTCTGGCCTTTCTTTCCTTTTCCTGGCTCTCTGGCTGGTTACAGTTGCCGCCACCCCCATGCGTCCTGTCTCCTATGTGAACACCTCCTTCCATTGTACCCAGGAGCAGAGTGAGCACCCAGCTCAACTGTTGTAATGTTGCCAAAGGCCCCAGTTCCAAAAGCTAAACAGAGAATTCATGCCGGGGTCAGGGCTCATTAAAAATGCACGTTTCAGGACCCTGTTCCCTGAGAATCTGGGGCAGCAGGCGCTAACCTTACTGCATTCAGGAGTTATTATCAAACTTGTTTAGTCAACAGAGAGCTTTCTTCAAGCAAAGTCTTACCTAGAACCCTAAATAAAGGCCGATAAGAGCTGAGCCTCTGATAAGTGGGTACAGTGCCCCCATGGGGTGCCCTGAAGCCGCTCTGCTGACGCCTAGGGTTCCGGGAAACAGTTTGCAAATCCCTTCATTGGAGCATCTGACTATAAGTTACCGCCAGCCCCACGGACCCCAGGCTGCATCCGGCCAAGCTCTCGTTGGACCCCGTGTTGGACGGCACAGCATCGGGTCACCTAGACTGTGGATCTCTCCAGGTCAAGCTCAGAGAGGAAAGCTGGGGTCCTCCTTCCCACGCAGGCCTTCTCCATGCTCCGGATCCTGTGTGGAGAGTTCTCTTTTCCCCTGGGAAGAGGGGAGAGCCCGGGTGAACTGGGGCTGCCACTGAATGACCCGGGGAACCCAGAACAAGAAGCAAGTGGGGCCGAGAGAGGGTAATTCAAGAGCCGTTCCATGAGGAGGGCCAGCTGAGGACATCCCCCTTGCACATCTCCAGCTGGGAGGTGTACAGCCCCTGGATGCAATGCCTTACTAGAGAGGGCCCCCCAAGACTCGGCAGAAACCAGCTTAATAGTAAGCTGGTTTTACTGATGCTGTTAATCTGGGAAGGTGCTATTAATCTGTGGCAGACACTTTACCTGCATGATCCCATTCCATTTTGGCCTCTATCCTCTGGGACCTTGCATATGAAGACTCTCAGGCCCAGGGAGGTTAAGGAAAACCACCAAGGGCAAGTCCCTGTTGAGGGCAGACGCTGGATTTGAACTCAGTCGTGTTGCTTCTCTCGGAACAGGTGAAAGGTGCGTCTTGAGACAACATTGGTTCATCTCAAGAATCTTGGATTTGTGGAGGAACAGAGGGAGTGGCATTCAGCTGATTAACTTTTTTATACAATTTTAATTAGTTTGATTTGTTAGAAAGAGCATGTGTTGCTTTGATAGCTAAACATGGAAATGTGTATGAGCTTGTACATATAAATGAGCCTCTCAACCTTTGAGTTCCCGACGGACCTACACGCTTGGGGGTGGAAGGAATTCTCTCCCGCTCCCGACCATCAGCCGTTCAGTGGGCCCGCTGTGTGTCCATCCACCCTCCACTCCCTCTCAAGTCACTCACAGCAGCCACCCACCTGGCTTCCTCTGCTGAGGGCCCCACCTCCAAACCTGGACCAAATATTGATGAAGTGACAACAGGCACCTCAGGCAGGCGCACCCGTGGAGACTGAGCAGGTCCTGAAGGTGGGGGGCCCTGCCAACACCCCAACTGAGGCCCAGAGGGTCACTGACCATGGTCACGTCATCACGGTGGGATCCAGGCTGCCCTTGTGTTCACCCCATGTGTCCTGGCGAGGAAGCAGGACTGTACCAGAGAGGTGACTTGACCGAACACTGGGCATGCCACCCAGCCTCTTGGAACCTGTTTCCCCAAATCTGAGGTGAAGGGCTTGCACTAGCTAGCTTCCTGTGAGCCCTGCTTCTAGAATTATTTTACTCTGTGGAAGGCTGTAACCAAGACATGCATTTCTTTCTCTCCTCAAGGAGGAATGTGGATGTAATCTACTTTGGGGGTCTGATATCCCAGATTAGAAGGGTCCCCACGGGTCTCTTGTTCAGTTGGCTGCCTGACGCTGAGTCCCACCCGTCCCCCCACCCCCACCCCCCGGCCGCACTCCAGCTCACCTCCCGCCCGGCACCACCTTCAGGCACATGGGCTCACTCCCTCCTCAGGCGGGCCTTGCTGCCCGGCTGTAGGTGGGTCTGGAAGTCTGGACACTTTGTCTTGAGTGAAACCTGCAGCCCTGAAGTTCTTGTGTGGATGCCACAGGTCACTAATCAGCTGCTTTCTTCACCTTCTTCCACAGTGCGACCCACCTCTGGAAGTGAAAGATCTGTTCATTGATATACAAGATGGCAAAATCCTAATGGCTTTGTTAGAAGTCCTGTCTGGGCGAAATCTGGTACGTACGTCATAGAAGCGTCGGGAGGAAATAAGATGCGAAGGAGAACAGTGCTGAAGGTTTCTTTCCAATACTGATCTATGTGCGTGTACACATTCCTGGCCATAAGTAAGTCCTGTGGCAGGAAACCTGGCAGGTGACATTCCTTTCCCAGGGACTAAGAGTGATATTGTGGGTAACTAAGCAGTATCTTTCTTTTTTCTTTTTTAGCAAATGTACTTTAGTAAGTAAGTAAATAAGTAAATAAATGCTCAGTCTTTTCTGAGTCCTTTAAGGCTATAGATGGGAACGAGATCATTAAAGTTTAGCTCACCAGTGATTTTATTAATTAGAATGATAGCTAAGAATCAGGAAGATGGAGGAGAAAGACCTCATGCCAACCAAATTCTATTATCCATCCCGAAGCGAAATCTAGAACTGCTGGCTTCTAGAACCCTCTTATAAGTATGACTGAAGTTGAATTGAAGCAGCTGGTCTTGAGGTTCATGAGTGGGAATGAATCCCACTTTGGCTCCTTGCAGACGTCCCCCTGTTGCGTGTGTCTGCTGTGTGCAGTTCGGTCCTCTTTCTCCCCTGCACAGAGCAGCGTTTCTCAGCCTCAGCACTGTTGACATTTGGGTCGGATCGTTCTCTGTCGTGGGGCTGTCCTGGGTGTTGCAGGATATGTGATGGCATCCTTGGTCTCTACCCACTGGATGCCAGGTGTGACAACCAAAAACGTCCCTAGACATTGCCAGACGTCCCCTGAGGGGGCACGGTGATTTGGCCAAAACGCCAGCAGTGTCGATGGTGAGAAACCCTGCTCTGGAGTCGGGTGTTTGATTTGGCCTGAGTGACCCATGGTGGCCGATAGAGAGGTGCAGTGATGGAGTCCAGCTCTCCCAAGCCGCAGCTCAGCCCGGCCGGGCCTCTCCAGATCTGTGTTCAAAGTCAAGGGCCCCTACTCTGCCTCAGATCTATTGTAGCTGGAGTCTTATCACACCCTTCACCCTTCCCGTCTTTGCTGTCCCAGTAGCAAAATGGGAGATGCCCGTGAGCCGCACCCCAAGGGGCTGTGCACGGTTACGTGATGAATCCCAATGAAGGCTGCACCCGTTGCAGTAAACATAGCATTTGGTTTCTTAGCAGGTCTAGCAATGAGCCAGCAGCGTCGTTCCCAAAGGGCTTCCTGAAAAACTGTATTGAAGTCCCTCGTTCTGTGTTCCCGGCAACACAGGCTCCCACTCTGTGGCCCGAGCACTGGGCGATGCTGCCATGTCCCTGATGGGCCTCCGTTAAGAGTCTTTGATTCTGGAGCCCAGCTGAGAACAGGCCTCCTCTTCCCCACCAGCCCTGCCTGGCGGTTCCCACCTGGTGGAGCTGACGCCACGGGTTTGCTTTGTTGCGTAAACCATCCACCTGGAGGAGCCTCAGTGAGCTTCAGTTCAGGAGGAGCTGTGTGATGCTGCTCCCAGGACTGACAGCTGACGGCTGAGTCAGCTTCTCCAGCACCTGTCTCGCTTTCTGTGTGCCACACTCTGTTTCTCTCTTTCTCCCTCTCTCCATCTCTCTCTGTCTTTTTCTCTGTCTTTGTCTCTGTCTGTCTCTCTGCCTCTGTATCTCTGCCTCTATCTTTCTCCCTTTGTCTCTCTCTTTCTTTGTCTCTCTCCCTCCTCCTCTCTCATTCTGTTCCCCTCTCTCTCTCCCTCTCTCTCCCTCCCCCTCTCTCCTGCCCACCCTCTCCCCTTCTCTCCCCCACACCCAGACCTGGGATAACTGTCCACAAAGCTCTTGGCCAGAAACCAGAAACGTCTGCTGCCCAGGGAGGGACTCGGAGGATGATTTAGGGGCTGTGTGGTGACGCCCCCAGCGGACGCCCCCTGCCCTGACAGAAGCCATCAGCGCAGCAGACGTGTCACTGCAGGTCTCTGCAGGAGGGAGGGGTATCCAAAGCCAGGAACCGGGTCGGAGAGAAAAATCTGACGACTCTGTCCCTCATTTAACCCACCTGGGTCCCCCCCATTCACCAACTCGAGTGAGTTAACTCCCAGGAACCATAAATAAGGGGTGGGTTTCAGCTCTGAGCCCCTAACTTCCTCTTGAGATTCATGTGAAAAAGGTACAGAATAAGAAAAACACACCCAGCGGCACCCCTGGGCATTGAGCGCCTCTGTTGATTTCGCTGCTCATTTTGCTCTGTTTTGTGTTACAGCTGCATGAGTACAAATCCTCGTCCCATCGTATTTTTCGGTTGAACAACATAGCGAAAGCACTTAAGTTTTTGGAAGATAGCAATGTGAGTATTTGAAACACATCTTGTAGACACGGGCTTTCCTGTGACAAAAAGGATGTAATTTGAAGTGCTGGTCGCAGGAGAAGCATGTAAAGCGGACCCTGCTAAAATGGTCAAATTAAACTAAGTTTACATGTAACGGAACTCACTCAGCTAATCCAGCAGTTGGAGCGATAGTCCCTGACTCCCCCCCCCGCCCCGCCCCTCTGTGTCCATCAGGATGAAAACTCCGATGGACATCCAGTCATGGGAAGGACGGAACAGCTGACTGGCTCTCAGATCCTTAGAACTTAGTTGACATTTTCTTTTTCATTCCCTTGAATAAGGGTACAGTGAGCAAGTCAGACCGTGAAACTTTCTCTTAGAACTCAGAATGTGGGAGAAGCAAAGAGGAAAAGGGGTTAAATGAGCCAGGGGAAAATTACAAAATTCTCCCCTCTTTGATAGAACCTTCTAGACTTAAATTCGCTTTTTCTGTCTTTTGATCTCTGATTCATGTCCTTCAAAAATGAGAAGGGGTAACCCTAGAGGGGTGAAATTTCCAGAGCTCCGCTTGCATTGTTTCACCAGTTAGTCTGGGGAAAACCCCTAAGCATCAGTGTGGATGGTGAAGCTTCATCTGATTCACTCGGGGCTCTCGATGGGAAGCGGTGGAAGCTGACCTCGGCTGGGGGAAGCAGACAAGGAATTGGCTGGAAGGATGCTGAGTAGGGCACGGAATAACTTGAAGGGCCAGAGAGTCAGGGATGGAACCTGGGGATGCCAGGCCTGCGGTGCCCCCTCAACCTGCTGCCCCCGCTGCCTCTGGGAGAAGGACATCACTGCCGCCACCATGGGCCCTGGAATGAACTCCATGACACACGTTCAGATCCAGAGGCCTGGGCTGCCAAGCGTGGACCACTGCCCACACCCCAGCTGCCAAGTGGGGAGGGGAAACACCTTTGGCTTCTGAAGGGGGAGGTGGGCTGGCTCTGCCTGCCATACTGTGGGGAAAGCCCCAGACTTGGGAGGGAGTTCAGACGTGGCAGCCACAAGCCCAGCAGAGTTCATAGCAGCATCATTGACAGGAGCCAAAAGGTGGAAGCAACCCAAATGTTCACCAATGGATGAATGGGTAAACAAAATGCAGTATATCCATACAATGGAATATTATTCAACCATGAAAAAGAATGAAGTACCAGTACAGGCTACAGCATGGATGCACCTTGAAAACATGAAAGATGGCAGATATGGAGGACCGCTTATTCTATGATTCCATTCCTTTGAATTATCCAGGACAAGGAAATCTCTAGAGGCAGAAAATAGATTAGTGGTTGCTTAGGGTTGAGGGAGGATGGGGGATTATGGGGGTGATCCATAAAGAGCCTGGGTTTTTTTCTGAGGTGATGAAAACATTCTAAAATTGACTGTGGTGTTTCCGGCATCAAGAAGGTGGTGCAGGTGGACTCTGAACTCACCTCTTCCCATGGACTCAACAAATTTACAGCTACTTTTGGAACAATTACTCCTGAGAGAGAACTGACAACTGGGTAAAAAGAACACTCACAACAAGGGACAGTGCTGACTGAGGCGGAAGAGGCAGGAATTCCTTCCTGGAGAGGAAAAAGCCACGTCCAAGCCATAGCGCTTCACGGCCAGCCAGGAGCAATCTTAAGCCACATAGAGGATCAGCCCCACTTTCCAAACCTGAAACAATTGTGTGCTCCCGTGCTCAGGGCTGGCCCCACTCAGCTGCACTCCTGAGAGAGCTGACAACAGCCTTGCAAGCTGAAGACCTACAGCAATTGTCAGCCCCTGAGCCTAGCAGCCAGCCACACTGAGTGCCTACCCACTTAATAGAAAAACTGCAACAGGAATGTGCTATTAGACCTCCCAGCCAACTGCACTGGGGCTGCCCACACTCAAGAAAGTCACTGAAGGGACCATAGCAGCTGCACACCGCTGAGCATTACAACCATCCCACAAGGGGGACAGCCTAGCCTCCCTGTGCACCTGCAGCAAGAGCAACCCTACCACAACAGAAGGACACATGTAGCCCACACAGGGGACACTCCTGGAACATTTGGAACTGGTGACAAGAGGAAAGCACACTGCTGGGCTGCATAGGGCATCTCTTAGATAAGCCCATTTCTCCAAGATCAGAAGACATAGCTGATCTACCTAAAACGTAGATATAAACACAGAGAAAGAGGCAAAATGAGGAGACAAAGGAATATGTTCCAAACAAGGGACCAGGAAAAATCTACAGAAAAATAACTAAATGAAACAGAGATAAACAATCTACCTGACAAAGAGTACAAACTAATAGTTATAAGGATGCTCACTGATCTTGGGAGAAGACTGGATGAACTCAGTGAGAACTTCAACAAAGAATTGGAAAATATAAAAAAGAAACAAATTCACTAGAGGGACTCAATAGCAGAGTAGATGATACAGAAGAACAGGTCAGTGAGCTGGTTGAAAGACTAGAGGAAATCACCAAGCTGAACAGATAAAAGAAAAAAGAATTAGGGGCCAGCCCTGTGGCCAAGTGGTTAAGTTTGCATGCTCCACTTGGGCAGCCCAGGGTTTGCTAGTTCAGATCCTGGTCAGGGACCTACACACCACTCATCAGGCCATGCTGTGGCAGCATCCCACATAGAAGAACTAGAATGACCTACAACTAGGATATACAACTATGTACTGGGGCTTTGGGGAGAAAAAAAAAGGAACATTGCAACAGATGTTAGCTCAGGGCCAATCTTCCCTTACCAAAAAAATAGTAAAAAAAAAAAAAAAAAAAAGGATTAAAAGGAACAAGGACAGGGGCTGCACAGTGGTTAGGTTTGCGCACTCTGATTCCATGGCCCAGGGATCGCTGGTTCGGATCCTGGGTGTAGACCTACACACCGCTTATCAAGCCATGCAGTGGCAGGCATCTCACATATAAAGTACAGGAAGATGGGGACATGAATGTTAGCTCAGGGCCAGTCTTCCTCAGCAAAAAGAGGAGGATTGGTGGCAGATGTTACCTCAGGGCTAATCTTCCTCAAAAAAAATAAATAGCAAGGACAGTCTAAAGGACCTCTGGGACAACATCAAGCACACTAATATCCATATTGTAGGTGTTCCAGAAGGAGAAGAGAGAGACAAAGGAGCAGAGAATCTATTTGAAGAAATAATAGCTGAAAACTTTCCTAACCTAAGGAAGGAAACAGACATCCAGGTACAGGAAGCACAGAGAGCACCAAACAAGATAAACACAAGGAGGCCCACACCAAGACACATTGTAATTAAAATGTCAAGAATGAAAGGCAACAAGTTACAGACAAAGGAAACCCCATGAGGCTATCAGCTGACTTCTCAGCAGAAACCTTACAGGCTAGACGGGAGTGGCACTATATATGTAAAGAGCTGAAAGGAAAAAACCTACAGCCAAGAATACTTTACCCGACAAGGTTATCATTCAGAATGGAAGGAGAGGTAAAGAGTTTCCCAGACAAGCAAAAACTAAAGGAGTTTATCACCTAGAAATCAGCCTTACAAGAAATGCTGAAGGGACTTATTTAAGTGGAAAAGACCACAAATAGGAATAAGAAAATTATCAAAAAAAAAAAAAATTAAAACCACGAGTAAAGGCAAATATACAGTAAAGTTAGCAGATCAACCACCTATGAAGCTAATATGAAGGTCAAAAGAGAAAAGTACTAAAATTATCTATTTCCACGATCAGAGGGTAATGGATACACATACACAAAAAATAAGTTAGATATGATATCAAAAACATAAAATGTGGGGCCGGCCCCGTGGCCGAGTGATTAAATTCGCGTGCTCCGCTGCAGGTGGCCCAGTGTTTCATTGGTTCGAATCCTGGGTGAGGACATGGCACCACTCATCGAGCCACACTGAGGCAGCGTCCCACATGCCACAACTAGAAGGACCCACAACTAAGAATATACAACTATGTACCAGGGGGCTTTGGGGAGAAAAAGGAGAAAAATAAAATCTTAAAAAAAAAAACATAAAATGTGGGAGGAGAATAGTAAAAGAGTAGAGCTTTTAGCAAGAGGTCAAGCTTAAGAGACTATCGGCTTAGTATAGATTGCCATATACGTAGGTTATTATAAATGAACCTCATGGTAATCACAAACCAGAAACCTATAATAAATGTACAAAAAATTAAGAGAAAGGATCCCCAACATAATACTAAAGAAAGCCATCAAACCACAAGGAAATAGAGCAAGAGAAGAAGAAAGGAACAGAGAACTACTAAAATATCCAGAAAAAAAGTAACAAAATGGCAATATGTACATTCTTATCAATAGCTACTTTAAATGTCAATGGACTAAATGCTTCAATCAAAAGACATAGGGTGGGGGGCCAGCCCTGTGGCTGAGTGGTTGGGGTTCCACACACTCTGCTTCAGAGGCCTGGGTTCACAGGTTCAGATACCCGGTGTGGACCTGCTCCACTTGTCCACCATGCTGTGGAGGCATCCCACATACAAAATAGAAGAAGATTGGCACAGATGTTGGCTCAGGGCTAATCTTCCTCACCAAAAAAGAAAAAAAAAAAAAGACATAGGGTGGCTGATTGGATAAAAAAACATGACCCATATATATATTGCATACAGGAGACAAACTTTAGACCTAAAGGTACTCAGAAACTGAAAGTGAAGGGATGGAAAAAGATACTCCAGGCAAATGGCAATGAAAAGAAAGCTGAGGTAGTAATACTTAGATCAGACAAGATAGACTCTAAAACAAAAACTGTAACAAGAGACAAAGAAGGGCACTATGTAATAGACATAAGAGCACCTAAATATATAAAGCAACATAAAAGGAGAAATAGACAGCAACACAATAATAGTAGGGGACTTTAACATTCCATTTACACCAATGAGTAGCTCATCCAAACAGAAGATCAATAAGGAAACACTGGCCTTAAGTGACACATTAGACCAGATGGACTAAGTAGATATATACAGAACATTCCATCCAAAAACCACAGAATACACATTCTTTTCAAATGCACATGGAACATTCTCCAGGACAGATCACATATTAGGCCACAAAACAAGTCTCAATAAATTTAAGAAGATTGAAATCATACCAAGCATCTTTTCTGACCACAACGGTATGAAACTAGAAATCAACTACAGGAAGAAAATCGGAAAAGCCACAAAAATGTGGAGATTAAACAAAATGCTACTGAACAGCAATTGGGTCAATGAAGAAATCAAAGGAGAAATAAAATACCTGGAGATAAAAGAAAATGAAAACACAACATGTCACAATTTATGGCGTATAGCAAAAGTGGTTCTAAGAGGGAAGTTTATGGCAATACAGGCCTACCTCAACAAACAAGAAAAATCCCAAATAGACAATCTAATAGTGGACAGAAAGAACTGGAAGAAGAAGAACAAACAAAGCCCCAAATCAGTAGAAGGAAGGAAATAATAAAAATCACAGCAGAAATAAATGAAGTAAAGCTTAAAAGGTAGAAAAAAATCAATGAAAGCAAGAGCTGGTTCTTTGAAAATATAAACAAAATTGACAAACTTTAGCTAGACTCACTAAGAAAAAAAGGGGGAAGGCTCAAATAAATAAAATCAGAAATGGAAGAGGAGAAATTACGACGGACACCTCAGAAATACAGAAGATTATAAGAATACTGTGAAAAGCTATACGCCAACATACTGGACAATCTAGAAGAAACGGATAAATTCTTAGAATCATACAACCCTCCAAAACTGAATCAAGAAGAAATAAAGAATTTGAATAGACCAATGACCAGTAAGGAGATTGAAACAGTGATCAAAAACCTCCCCAAAAATAAAAGTCCAGGACCAGATGGCTTCCCTGGTGAATTCTACCAGTCATTCAGAGAAGGCTTAACACCTATCCTTCTCAAACTCTTCCAGAAACTTGAAGAGGAGGGGAGGCTTCCTAATTCATTTTGTGAAGCCAACTTTACCCTAACACTAAAACCAGACAAGGGCAGCACAAAAAAAAGAAAATTATAGGCCAATATCACTGATGAACATCAATGCAAAAATCCTCAACAACATACTAGCAAATTGAACACAATAGCACATTAAAAAGATCATACGTCATGATCAAGTGGGATTTATTTCAGGGACACAGGGATGGTTCAACATCCCCCAATCAATCAACGTGATACACCACATTAACAAAATGAAGAATAAAAATCACATGATCATCTCAATAGATGCAGAGAAAGCATTTGACAAGATACAGCATCCATTTATGATAAAAACTCTGAATAAAATGGGTACAGAAGGAAAATACCTCAACATAATAAAGGCCGTATATAACAAACCCACAGCTGACGTTCTCAATAGAGAAAAAGTGAAAGCTATCCCTCTAAGAACAGGAACCAGATAAGGCTACCCACTTTCACCACTCTCATTTAACATAGTATTGGAAGTCCTAGTCAGAGCAATCAGGCAAGAAAAAGAAATAAAAGGGATCCAAATTGGAAAGGAAGAAGTGAAACCATCACTATTTGCAGATGACATGATTTTATATATAGAAAACCCTAAAGAACCCACCAAAAAACTTTTAGAAATAATAAACAAATATAGTAAAGTCACAGGATACAAAATCTGCATACAAAAATCAGTTGCTACACTAACAATGAAGTGGCAGAAAGAGAAATTAAGAATACAATCCCACTTACATTGCAACAGCAAGAATAAAATACCTAGGAATAAACTTCACCAAAGAGGTGAAAGATCTGTACACTGAAAACTGTAAAATATTGTTGAAAGAAACTGAAGAAGACACAAAGAAATGGAAGGATATTCCATGCTCTTGGATTGGAAGAATTAACATAGTTAAAAGTGTCCATACTTCCTAAAGCAACCTACAGATTCAACGCAATCCCTGTCAAAGTTCCAAGGACAATTTTCACAGAAATAGAACAAAGAATCCTAACATTTATATGGAACAACAAAAGACCCTGAATAGCCAAACGAATCCTGAGAAAAAAGAACAAAGCTGAAAGTATCACACTCCCTGATTTCAAAATATACTACAAAGCTATAGTAATCAAAACAGCATGGTACTGGCGCAAAAACAGACACACAGATCAATGGGACAGAATCAAGAGTCCAGAAATAAACCCACACATCTATGGACAGCTAATTTTTGACAAGGGAGCCCAGAACATTCAGTGGAGAAAGGAGAGTCTTTTCAATAAATGGTGTTGGGGAAACTGGACACCCACATGCAAAAGATTGAAAGTAGACCATTCCCTTACACTATGCACAAAAATCAACTCAAAATGGATTAAAGACTTGAATTCAAGATCTGAAACCATAAAAATTCTAGAAGAAAACATAGTACACTCTTCAACATCGGTCTTAGCAGCATCTTTTCAAGTACAGGTCTGACCAGGCAAGGGAAACAATAGAAAAAATAAGCAGTAGGACTCTATCTAACTAAAAAGCTTCCGCACAGCAAAGCAAACCATCAACAAAACAAAAAGATAAGCTAACAATTGAGAGACGATATTGGCAAACTATATATCTGATAAGGGGTTAACACCCAAAATATATAAAGAACTCATACATCTCAACAACAAAAAAACTAACAACCCAATTAAAAAATGGGCAAGAGATCTGACCGGACATTCTCCAAAGAAGAAATACTAATGGCCAACAGGCACATGAAAAGATGTTCAACATCACTAACTATCAGGGAAATGCAAATCAAAACTACAATATGATATCACTTCGAGGCCATCAGAATGCCTGTAATTAACAAGACAGGAAGCAAGTGTTGGAGAGGACGTGGAGAGATGGGAACCTTCGTACACTGCTGGTGGGAGTGCAAACTGGTGCAGCCACTATGGAAAACGGTATGGAGATTTCTCAAAAGATTTAGGGTAGAACTACCATATAATCCAGCTATTCCACTGCTGGCTATTTATCCAAAGAACATGAAAACACAAATGTGTAAAGATATACGCACCCCTACATTTATCGCAGCACTATTCACAATAGCTAAGACTTGAAAGCAACCTAGGTGCCCATCAAGGGACGAATGGATAAAGAAGATGTATATATACACAATGGAATACTACTCAGCCATAAAAAGGGTGACATCTTGCCATTTGTGACAACATGGATGTGTTTTACATACATACATCCATGTATGTATACACGCTTAAGTGTATTATGCTAAGTGAAATAAGTCAGAGGGAGAAAGTCAAATACCATATGACCTCACTCATAAATAGAAGATAACAACAGTAACAAACAGAGAGATGGAGATTGGATTGGTGGTTACCAGGGGAAGGTGGGGAGTGAGGAAGCAGAAAGGGGTCATTAAGCACATGTGGATGGTGATAATGGTAATTAGTCTTTGGGTGGGGAACATGATGTAATCTACACAGAAGTCAAAATATAATGATATACACCTGAAATTTGTATAATGTTATAAACCAATGTTAATGCAATAACAAAAAGAAAAAACATTAAATTGACTGTGGTGACACTTGCACATATCTGTGACTATGCTAAAAACCATTGAATTGTATACTTTAAGTGGGTGAAGTGAATGGAATGTGAATTTTATCTCAGTAAAGCTATTTTTTAAAAAGTGCATCGCACTGACGCTAGAACAGCTGGCCTCTGTGCAGACTCAGTTTTGCCATCAGCCTCGGCTCTCGTGGCAGTTCAGAGCCTGGGTCCTGCTGTGGCTTGCCATCCTGGAAGATTTATGTGGATTCTCTGAGCCTCAGTTTCCACATCTGTAAAATTGAAATAGTAAAAACCGAACCTACCCAGAGCCTTGTCGAGGACTGCCTGCCCGTCCAGGTAGAGGGGCAAATCGCCTCCCACTGCCCAGGGCCAGGACTCCGTCGCCTGTGGCTCTCTGTCCTTCCCCACCGCCCCCCGCCCCCACCGACTGCGGCCTGCCCCTGGAAGGGAGTGTTAGGCGTGGCTGCTCCGAGCAGTGTCCATGCCCGAATTCCAAAGGAGCCTTGTTTGTGTGATAACACGGGGCTTGGAACAACTGTCTGGGATACTCATTGCTCCTCCTTCCAGCTTCGACTCCTAAGTAATTTCCTCCTCTGTCAGCTGCCCGTGTTGATGGGTTTGTAATGTCGGCAACGCTCTCCCACTGCATTTGTCCGAGTCACCCACGGAGCTCGTAGGTTGGCTTCCAACGGTTCGGGGCACGCTTACCAAGTGTCTCCTGTGGGCCTGGGGCTGCCCTCAGTGTTGGGGACACGCAGCTGCAGTAGAAGCACATCTGTGCCTTCAAGGAGCTTAGAGTCTGGCAGAAGAGACCCCATATGGACAGTGTGTGCTCCACCTCACACCAGGGGCTTGGAGAGGAGCAATGATCCTGCAGAGGCGACGACAAATAGCTGGCCGGGGAGCCGGGTGGGCGGTGTCCCAGGTGGGACACCATGCACAGGCGTGGCGGTGCGGAAGTGCTCACTGGAGGCCTGGCTGCCTGTAGTTCATCCCAGAATGCTCCCAAACTGTCTGCAACAGCTATCTCACGGTACATAGAACAGGAAAGCGCCCCCTCTTCATTTTTCATTTAAAAACCTGGAAATATTCCAAACGTGGCTGTGTTATGCAGCTTTGCACCCCATTTGGGTTCATTTGCCAGGCAGGTAAGACAGGTGAATGGCCCCGTGGGGAGCTGAGTGCGGGTGGGTGAGATAGAGCGAAACAAGCATTTCAGAGGCAGCCTCCACCCCATCCCCAGAATCCACAAATGCTCCTGGGCTCTTACTGGCCCCTTCCTATCCCACTGCCCAGCTCGAGGAGGGACAAGCCACAGTGGCTCTGCTGGGACAAAGAAAGTGCCCGGAACTGGGTGATTGATGCTAAACAGGTGCCAGGAGGCGCAGCGTCAGGTCCCGTCTGCCCCAGGATTCAGACGTTGTTAGACTCGGCTGGCCCGTGTCCCTCCGTCTCTCACACAACTGTGCATCCCAGAGCATAGCGTTCACTCTGAGTCAGAGACCGGCTGCTCCACGGGACCAGCTCTGTGACCTCCATCAAGTCATTCAACCTTTCTGAGCCTCGGCTTCCTCATCTATGAAATGAGTATATTATGACCATTAAATGAACTAACCCATGAAAACCTCTCAGCAGGAAGTCAGGGCTCCACAGCGGAAGGCATTATGAGATGACCCTTATCACTGCCCCACTCTCGATGGGCCAGCCAGAGGGGGAGGAGGAATATCCCATGAGCCTGTTGGTCCACTTGTCAGTGTGGTGAAAACAGCAGGGCTGGGGGAACAGGAGGAGGAGGACGTTGTCCCTGAAGCTTCTGGCTGTCACATTATTCAGCATGGAGAACCAGACGGCAGCTGGGCGCCCACGACAAGGTCTTCAGGAATATCTGCTCCTTGGGGCTTTGGACCACCTGCAATTACCACCTTCGCTCGTGCTTTATTCTCCAAATGGCCTTCGCGAGAGCTGCTGCCCCCCCGCCCACCCCTCTCCGGCCTCCCGTCCTATTCATGGCGTCCCTCCAGAGCAGCTCTGTCATTTTCTCCCTTAGGAATGTTTCCCGTGACCCTCAGCTCCGAGGGCCATGCTGGGCTCCCTCCAGATGGGAGTGAAGCCTGGGATGATCACCTTAACTAACCGCTTTGATTCCCCGGCACTGGAATGTGTTCATAAGCCACAAAAATGGAGGGGCTGTGGGAGCAGAGGTTCAGGAGACGAGCTGGCCGCGTATCCCAGGTGATTCATCACACGGGACGTGTGCCCGTGACGAATGCGCATGAAAATTGGACCTGGATTTGATCGGCTGTGCTGTTCACAGTACTGACAACTTCCTTCCTGACTCCAGCCTGCCAGAGATGATGAGCTCGTGCTGTTCTAAATTACAGTTTTGGCATCAGCCTGGAACAGACCTGAGCCGGGGAACGCAGGAGTCTCTCCATCGATTAGGAACGCCCAGGTCCTAGTGATTGGTGTTGTCAGAAACCCCTGATAAACTGATAGGATCAGAGACCTTAAAAAGCCCCCAGGGAAAGGAAGAAAAGACTGTGTGAGATGCTTTCCTCATGTTTTCTCTCCCAGCCTCCCTGGCAGAATTTCACAGCGTAGATTTGAAAGTCTCCCTTGACTTAGTTTACTTCTACTCTCTTCCTCCTAAAGAATGGGTTTTACATTTGTAAATGGTTGTGAAGAATGAAGAAGATGATGATGTGGTGGAGACGGATATGCCTGCCAAGTCTTAAATATTTACCCTCTCGCCCTTCACAGAAGTTTCCAGATCTCTGATCGATGGACTCAGATTTTGTTTGCAGAATAAAATGATGACTTAGGGCTGTGGTCCTCAGACCTGAGCCTGCATCAGAATCACCTGGGGCGCTGGTTAAAATGCAGACTGCCAGGCCCCACTCCCAGAGTTTCCGACTGAATAGGTCTCGGGGAGAATTTGCATTCTGAGAAGTTCCCAGGCAGTCAGTACTGATGCTGCAGGTCCAAGGACCGCACTTTGAGAACCAGTGCCTCAGGGATTCACCAAGAGCGTCCTCCTGGGGTCAGAAAATAGTTAAATAGGTCATCTCCTAAGGGTTTCTCAAACAGGCATATTTTAAGCAATCAGTAGGCTATTGTGGAATGATGCAGAAGCTCTGGGTGTCAGCCCCATCCCAACACACTTTCTAATTAGCAATGGATAATTATCTCGCCCATCGTGGTCCGTGATTGCTGACGTGGGTGCTCTGTGTTTGTCCAACGACGTGTTAAATCTGCAGGTTTGGTGGTGGTGGTGTAGCCTGCAGACAGACCTGGGGGCACTGACCATCCCTCCTTGGGAGAGAATGACAGACCTTACTAGCTGTGTGACCCTGGGCGTGTGACATTTGACCTCTCTGGAGTTACCTCACCTGAAATAGAGAGATAAAAGAAGTACCTACATTGTGGGGTTGTTGGGAGGACGAACTGAGTTAACACTTGTCAGGAGCTTAGAATGGTGTCTGCGCGTGGTGAGTGCAACGTGCGTGTTTCTCAAACACAGTTACACTTTTCCATGCTGGGTCCCTGAGAGGGGGCTGTGGGCAGCACCGAATGGAACAGATGAGAAAGAGAAACAGGCCCACAAGGGCATCAGAAAGTAACATTTCAACCCACTTGGACACCCCGTGAGCTCACGAATGGCTTTTCTCCAGGTCAAACTGGTTAGCATCGACGCGGCAGAAATAGCCGATGGAAACCCCTCTCTGGTTCTCGGGCTGATATGGAACATAATCCTCTTCTTCCAGGTAAGAGAACTTTCTTTCTGTAACGCGTGGTAGCGATCTCCTTTAGAATCTTTAGCGTCTGCTCAGCACCAGCAGGAGAGTGGGATCCGGGGGGGAGACAGGGAGCGGTAGTTCCTGACACATTTGGGCTTTTCTGTTTCCTGGAAAAGAAACAGAGGAATTTGGTGGCTGCAGATTTGGGTCCCTATGATTTTAAATATGGTGTGAGCTCTGTTCCCCAGAGGAGTGGCTCCATCCTCTTGGGACTTGAAGAGTGAAATATTTACTTCAAAAAATAATTTCGTTCTAAGTGTCATAAGAACTGGGGAAATACTTCCAACCCAAAATTGAATTTGGTAGAGTTACTTTCCTACAATAACTCAAGGGTTCGGCAGAGATGATTAAAGAGCTTGTAAAGAGAGTTCGGACAGTGGAAGGGGCAGCTGTGACAGGTGAGACCTTCTTTTTAATTGACCTCCCAAGAGGAGAAATGATGTGCATGGAGGGGACTTGCTGGGGCTTCTGGCTCCACGCTTGTGTTTCAGAGACAAACGAGCACAAACAAGGTTTGGAGACGAGATCCAGTTCTGTGTGAACCTTGACTTAAAAAACCACAGGCTCTCTCTCTCAGCCTCAGTTTCCACATCTGTGAAATGGGAGCAGTGGTCGTACTATGTGGTGAGCACTGAGAGATGCTGTATGGGAAAGCCCTTTGTCACCTGCACAGTGTCATGGACAGGTTTCGGTTACCGATGTTCCTTATTAAACTCCTTTAGATGCTGGAAACATCCTGAAAATGTGTAAAAAGTCAAGGCCTTGAATCCATCCCAGATCTTCATTCATTCGTTTAGCAAATGTCTGTTGAGTTTCTCCTGTGTGCCCGGCTCTGGACACACACGGCCCTGCCCTCATGACTCTCTGGGATCACAGACAAGTCAGTCTCATGTTATAGAAGTCAGGGCACAGGCCATGATCACGGTATGAGCAGAGAGTAGTAAGAGTGCTGAGTGGGGGCCACTCCCTCAGAGGGTCAAGGGGAGTAAGGAAAACATCCTGGAGGAAGGGACACCGGAGCTGGGTTTTGAAGATTGAGTAGGAGTGCCCTAGATCAGCGCTTCTCAGACTTTACTGTGCCTACAGGTTGCCTGGGGGTGCTGTGGAAATGCAGATTCTGAAGTCGTGGGTCGGGGCAGGGCCTGGGGTTCTGCATTTCTCACAGGTGCCCCATTGATAGGAGCCATGTTTTGAGTGGCCAGGACTTCAGTGGTGGAGGGCTATCCAGGCAGCAGGACCAGGCTGGGCATAGGCAGTGGGGCTTGAAACAGCAGGATGCTTCCCCAGAGTGCTGGGCTGGGAGGGGACGGGTAGGCGGAGTCAGGTCAGGAAGACCTCGTGTGCGGTGCCCTGCTGGAGCCTGAGAGACCCCAGGAAGAGGTGATCTTTCCTGTGAGGGGTCCCTGTCCCCACTGCCAGCCACCTGACACAGCCAGGCCGCCATGGGGACTGCCCTGTCCCCTGACACATGGCCATCAGGAAGGGGCTTCTCCCTACCTGGAGAACCGCTTCTGCGTGAGCTGGTCCCTCAGCCAGGGTCTGCGTGGCCTCGGGTCGGATGGGGGTGCGTGCTGGATCTGTCTCTGGGGTCTGAAAGGCTATTTTCCTTCCAGATTAAGGAGCTCACGGGCAACCTCAGCAGGAACTCTCCATCTTCCAGCCTGTCACCTGGCTCGGGGGGCACAGACTCAGATTCTTCCTTCCCGCCCACGCCCACCGCAGAGAGGAGCGCGGCGATATCGGTGAAAGACCAGAGGAAGGCCATCAGGACCCTGCTGGCGTGGGTGCAGAGGAAGACCAGGAAGTGAGCGCAGCCCGGGCCCCACCATCCCAGACTGTCATGAGGCCCCGGGAAGAGGACCCCCCTGGGGTGGGCGAAGGAGAGGGGCATTAGCCTCTGTTAAGTTGCATGCCGCTTAGGTGTCTGTGCTTTGTGTAGACTGCCCGGACAGGGGACGTGTGCCTTCTTCAGCGTCTGCACGCACAAAACTGTGTTTGAGGAATGCTTGGTTTGCAGAACGCTGATGAGAGCATTTGAATATAAATCCGAGGGGCGTTTGCCACGTTCAGTCCCAGAGTGGGGATGTCTCTTGGATCCTAATAACATGTCCGTGTTTCTTCTTAAGCTTCAGGGTATCTTTCAGAGTCTGTACCTGCTTAGAAACTAGTAACAGTAGAGGCTGTGACATACCAGAGTTAGGTCTGGCCTTTCCAAAACCGAGGCAGGTAAACTGGAGCAAAGCTCCCAGGCCAGCCGGCAAGGGCTTCCAGCAGCTTCATGTCAGGCCTTTACCGGCAGCTGGCCGACAGCCCCTGGGCCTCTGGGCCTCTGGGCCGTGGGCAGGGGTGGGTAGAAAGCTAGGCCACATGTGGCGAAAGCCACACCACCTTGGGGCCACCCCGGCTCTGCCAGCTCCAGAATGGGGAGATCCTGGTGAATCACTTACCTCTGGACGCCGCATGTGCACGATGGTAACTCACCATTCGCTGCCTTATAGGGAGCTGGGATTAAATGAAATAAACTCCGTGAAAGCGCCTCGCACAATACCAGCACTTAACAAGCTCTTAAATGTCCTATCCCTTCTCCTCAGTGGATGGGAACAAAAGATGGAAGAAAAAAAAAAGATGGAAGAGAGGCTGGATCTTTGGAGTTTTGATTGAGGAGTCGAGCATGCCAGAATTGATTAACGGGATCAACAGTTAAATGTTGTTTAAAAATAAATCAACCCAAAGAGAGCTCGTTGCCAGGAGTTAGGGTGACAGTAAAGCCGAGGAAGTGTCCCTGGGAGGATGCAGCACTTCCGTACCTCCGTTGTGGCGGTGGTTCCAGGAATCTGTGCTTGTGATAAAATGCCACGGTAACGGATGCCACCCGCCGAGAATGAAACTGGGGACATCTGAATGAGGTCTGTGTTTTCAGCCACAGTCTTGACCCAATGTCAGTGTCCTGGTCTTGATGACACGCCCTGGAGCTGTAAGGTGCTGTCATCCAGAGCCGCTGGGTGGAGGCTGCAAGGGTCTTTCTGGCCAGCTTTTGCTTCTTATGAATCTTAAGTGATTTCTAAATAAAAAGATGTTTGGATTTTTTTTTTTTTTTTAGAGCGTTGGGAGATTGGTGGGGTCTCGGGATGGATTCTAGAGGAAATAGTGCCTGGAAAGATGACTGTCTTTGTCATTCACTTTTAAACTTTTAATTTATTTATATTAATAATGATATTCGCTGCCACTCAGTGGGTGGCTTCCATGTGCCACCTACATTGCACACTAGGTTGTCCACGTGTCGTGGCCGTTCTTGTGGGTTAAACCTAATACCTCCCCCACAGCGGCCAAGAGGTCACAGCGAGATGACCCGTTTTATAAGTGAGAGATCTAGGCTCCTAGGGGACGTGACTTGCCCCAGGCTACAGCTCTGGAAGCACAGAGGGGCAGCCGTGGTGTGAATGTGGCTCCTTCTAGCTCCGCTTTGATTGCACAGTGCATCCTCATTTGCTGCATTTTGAGTATCACTGACCAAATGAGCAGTGTATAAAATTGCCCCTTCATATACCTGGGAATTGGGGAACACAGGTCCTATTTTGCCTCTCTGTGCATCATCTCTTCTGATTCTGTTGCTCCCGAAACGGAAACATGAATGGTTAGATCCAGCTCTCCCAGGGTCAGGGCCTGGGGTGTCTTTGCCTGGCAAGCTCGCAGCCCCTGGACCCACTTGGAGGCCAATGAGGCTGCTGCGAGCTGACCTCCTTATCATGAAGTGTGTTTACTAACCTGCCTCATGACCGCTGCGGCTTTCCTCAGGTATGGCGTGGCGGTGCAGGACTTTGCGGGCAGCTGGAGAAGTGGGCTGGCCTTCCTGGCTGTGATCAAGGCCATCGACCCCAGCCTGGTGGACATGAAGCAGGCCCTGGAGGACTCCATGCGGGAAAATCTGGAGAAGGCTTTCCGCATCGCGCACGACGCCCTCCACATCCCCAGGCTTCTGGAGCCCGAAGGTACCAGTGGTTCTCTCTCTTTCCGTGTAATAATTTGTATTACATGTGTAACACATGCTGTCCGTGTAGAAAATTTGGAAAACGCAGAAAAGCCTAATGAAGACATTTTTATATCCCCTATATTCCTACCACCAAGATCATTTTTCCAGTATCTTTCTATGCATCTAATTATAATTTTTTTTACATAATTGGGATCATTCAGTGTATTGTTTTGTATCATTTGTTTTACCTAAGATTATGACGTAAGTGTTTTGCATGTTGCTGTGATGTCTTCATTATACATTTTTATTGGCTCCATAATGGTCCATTTGGCAGGCATACCAACATTTCCTTCACTCTTCTCCCACTGGCGGACATTGAGGGTGTTTCAGAAATAGTCAGGTTCATGTAGAATGCTGCAGTGAACGTCTCGTTGATAAAGCTCAGTGTGCATCTCAGATTATTTCCTTCAGGATCAGGTCCCATCAGAGGAATGACAGAGCTGGGAAGTGCACAGCTTTTTGAGGCACTTGACTATCTCTGTCGAATTGCTTTGCACATGGGTAGGCTAATTTGAGGCTCCCGCTAGCAGTGAGTAAGGGTCCTGGTTCACCAGACTCGCTGATGGAGCTGGCAGCAAGCTGGCTGCTCACCGTGGAGGGACTAAGACAGCCGGGAATAGTGGACATTCTTGGGAATAAGAAGTCTTGGATTCTATATTCCAGCTCCCTCTATTCATCAGCCGGCTGTGGGACTTCAGTGAAACCATTCACCCTCTCTGGGCCCAAGTTTCCTCCAGTGTAAAATAAAGAGAAAAAACCTCAGTGATCTGTGAGATTCTTCACCATCAAGTGTCCCATGATCCTGTTTAAAAATCGCGTGTTTGGGGCGGCCTGGTGGCTCAGCAGTTAAGTGTGCACATTCCACTTCGGCAGCCCAGGATTTGCCGGTTCAGATCCCGGGTGCGGACATGGCACCACTTGGCAAGCCGTGCTGTGGTAGGCGTCCCACATATAAAGTAGGGGAAGATGGGCACGGATGTTAGCTCAGGGCCAGTCTCCCTCAGCAAAAAGAGGAGGAGTGGTAGCAGTTAGCTCAGGGCTAATCTTCCTCAAAACAAAAAAATTTTTTAAAAAAATCACGTTTGTCCTTCTAACTCCAGTGTCTCTCTTAACAGACATCATGGTTGACACACCGGACGAGCAGTCTATCGTGACTTACGTGGCACAGTTTCTAGAACATTTTCCGGAGTTGGAAGCCGTATGTTTGTTTTCCTTACCTCTAATTCAGAAACTGTACGTTTGCCTCAGCGGGCCGTCACACGAAGCTGGGGCTCAGGCTGTGCCGCTCCGTGTGACGAGCGGTGATAGTCCAAACCTCATCTCAAGTCCTGAGTGTTACTTTGCCACCTTTTAACTTCAGAACCATATACAACGTGTATTATGTTTTTTCAAAAAGCAGGATGAGAAGTTAGACAGCCTCACCTCTTACAAACCTTCCCACACCAAACTTCATTAAGATCATAAGAGATGCTTGCTCACCATGTGGATCGGCGACTTGATCTTTTACGAGTCGGATGAGCCTGTTAGCGGTCTACCAGATTCTGTCAGAGTGTGAAAAATGATAGAAGACACTGAGTGTTCGAAAGCATGCCTTGTTATTGTCAGAATCCCAGATTACAGTTGGCGACAGATTTTATTTTTGGAGCAGAATCAGGCCTTTTAGAAGTTCTCACAGCTCCATTGAACCTGCACCCAACCCATACGCGGCCCTGAGGTGGTGATAATGACAGCCACCCCAGCCTCTGTGGAAGTCAGTGGCAGCTGACTGCACACCTCCTGCTGGCTCAGGCGGACTGAGCGTGACCTCAGCGGATGAGCTCCCTCACGGGGGAGCTTGGTTCTGCTAGAGCAAACAGTTAACAAGTCAGCAAACACATTATTGTCCCAGGTAGTTGTCAGTACTAGACAGAAGAAATAGGCATAAAGAGCTAATGCTCATGGGGGAACGGGGCTGCTCTTCAGCTGGAGGCTGCTCAGGTCCCTGTCCTGTGTGTCTCCGGGTGACTGCCCTTCCTGCAGTCCCACACGGCTCAGTGTCATCATCTTCACTTTATAGATTAGAATATGGGCGCTTGAAGAGGCTTAAAGGCCGCTCCAGGGTCACAGCTACCAAGGACGGAGCTGGGATTTGACCCCAGGTCTCTGTGGTTCCAGGGTTCAGGCTCTTAGATCCTCACAACATAAGGCTGAGACTGAGACCCCGTTTTGTACCACTCAGAAGAGCCAGACTGGGTCTTCCCGTGTGGTGGCTTTCATTCCAGTCTCTGCCTGTGTATGTGATTCCCTTGTGTGCCTGCACCACAGATCGCTTCCCAGGGTGCTTTAGAAGCTGGAATTCCATGGGCTGGAATGTCAGTTCTGCCACTTGAAGCTGTGTGACCTTGAACTGCTTACTTAACCTTTCTGATAGGTGTCTATAAGCTGTCATCTGTAAAATGGAAATATTACCCACATAACTTTTTTTTGGATTATTCCATTATTTTTTGGTTTCCATTTAATCTTCTCTGTTGGCTTTTTAGCCTCATCTCCTTGTTTAATCTTTTTAGTAGTTGTTCTAGAGATTATAATGCTCATCTTGGACATGCCTCAATCTACCTTGAGTTACCATTATACCACTTCAAGTAAAATGCATGTTTTATATATTTTTATATATGCGACAATTCAAGTCCACTCACTTCCTCCCCATTCCTTTGTGCTGTTATTGTCATTTGCTTTATTTCTGCATGTTTTAGTCCCTGATGCTTTGTTATTATTTTCACTTTAAAGAGAAGACATTTTGAGAAAACTTTTTTAAATAGACTTTTATATTGACCATATATTTACCATTTCAGATACTTTTCATTCTGGAAATGGATCCTTCTGATCCAGGCTTCCATCTGTGGTCACTCCCTTCAGCCTGAAGGATGACCGTTGTGGTCTCGTGGTCCTAGTTAAATAGTTAGAGTCTTTATTTGCTAGTTCTAACCCTGGGTCACATTTGGGTCTATTTCTAATGACTGTTGTTTCTCTTGATTATGTATCGCATTCTCCTCCTTCCTTCTATCTTCAATTTTTTACTTTATGCCAGACCTGATGGATAAAAGAACAGTAGAGATTGAGGTAGAGGACAGTTTCCCCCCAGAGAACATAGCCCTTGCTCAACCAAGGGCCTGTGATGAGGAGCTGGTCACTTTGACCTTCTCTGGCACCGATAAGGGCTACCTTGCCATTTTATTTAATTTCAGCCCTCTGGCTTCAAATGATTTTAGGATGCGGTCCATCCACTCTCTCCACGGGTGCTTCAGGAGCCAAGCACTGCAGTACCACCAAGACTGCCCTCTGCTTTTCAGCCCTGCTCTCTGCTGCTTCTTGCTTAGCTCAAGTCCCTGTGTGGGAGAATTAGCATATGAGGAGAATTGGCTTTGCATTTGGGGCCCTTCCAAATTCCGTCTCTGACACCAGCCCACACAATCAATAAAGGTTTGGCTAGTGGCTGGCCTGGTGGCTTGGTGGTTGAGTTTGCGTATTCCACTTCAGTGGCCCGGGGTTCGCAGATTCGGATCCTGGGCGCAGACCTACACACTGCTCTTCGAACCATGCTGTGGCAGCATCCCACATACAAAATCAGGGAAGATTGGCACAGATTTTAGGTCAGTGAGACTCTTCCTCAAGCAAAAAGAGGAATATTGGCAATGGATGTTAAGCTCAGAACCAATCTTCCTCACCAAAAAAAAAAAAAAAAAAGATTGGGCTGATCTTTCTGTATCTCAGGTGGGTTAGCTCCCCTATCCAACCCAGACTAGGCAATGGCCCACAGGTGTGAAGGAGCTGACAGTCTCTGCTCACTTAGGGAGGGTCCTCCTTTTCTAACATTCAGTTGATTGAGATTTCTTTGTATCCATAGCTTTAAAAAACACATTATTTTAAATTTATCAGGTGTTTTCACATTTCAGTAGGAACAATAGTCTTTTGCAGCCCTCTGCATCTTAACCAGAACACTTGCATTAGTTCTGAAGTGGCTTTTTCCGCTTTGGTTTTTGTTTTTGGGAGGGGAATGCATGGTGTACTCGAACGCTCCTCTGATTTCACATTGCCCCGTGTTTCTCTGCAGGAAGATTTTGTGGATTCAGATAAAGAAGCCCCTATTGAATCCACCTTTGTCCGCATCAAAGAAACCCCTTCTGAACAGGAGAGCACAGTCTTCCTTCTGAGTGAAAATGGGGAGCGTGCTTACGCGGTCAACCATGAAATCAGCCACCCGCCACCCTCCAAAGTCTTTGTCTGTGACAAGCCTGAGAGTGTGAAGGAGTGCTACCTCGGCGGCATCTCCAGCCGCACGCTGTCAGATAGCTCCTCCGAGTTCATGCACCAGATCATCGACCAGGTCCTCCAAGGGGTCCCAGGTAAGACCATCAGCATCAGTGAGCCATCTCCAGAATCTTCCATCCTATCATCCAGAAAGGACAACCGGAGGTCCAACTCTTTGCCAGTCAAGAAAACCGTGCACTTTGAGGCTGACACCTACAAGGATGCTTCCTGCAGTAAGGACGCTGCCTACAGTCAAGACTTTCGCTTTGAAGGGAGCCCAAGGGGGACAGAGGAGTTGTGGAAGCAGGATGGACACGTCTTGGCGGTGGAGGTAGCCGAGGATAAGATGAAACAGGAGGAGCCTGAGATCCTGGAAGCTGCCTCTGATGAGGCCCCAGGTGACATTTCCTTGGTGCGTGGTAAGATCAGTCATTCTGAGACGTCTCAGAGTCCTCCCTCCTGGAATGGGGCATTGGAGAGGGCAGCCAGCCAGGAGGAAGGAGGTCGTCCCCTCTCACCCCTGGGAGAGAGCACTGTCATGGCCGACTCCTTGGAGATCAGGGTTAAGCTGCAGACTGTGGAAGCTATGGATGAAGGAGACTATTTCGAAGGCATCCCATTAAAAGCCTCTAAGTTTAGCAGCGACCTAGTAGATTTTGCCTCGACCAGCCAGGCTTTCAATGAGGTTCCTTTGCTCCATGAGAAAAAACTTGCTGAGGATGAGTTTTTGGAGGATCATGGTGAGAAACTGGGCAAAAGGAGAGCAAAATCTGCACAGAAAGAGGAAGATTCAGATGAGCCCCCAGTGAAGCTTGACATGCGAGACCCCCGCAAGGACCCTGAACGAGAAGATGAAGACTATTCTTTGGCCCCAGAGGAGGCACCAGTGGAGAAAAAGCCGGAAGTCTATGAGAAGGCGAAGAGGAAGTCCCCACGTCGCAGGCAGGGCGAGGACGAAGGGGAGGCCGAGGGCCTCCGGGCGCTTGGCGGAGAGCTGCTTTCCAACCCGCCGAGCCGCACCGTCAGCTTGGAGACCCTCCAGAGTCACAGCGAAGAAGGCCTGGACTTCAGACCCTCCCCACCCCTCTCCAAGATCTCCGTCATCCCCCACGATCTCTTCTACTACCCGCACTACGAGGTGCCCCTGGCCGCCGTTCTGGAGGCTTACACAGAAGGCGCGGAGGATTTGAAGAACGAAGAGATGGACCTCGAAGAACCAGAGGAGTATCTGTGTGACCTGGGGTCCAGGGAGGAGGCTGAGGCCTCTCAGAGCAGCTGCAGCTTCTCCGGGCTGGGCGAGGACCCCTCCGAGGCTGGCTTCCAGGCGCCATCTCTGGACAGGGGTGCAGACCATGCCAGACCGGCCTCGGAACCTGCTTCCACATCCCCCCAAGAGGACCACCAGCAAAGGGAGGCTGAGGAGAGCGCCCCTGTGGAGAGCCATCAGGTACTTGATTGCGGGGTTGGGAACCCTGAGGCGGGATGGGTTCTGCTCCACTGTTCCTCCATAGCAGAGGGAGACAGAAGCTTCCCACACACACATCCCAGGGCCAGCATTGAAGGAGGCGCTCACTCAGGCCTGGGCAGGGGCAGGGCTGGCCCTTGAGAATGAGCGCTCCTTACAATTTGCACCCTGGGTGCCCCACTGGCCTCCCCCGGTCCTGCCTGGCCCTACCCACAGGGCTGCCAGGAGCATCAGATGAGTCGTGTTTGAGGGTCTGGCAGAGTAGTAGCAGTCATTTTAAAGAGTAAAATTTCAACACTGGGCAGGCTGTTAGTAAATCGTAGGGCCACCTCCTGCGGCAGCCTGCAGACCTCACGTTTGACTCCAGCCTTGATTTTTAAAGGCCTTTTGCCTGTTCGGCACTATTATCAGGTTCCTGTGGTTTGAAGCGGGTTGTGTGCACAGGGCAAGGGAGGGACACACACTTCTGAACTCGAGGAGCTGGGTACACACTTACCTGCCACTTGATGTTCCCATTTTATCTGGCCCAGCAGCTCAAGAGCGGCCCCCAGCAGCTCAAGAGCAGCAGTGAGAGGATGTGGGCCCTGGCCTGGTCCCGTGGGGGCGCAGTGGGAGGGGTCCTCCTGCAAGCGCAGGGTTCATGAGAGCCCCCCACCGCAGCACTGGGAATCCGGGAGTGGATCCAACACCAGGCAGACTGGGTCCTTGCTGGGTGCGGTGCAGACGGGGTCCCAGGGTGAGACGCTGAGAGGAGAGAGGACCCCAGGCGAGCTCACCTGCCTCCTCGGTCCTGCCCTGCAGAAGGCCTCGTGCCAAGGAGACCTGCCTTGGTGTTTGCAGCTGGGCAACCAGGTCCCAGCAGCTGTGCCATGAGGGAGCGTGGCCTCAGACGTAAGAGATGGGGCCCAGCAGAGAGATGCAGGGGTTCCACAGAGGGAGACCCACCCACGTCCAGAAAGCCTGCGTGTGTGGGGGCCTCTGGAGCTGTGGCAGGGGCAGTTCTGGGTGGAGGGCACAGTGCAGGACCCAGGGCTGGGATGTGGGGCCGGGCTGAGGACATTGGCTGTTCCAGATCACTTTGCCTCTGAAGTGGCTTCTAACACCATCCCATGGTGTCTTCCCCAGTCTTTCCCGGCTGTGCTCTTCAGTTCAGCCCCCTCGCCACTGGCCGTGGACCCTAAAACACAAATCGCGTCCCATCGCTCTCCTCCTCCTGTTCCAGGATAAAGTCCAAACTCCTGAGCATGACCTTTGAGACTCTTCCCTCCCCAACCTGGCCTCCCCACCCCGCTGGTCCCCCTTCTCTCGGTCCCCGCCCCCAGCCCAGCCAGCCTCCTCGCTGGCCCGCAGACACTCCAGCTCTCCTCTGCCTCCAGGCTTTCCTTGATCCGGCCCCACCATCTGGACGACCTTCCCCACCCTTCACCTGGCAAGCACTCACCCTTCAAAGCCCAAAGCAAATATCACCTCCTCCCGGGAGCCTTCCCGGCCCCTCCCCAGGCAGAGGAGTTGCTCTCAGCTCTCAGCTCTCGTGGAAGCTGGTTTCCTAGGTTGTGATCCTCTCTCCCAGGAGAGAGTGAGCATCTGTGTATTAGTCTTTGGACTCTAGAGACCAGCCTGACAGGGCTTGCAAAGCACGAAACAAAGGTGTTTTGCGTCGTGGCTTGGGGGCGAGGCGAACGTAGGATAAATTAAACCCAGAGATAAATGACGATGCTCTGGCTCACGTGGCAGAGAGTCAGGCGGAGGGAGGGGCTCACCCGTGCTCAGGGGAATGAGAAAGCCTTGCAGCCTGGGAGGGCTCCAGGAGGAAGGGGAATCGGAGTAACCTTAGAAGACGTTTAGGATTTGGATAGGCCAGAAGGGCTAGCTTGGGTTAATCGGTTTCCCAACTCTGGACAATGGGGAACAGCTGTTGGGAGCTCTGGGGGCGGCAGAATTCTCAGGCTATAATGCCCTAGAAGGCAAGTGTGGCAGGACCGATTGACCTTTTGGGGCAGAGACATCCATGCTATGTCCGTCTTCGGACAGAGAAGAGGCCTGGGTGGTCCCACAGGAACCAGGGACCTGCCTGCCATCTTCCTCGTCTGTCCTCAGGGAGAGGAACCCAGGGCCGGCCCCCACCCCCTCCCACCTGCTGTCTCCTGACTTGTCGGAAGCCAGCCCTGCCTGAGCAGGCTCTTCCTGCAGGAGACCCCAAGATCCGGGGGGGTTAGAAACGTCCTTCAATGAGATCAAGTCTTGGGGTCCCCGGGTTGGGGACTACGACAATAATGGGAATGATTCTCTGGATTCTCATGGGCTGAAAAGCTCTCTGGAGACGAAAGAAAGGGGACAAAGTGGGTGGAGGGAAGAAAGCCTGAGTTGCATCTCTACCCCTTCGTGTTACTTCAAATGGCGAAGTGGGGGCTCCGCTCCTCTCCCCCGGCTCTTGGAACGCGGCTTGCAGAAATGCGGATGCAGCTCTTCATGCACTTTCCTTCCAGTCATTGTCAACAGCAGCTTGTGCACCTGCCTGTGCCCAGCATGTGGACGGGAGATTTGGGGTGGGGTTGAAAGAGCCCTGGGCTAGGGATGGAATCGGGAGACCTAGACTGAATCCATCTCATGCTGAGCTGGGAGGAGAGCCTGCGGAGAGGTCACATCCCTCGGGTACAGTGCGGGAGCCATACTGGTGCCGTCTGTGTCTCTGGGCTCTGATCTGCTTCTCTGGCTCTCACCTGTCCGGCAAACAGGTGCCCACTGCTGCTGCCCACCTTGCAGTTGGCTCCCGAGTGTAGCTCTGGCCTTGTCCCCTGTGGGTGAACAGGGGTGGGGTGCAGCCTGGGATGACAGGTGAGGTCTGTGACATCCTGGCAGACAAGATGACACAGGATGGAGCATCTCTCTGATACCTGGCCCTCCTTTAAAAGAAAGAAAAAATATCTTCCAAAGGGACTAGAAAATGGCAAGTTTTCCTTCTTCTAGAAAAAAGTTCTCTCCTCATTTCGCTTTTCAAAAAAGGTAGCCTTTGCCCATTGATGATCAAGGGAGGCTGGCGTTTCAAATTGCTGAGCGCCTTTTTAATTTCTGCCCAGAGCTTTGTTCTCCGGGGGTGCACGGCCCCGGTCACTCCAGTCCCCTTATTCTGGCACCTGTCGAGCAGGTTCTTCGAGCCCCTGAGGAATTCTTGAGAGGTGGCTCCAGCCATTCCCACCCTTCTTGATTTCACTCAGGAGCATTCCTGGTGGGTTCAGAGTGCCAGTATGGACAGTGGTCACAGAATCTTCCTTATCAAAGAAATGCTAGAGATGTTGCACTACAATCCACCTTCGGGCAAAGCACAGTGAAGATGTCATCCCACGAGCCATGCGTTTGCCTGTGTGTGTACCTCTCCAAACCCTGGGGCCACCTCTGCACCCCTCGGCCCACCTTTCTTCCAGGATTCATTCCTTTGTCTAAGTAGGCGATGGTTGTGTGAAGGGTCCAAGCATTGCCCGCTGGAAGAGACCTCTTCTATAGGAAACATTATCGTCCAGTGGAAGCGGTTGGTAATCGTTATACCCAGGTGACAGACGAGGAAACTGAGGGGCAGAGAGATCAGGTCAGTTGCTCAAGATCAGATAGCTGACGCAGCCAGGATTTGAAACTAGATCTTGCTGACTCTAGAACCCGTGCTGTTTTCACTCCGTCCGTCTGGAGCGGTGGAACTCTGCACAGGGAGCGGGAGGCTGGGTGGCCTTCCCTTCCAAGGCAGCCTGTGCCGGCAGGAATCTGTGGGACAGGCAGAATTCAAAGGGATGCCCAGCTGGGCCTGGGAATCAAGCTGGGAGGGTCACTCACTCGCCATCTCAACATGAAATGCTGACGTGTGTTTGATTTTCTTATCGTTAAGTCTCAGGAATCCCCAAACTTGGAAAACCTAGCAAACCCTTTAGAAGCAAAGGTAACGGAAGAATCAGTCAGCAGTAAAAAAAAGGAAAAAAGGAAACATGTGGACCACGTAGAAAGTTCGATATTTATAGCACCTGGAACAGTTCGCTCTTCAGATGACCTAGAAGAAGACACTGGCAACCACAAAGTCCCTTCCAGGTATAATATCTTCTCGCCCCCGGGACCAAGCGAGAGAGCTACTCTCTGAACTCATTGCATTTTCGGTTTCTGATTTATGGGGGCGCAGGGGGCGGGACTGGACAACAAGCAAAACTCACTCTGAGTACCTTTGGGTGGAACCTGGCAGGGAGCCCTGGAGTGGCCAAACTCCAGGAGGATGTGGGGTGAAGTAAGAGGCCTGGAGACTCCTCCAGCCACCCCCGCCCCCAGGTACCAGCTGGCTGGGTTCGGTAGGGACCAAACTTAGCCATTTATAAGCATCTTCCTGACTTCAGCATATGTGCCGAGGGGAGTGAACAGGCAGAGGCCCAGATGGGAGAGCCAGAGGAGGAGCTGGTGGCTGCCAAGCCTGCCATCGCCCCTCTGCTTCGCTTCCATGGCTGGGCTGTGAGGGACGAAGGGAGAGTAGACAGAGCCCAGGGAGGAGGGGCAAGGCACGAGGGGAGGCTGCTGCCCACTTTGCCTGTGACTCCCAGGGACCCTCTCCCTGCCCCTGGACGTGACTATCCAGTAGACGTCTAAGTCTTAGCGTGTTGCTGGACCCTGCTCTAAGTGCAGACAAACGCTTATGGCCAAAAGGCCCAGGGCTGTCATCTACTCCACTACAACTCAGGGAGGGGCCGTTAGTCATCGCCAGACCGCTCATCTTCTCCCTGAGCAGGTCAGTTCTCAGTTACCTTTGAGCAGCCGCTCTGTGATGGAGTCCGCTAGACAGGGACTTCAGAAGAGGCCAGCCACAGTGGTGATTCAGGCCCAGCTGCACCCTCCAGGGGCTCTAGAGGGACATGAGATGGGGTTCCGTCTATTCTCCTGGGACCGGGTGGAGCACCTTAGGTGTTAACAGGCTAGTGAGGATTTCCTGTTCTGGGCCCCAGAGGCAGGTGGAGAGGCTCAGGGCAGCCTGGGGCCGAGGTGTCATTTGAGTCTCCTGTGGAGGGATAAGTGGGATTCGGATTTGGGAGGAGAGAGAAGGTAGAAGAAACAGCCTGAGCAGACAGCTGACATGGAGCAGGCACCTCAGTAAATATTTGTGGGGGGTGAGGAGGTAGGAGGAGAAACATGGAGAGCGGTGGGGGAAGGTGAGCATATTTGAAATGCAGCATCGACAAGTACCAGCAAACCTGCCCCTGGGGGATGATATGGAAACAAAGTGTGTGACAGTATATGAAGCAGCTATCTCAGACATTGGACCATAGGCTGTCCTTGAGAGAAGGGACACAAGTAAGGGAAAGGCAACCATTATTTCGGTGTAGGTGGTGTGGGGCCTGGTTGACCGTTGGGTGCAGAGGTCTGCCTCTGATCTCCGTGTAGAGTCCGCCTGGAGCAGGCAGCAGGTCCCCTCCCAGCGCCTCCTCCCTCCCCTCAGGCGAAGCTGTAATTATTAGAAAGCCGTGTTCACCGAGGTGAAGATTACAGAGTACATGTGAGCAGGTGGCGGGGAGCTGTGCTCTCTCGTGTGAATGATCCAGCACCCCTGGGCCCCTCCTGTGTCCAGGCCGTCTCACCTGCTCCCTGCAGTGTGGGAGGTGCCACCACCCCTTTTACACTCGAGGAAACTGAGTTCAGAGAAGTCAGTACCTGGCCCGAGGCCGTTGAATGGGACAGAGCCCTGGGCATCTCTTCCAGGCACAGGCTGTTTTCCTGGCTGTACCTGTGGCTTCCCGTTGGTCTAGGCAAAAAGGCCCGTTGTTCCAGAGCCTGTAAGATCCCTGTCTCCCCAGCCTCATCCTCATCCACTCCCAGTCACCTTCTCCCCTCATCTCCACCGTGCCCCGCCCCCTGGTCTTAGCTGAGGTCCTTGAATGCCCCCCCAAGCTCCTTTGCCTTTGAGGTCCCTCTGTCCCCTGCCTGTCTCCGGCCTCGCTCCCTTGGGTCTCAGCCGCCACTACCACTTCCTCCAAGCAGCCTTCTTGGGTCCCCACAGGACATTTTTGATCCCTTTTTATATGTTCTCCTAGCCTCTGCTCTTTTCTGCACAGCATTTATCGAAAAGTAATTCCTATAGTCATTTGTGCAAGGATGTTTTTATCATCTGCTCTCCCCTCACCGGGGAGCCAGCTCGCTGGAGGCGGGGAGGGCATACCAGCAGAGCCCACCTTTAGCAGAGCACCCAGCTTGCAGTTGGCACTCAACTGCATTCTTTGGGTGAATGAATGAATGGATGCGTGAATGAGTGCGCTCTCAGTCTGCGGTCAGCTCCTGGAGGAGCCGGGTCCCCAGCACCTGGCACACGGCAGACTCTTGATAATGCTTGTGGAAAGAGTGAAGTTCAGGGTTCAGACCTGAATAAGTCTTGTATTGATTATACTGTAACAAGAAAACCACCTCAAATTTAAAACTATGGACCAAGAACAGTTTAGTGGATACCAGGGGAAAGGTGGGGTGGGGGGTGGGCACAAAGGGTGAAGTGGTGCACCTACAACATGACTGACAAACATTAATGTACAATTGAAATTTCACAAGATTGTAACCTATCAATAACTCAATTAAAAAAAAAACAAAAAAAACCAGAAAACCACCTCAAAGCAAGCGTGCTGGAAAAAAGGGGAGCGGGAAGAGCGAGAGTGCCCTCCTAAAGGGGGTGCGCTGTTTTACTAGAAAACATTGCCAGCACACGGGGCAGAGCCTGCCCCCCGTGCATCTCCAGCTGCTGCAGTGTGTGGAGTCGGCTCTCACGGGACACTGCTGGGTTCTTGGCACCAGGGCATCTTTTTTCTTTGTAGGTACATTTTATTTCATTTCTGTGCTGTGATACCAGCCAGGAAGACTAGCACAGGCTTTGGCTGGAGGACAAGGACTGACATTTCCCTAGGCCTAGCCCCGCCCCTGGCACATAGTGGGTACCCAATACCTCTTAGCTGGGGACATGCCCAATGCAAGGGAGAGCTTGGTGAAGTTTGCAGGATGGCAGTGGGCAGGGAATAGCAAGCCTGCCAGTGATAAATTCCCCAGGAGTAAACTCTTGGGTCAAATGCCTTTAAAAGGACCCCAGGATGCCGCATCGTAGGTTTCCCTTGAGGAAGCTGAGGTGACTGTCTCTGTACCAGGGCACGTCGACACCCAACACCCAGTTCTCCCGCCGAGCAGCGAAACAGGGCCACGTCCACCTACGGAACACTGTGCTCCCCACCGGGACCACCAGCTCCGTGGAGCAGATCGGGTGGGAGTGATGTACCATTTTACTGATGAGGAAAACTCATGAGAGACTAAGTTCTTGGCTGAGGTTGCCAATGGATCAGCCAGGAGCCAGGATGTCAGCCCAGGCCTCTGGCTGGGTGTCTCTTGCCTCATGCCTGGGCAAGCCAGCTTTGTGGGAAGGTCAGAGATCCATTCCACATCGGCCTCGAAGGTCGGGTCAGAAAATTAGTCGCCTTGTGTATGAGAGGAAAAGAGCTGGGATGCCCAAGAGCTCCACAAGCAGAGAGCGGCACTGTACTTAGAAGGAGCACTGGAAAGAGAGTCCAGGTACCAGCTCTCGGCCCAGGTCTGACTTAGCTTGCAGAGGACCTCCAATGACTCCCAGGACCTCAGCATGCTTGGAAAAAGAAATCCTTTCCTGCCCCCAGATCGGATGATTTTTAAGAATATGTGGTCTGCTTTCTATTCTTGCTCCGTGTTTTTTTCTTGTAGATGAGGGCACAGTATCTAATATGCATCCTACTGTTTGTAGGCACACTCCAACCCAAGTGGGCCTATTGGATAAGATTTCTCTCTCCCGTCGCTGGGTCTGAAATCATGGCTTGCCTAAATCGACCTGTGGAGGGCTCGGGATGGGGGTGCCTGTAGCACGGAGCCATGGTGGGGGCTCTTGGTAGCACCAATTCAAAAACGTGTGTTTCTTTTTCAGGACTAGTCACAGTGACTCCAGCATTTACATTCGACTACATGCTAATAGGTCTTTGGAGTCGGTTAGTATGTGACTTTCTTCTTCTGCGTCCGCCCCCGCTAATCAGTTCCTTTCCCTCCTTCCCCCTCCCTAGCCCAGAGCTTTGAAATCACTGACGTGCAACAACTGTACTTTTGGATAGAAGACAAGCACGTTGAAACCTTGTCGTTAAGCACAGTCCAATCGGATGTTCAGTTTGGGCAATAGGAGATGTAAATAAAGTGATGATTTTAAAGCCCAAAGGCCTCTTTGTTATAAAAACGCATCCAAGATCACCCCTCCCCCACACACACATGGAAAGGTCACGTTCAAAGACAGAGGTGCAACCTAAGTGGAGGGTCCACTTTACATTCGCAACTACCCAGCCCTGGATGTGTTGGGACCCAGAGCACCGTGGTCCACAGCCCTGACGCAGGCTGTGGGTGGTGGGGCCTCACCCGTTCATCAGTGGGGGGACCGTGGGAGCGGGGTGGGTAGAACAATGTAGAATGATTGTTTAGCAGTTTGATTTTGGAACTAGATGTTTGCAATATTGAGAACAACATGGCATGCTCGGCTTTGTATGTTTAAAATTATTTTATTTTCTGTTTCAGAGATTTCATCTTTACTAATTGGGTTGCGGGGGTTTTGTTTATAAATTTCACTGTAGGATCATTTTAGCTATGTTCAATTGAGGAACGCAGCCGATCTGGATGACAGGAGAAACCGAATGTTAACCAGGTTGGTGGCTTTGCTCCAAGTTCCATGGGGTTTAAAATTTTTTTCTTTTTTCATTATGCAGCCTGCCTTAGGGGGGTGGCTGTTTCTCCCAGCTAGGCTTTGTTGATAACAATAATAAGAGTCTGAGATAAGGCAAGAAAATACCTGTTTCAGAGAAACTGAATGTAAATTGAATATGAGTGGGAGGAAAAAGTGGGTATTAATTAACACTTGATGGGCAGGGCGTGGTTCAGAAAATGACTCAGTTGAAAGATCGTTCTGGGACATGAGCTCGCCGCTGTGTTTAAATAACGCAGTGGCATAAACTGGCTGTCCAAGGTGGAGGCAGGCAGAAGTTCACAGGGGTGTGACTCTGGGTGTTCTCAATGCCACGGCGCCTGACAACTGTATTCCTTCTGTGTCGCCACTGCAGGTACAATACTGAGAAGCTCACTGAGCTGATTTTACAGTTTTATGGCATCAGAGCAGACATGAAGAGGGAATACAAACATACCAGGATGTCTATGAAAGTATTTCTTACTCTTGGAGCACTACACGACCTAAACTAAGATTGCTGAATTCCTGTAAAGCTGCCCGTTTAGAACATAGGAATCCAGAGAAATCTCTAAAACTCTGACAATTCTGAGACGCCCCTATCCTTGTTAAAGTTATTGACTCACTTAATTTTGATTTTTTTTTTTTTTTTTTTTTTGCCGTGGATTTGAATTGGCTTGGAAGGACTTAGGTTATTGGAATGGAAAGCCTCTGTCTGAATATTCCCCAGCACCCAGGAGTGTCGTTCTTAGAACTCCATCACGCTGGCTCCTAAAAAAGAGGCAAGACCTGTTTCTCTCCCCTGACGTAAAATGGAAATATTAATTCACGTTTTCCACTGGATTTGACAGACTCCTAGGAAAAGAGGACTTTTAGCTTTTATGAGCGAGAGAGCCTTTGAAATTTGAGCCCGCAAGGTTCAGAAATGCAATCGTGTTTCCATGTTTTTGAGCATTTATTCCCTTTGTAAGAAAAAATTGAGTTTAAAGTTTTTCTAAAAACAGTTTTAAGAAAGAGAAAGATATTCTGTCAGTGGTCGGTTATCTGCTTGGAAATCAGTTCCTAGACCAAATGGTTAATCCCCTCTTGGCCTCGCCTCTGTCTGTATCAGAAGGTAGTTCGAGATGGGGTGGTTTTTGGTTTTCATAATCTCCCATCACACGCCCCAGATGACCCTAAGACGCTTACCCCCTGGGCTTCTGGAAATGCAGCTCCAAGCGGAGGCTCCCAGCCCCCATCCACTCACATTATGGCCCCCAACCCTTTCCTTCGTGGGCACCTGGAGCTGTGGTTGATCACCACCACACAGCCCCCTCTGGACTTGATCTGCCAGGCAAAAGCAAAATGTCACTTTAACACCACCTTCTGTAAAATAAAAGAAGAACGATAAATCTGACCCAAATCAAATCTGCTAATTACTTTAAAAGTTATATTCCAAAGCCACAACCAATACCTGGTGATCGGGGCGGGGGGGGGGGGGTGTGGCGGGGAGAGGATGTGTCTTTGTTTCTCACGGTGGTTCTTACATTATCTGTAATCGGGGAGCTCGCTGTTCCTTTAGATTACTTAGGAAGTCCCCTCTGTCAGGAATGAATAACAGAGAGCTGTCGGGATGTGACCTTGCCTTCAGGGCTCTGTGGTGTCAAGGAAGGCATCCTGGACTGAGAGTTAGACCTGGCCCAGGTTCCAGCGCTGCCACAAAGTAATTGTGTGGCCTGGGGCAAGCCACTCCACGCCCTGAGTCTCAGTGTGCCCATCTGCGGAATGGGCTCGCAGCCCCTCCCTCTTGGTGTTGTGGAGAACTGAGCATGTGCGAACGCTCAGGGGGCCCCCAGGACCCCGGCCCTCCGCCTTGGGGCTGCACACGAAGGGCGGGGCCCCTTGGCCACCTCACTGGAAGCCCTCAGCTCTCCAGTTGGGCAGCGAGATGGCAGCATGGGGTGGAAGTGGCGGCCACTCCACCGGGGCCCTGCTTGTAACTGCCCCGCCTGTGTCTCCCCTTCTGCAGGAAGGCCAACAATTCTGGAGAAGCCACATCGCGGGAGAGCCACAGCCCCCAGAGCGACTCGCTCACCCAGTTGGTCCAGCAGCCGGATATGATGTATTTTATCCTCTTCCTCTGGCTCCTGGTTTACTGCCTGCTGCTCTTCCCACAGCTGGACGTCAACAGACTCTGATCGTGTGTCTGCATAATTAAAAAGACAGGACCCTGACCGGGGTGGGAATTCTTTTTACTTTGTTTTGTTTTGAGTTCTGGCTGGGGTACTTCTGCACACAGTGGAGGACCTCCAAGGAAACTTAGAATCCCTCTCCTCGCTTTTTTTTTTTCATGTTTCTATGGTCTCCTGTGAGTCCAAAGCATGCTTTTCTCTGGCCCTGTACTCAAAACTCAGGTGTGTGGCTGGATCCGTGGGTGGAGCTGGTTGTTGCCTGTGTTGCTTTGTCAGATACTAAGCATCATTAACTGGTATTTAGCCATAAATGGGTTGTAGCTTGTCCCACACGCAGGTTTTAAAGGTCCTGGGTGGACTTGAGGTACTTAGCTCTCAGAAGAGGGGCCTTCTGATGAGCAGAGGGTGGATGTCCCAGGCAGAGCCTCCACTGGGAAGAAAACCGCGAGTGTTGCTCGAGCGAGCGGGGCTGTGTGAGGGAAGATGCTGGGTATCCATGCTCCTGTTGTGGTCTGGCGATTGGCTGCCTTCGTTGAGGGATAACTGAGCAGCGCCAAGCTGCTGGCTCCAGGAATGGCAGATCCAAGGAGGAAAGAGGAGGAAAGTAAGGCTGTGTCGTGAGCCTCAGTGGACTCGATTTTCACCCTAGTTTTTCTTGGGGGTGGGAGGGAGGGTGGGGATGCATTTTAAATTCACTTTTGCATTGATGGAATTGAGGAAAAGCTGTGATTTTCAGATTTTTCCCACCAGCGGAGCCCTCCTTGCAGATGAATTCTTGGCTGGAGCCGGTCTGGATGGTGCACTAAAAGCAGAGCTCTGGCTGACACAGGACGGGGCCTGGGGTCCTTCCCGCTTTGCCCCGGCAGCCCCTGGCTTCCATCCACGGCTCCTGAGGCGTCTGTGCCGATCCCCCACAGTCCCACAGGGCACTGCAAAAAGCCCTAAGGAGGGGTGCCGAAGTGGCTGGGCCAGGAATCAGCTCTGGCTGACATTGGAGCTGGAAGTGGTCCAGCAGGTTCCTGCCCGGAGAAAGCCTTGTGCACCGCTGCCTCCGGATGCAGCCTCAGCACAAGCATCCTTTGTGGTCCATCGTAATGGGTTTCTTGAAAAGGCTTTCTGGAAAGCACCCTGAGAAGTAGACCAGAACAGGCAGTTTGTGAGGGGGGAGGCTTCCGCCTGCCCTTGCATCCTCCTTCCATCCTGGCCTCCCTCGGCTCAGTTTCCTGCCAAAATCCAGGTCGCGGTGCCTCTGTATCGCTTCCTCGTCCCATTGTCCTCCCCCTCAATAAGCGCGTATTAGGCGATCCTTATAAAATCACAAACTGTTCGATCAGGAGGGGCCCTCAGACAGCATCTTGTCTGCTGAACCCAGAGAGGCAGAGTGGGTTGACCAAGATCACACAGCCAAATAGGAACAGACTTGCAAGTGCACCCAGGCCACCTGATGGCCAGTCCAGAGCTGTCACCCCTTTTAGGAAACTTCCATGGGGACCCTGAATGTCCTGAAAAAAAGATTAAATGGATAGATAAAAAATGTCCTCACTGAAACACAACCAAAATGTTTAGGCCAACCATCAACCTTGGATTTGTCCTTGTGTTTTTCCCATAGGGAAGTTGCATTCACTTTCAGGTGCGTCCCCTGTTACTTCTGGAGGACCCCGACAGCTCTAACAGCTGGTCTGAGGACATACTAGCATTGTCCTTACTCCGGGAATCACGTTGCTCTCTTAGCAAGCCAAGGACTTGCTTTTTGCAAGCAGTGGGTTTCAAGTTTACAGAATTCCAGCATGGCCCAAAGAGTTTACATAGGACATTTGACTCAATGACCGTCAAAATCTGGCCTCTAAGCCGCTCTGATTATAGCCTGTCCTCTCCCCACGAGTGAATCGGAGCCTTCCAAGCTGAAAGCTGTTGGGAGCTTGGAGTGATTCCATCTTGAAGGCCAAGTGTCCCATGGAAAAGGAGCTAGTTAACGAGCTCTTGGCATCACAGAAAGCTCACAGGTACCGATAATAAAGATTGTGTGCGCTATTTTATAACCGTGGACATCACGCAGTCCTCGCCTAAATTAGCTGCTTAAAGAGCCAGGGAAGAGCTCACTCAGATGTTAATCGTTTCATTTTATGGGTCTAGACCTCGTTCAGAAATATCTCTGCGGGTCGCTCCCCTCACCCATTGCAACATGTCATATTGTTTAAAACCATCTACTGGCAAGAGGCCTCAGAGTCATTTGGTTCAGGTGGGCAGTAGACTGATTTTTTTTTTTAAAGCAAAAGAAGAATTCTCATTTGCGTATAGGCTTCTATAAAAGAAAAAGCTGGATATAGAAGGTGGATAGAGAAGCCTGCAGGACACACCACCCCATGGCTTATAATTTTTTTTAAACAGTTTATTTTTAATTCTTATCCAGGTAATACATGTTCATAGTTTAAAAAGAAACAAATACTGTAAGGCTTTGAACAAAAACTCTCAGCCCCCTAAGTCTTGCTGCCTAGAAATAACACTTTCTACTCTTTGAGCTATTTCTTTTAATATTGACCTTTGTGTTTCTGCATAACATATATTTCTTTCGTTTTTTTTGAATTAATTTAGAAACATCTGGTGGACTAGCTGTTATAGGGGTGAGGAGTTTGCTCTTCCCTGTACCCCACCTTGTTTTTCCCACAAGGTTAGGTCCCGTTATTTGGTGCATATCTATTTATGGTGGGTGTATGAGGACCGTTTACTCCTGAGCCAGGTGGTGTACTGTAGTTACATGTCCTTTTTTTTTTTTTTTTTTTTTTTGCTGTGGCCTATTTTTTAGTAACTTCCTAAGAAAAGGAACATGAGAAGTAAATATTGTAAATATTTTGAGATTTTGCATAACTTAAAATGTCTTTATTCCATCCTTAAAATGTTTTTCTCCTGCCCTTACCCATGTGGCTGGATACAGAACCACAGGTGGAAAATAATACCCCCACCACCACCTCCGCCGTGGTGGTTGAGGTTTCTGATGCTGTTCTGGTTCCCAGGACTTTAGATGTGACTTGGGTTCCCCCCCCTCCCCAGGAAACCTTTGTGATCCCTTTATTCTTAGTGTTCTGAACTGTCCTGATGGTGTTGCACCTCTGATGTCATACGTCATGCTGAGTTCTCATAGGAAATTTCTCAAATTTGAGGGTCATTATTCCTTCTTTCTTTCTGGACCGCCTGTTGTTCAGTGTTGGACCTCCCAGGCTAGTCCTCTGATATTTTTGATCCTTTCTATTTCTCGTCTCTTTATTTTTTTGATCTGCTTTCAGGGAGAGTTATGAGCTTTGTTTTCTCAATATACATGCCGAATGTTCTATTTAATTTTTAATTTCCGGACATTTTGTCGCTGTTCTCTCACTTCTGTTTTATCGTATCCTGTTCTTGTTTCACGGATGTGGATCTGATCTCTCTGTGGACGGTCATGATAGTGGGGTTTGGGGAGTTCTTTTCTGATCCCTGTGCTGCCTTTGTTTTCGCCAAGTTCCCTTCTCTTGGGTAGTCGCAGTCTCGGTCTTTCATGTGACAAGGTTTCTTCAAATCTCCAGGGATCCTATGGATCATGTTTAAGAGTGATGCATCAAAAACTGGATTGGGAGCTCTGTGTGTCAATGGTGGGCTTTTCCATGGGGTCACCAGGGGTCACCTGGACTCTTCATGAGGGGACCCCACATAGGGATATTTGCAGGTCTTTTCTCTGGGGCTCATTGCTTCTTTAGAGCTATTTCCACTTCTCTCCTGCCTGGGAAAGAGGGACACTCACAGGGCTGCTACTAGCCTCTGCAGTGCCCTCGTGCAATTTCACAAGCGGCATCCTCTCTGGGTGGATGACTCAGAAAAAAGTGCCCCGTCTGGGCAGGAGCCACCCATGGGTACTTGGCTTGATTAGCAGAGGGTACCTTTTGACCATTCCTCCAGAAGATGCAGCCCTGAGCTAGGTAGGACAAGGCTTGAGGAGCTGAGCAAGGGCTAGATTTTAACTCCCAGTTTCCCCCTTAGCCAAGCACCTTTGTGCAGTGCACAGACTGTAGGGCCATACCCAGACATCCCAGTGCACACCTGAGTGCCCGTCCTGACCTCTGAGCAGGCAGTCTCATCACAGTGAGTATTTAGACTCATTGACTTTCTCCCACTTCACTGTGCCTGGTGTCCCCGTGGAGTGGGACATTGCCCTGACTGCTCGGTGGCAAGCCTCTGCAGGTGCCTGGGTGGGATTAGGATTCCTCTGCCCTGCCCACTTCTCCAACAGCTCTGCCCCTGCCGTAAGTGGGTTGCATCTCTTACCTACTGTTGCCTCCTCTCCTTCCCTTTGTCTTCATGGTTGCATCACTTCCGTTCCTTTGCTCGTTATTTTCATGGGGTTTCACGAGGGAGGCAATGAGCCCACGTGTTCAGTACACCATCTTGAACTGCAGGTCCCATTGGAGCATCCTCACCACTTTGCTGGGGGGCTCGCTGCTCTGTTGACTTGTTTGTGAACCCACCCTGAGTCCAGCTGGGGCTGTGGCAACATCCGTCCTGTTGAGCTGTGGCCTGCTGAGTGCCTCCCTATGATGCTCTGCCAGGTGCAGGAGAGGGTTACCAGCCTGCGGACACTCTGCTTGAATGCCGCAGTTCGAATGTTCCTTCCCCATCCTTTCCCCGCCCTCCCCCGCTACCCCCAGGAGACTGTCTTAGATCTCCCGCCTCCCGCAAGCTCCAGGCTATGGAGTCATCCAGTTTCTAGATTTCCTTTGCCACCCTCACTTTGTTTAGCAGCAAGGAGTTCCCGCTGGTATTGCCAGAGAACAAACAGGGTGCGTCCTTGTTACTTGGCTCTTTGGAACCTGGTGAGCATTTCCTCCTGGCCGAACTCAGCGTCTGTGGGAGTTGGGCTCCCAGCAGGCCTGGGAACCAGGGAGTACACCCTCGCTGCCCAAGACGGCCACCGGGGCACATGCTGCTTCTCCCTTCCTGGAGTTCAGCCTAGGCCCCCCAACCTTCTTCCCCATGCAGTACTTGCCTCCTCCTTTTAAGGGAAGAACATTTTAAAAAGCAAAAGAGGATGCCTGTGTGGTCCCTCTTCATGAGTCATAGATTATTCGATAGCCTTAGGGACCACGTAAGGGTCCAGCACCTCATTTAAGAAATATGAAAACTGAAGATCAGGAAGGAGAAATGACTAGTCACACAGCCAGTTCATGCCCTCGGGAGGGACATCTTGATTCCCAATTTAGTTTTCCAGCCGCTGAAGCTAAGATGCATCTCTCTCCTCGCCCAGGACTCAGAACATCAGAGAGCTAATCTCGCAAACCCAGTGAGAGTGAGCAAGTAGAGAAGGGGTCTTGCTGAATGTCAGAGTTCACCATGGCAGTCTTCGGTGAGAAGTGTTCCCTCCATGGTTGTGTCATCGCAGTCCTAGGACACGAACTCTTTCACGTGAACTCGGTTTTTCTCGAATCTCCAGAAGGACTCAGAAGCCCCACTGGAGTCCTGAGACGTGGCGTCTCTCTCCTTTCTGCTTGGAGACCTTCCTTCCTCAGGGGTCTCTGCCGAATTACCCTGCTGTGCTCAGCTTCATGTCCTGAAGTCCCTGAAGTGGGCTGTGTTGGAGCTTCAAGCCCATGTGGCTTTTCAGAACCTTCTCAATGATGCTCTTGCCAGGAAACGAGAGCACATAAAGCTCTTCAGGTCCAGATGTGTTATTTCTCTTTCCTGACATTGCATAATCTCTGCTGAAGCCGCCTTTGGGAAAGATGTAAGGTCTTGGGCCTGCAGCTGCCGTCTAGGGCCCCCCAGGATAGCAGGCTAGTCCTCGGGCCCATCCAGCTGGTGAGCAGGCTGCCCTCATGACAAGGTCCAGGACCTGGGGTGGGTGGGTGAAGGCTGAGGGCCAGCGTGAGTGATGTCACACCCCCTTGCTGAAACTTGCTGTGGAGTTTGCCTTAGTTCGTCAGCCAGTGTCAGGGAGCCAGAAATGAGACGCAGCTCCTTTGCAGGACGTGGAGCTCCACAGATCTTTCTGACTCTGCCTCTCATCAGGCATTTCCTTAAAGAACAACAGCCAGCAGCTCGGGGAGGTGAGGCTGGTGCCTGAGAGGCATGGGCCTCGCGTGGCTTAAGCCCTGAACCTTCCATTTCCATCGTGTGCAGACCCGTTGTCGTCAGGCTGCACGTGAGCACACGGCCCTCCTCGCTGTGATTCTTAAGAGTGCCACAGCGACCTTCAGGCCTTGTCATTTCTCCACGTGGTGCCCGGGACCGGGCTTGGGGTGCACCTCCTGGAGGAATGGGGCGAAGGCCTGGATACTCGCAGCTTCTGCTGCTCCAGGAGTCGGCAGAGGTCGTCCAAGCTCCAGAGCTCCTCTGACTGTTCCAGGACTGCCCGACCCCGCCATGCCTGGAGGAATCACTTATTCGTGTTTATAATTTTCTCTGAGAACCTTGGTGAAACCACTCCAGGCAAACAGTTCTTCCCAGCCCAGGCTATAGCATCAATAAGCCAGAAAACATTCTCATTTATGGAAAGAAGACAACCAGTGTTTTGTGCTGTTTGACCATGTTCTTTTGAAATGCACACACAACTCAACAACCTGTGCCCTGATTGCACTGCTAACTTTTTAAAATCCCTGACACTCGAGTCTAGCTTTCGTCTAGCAGGGGTCTCTTAAACTGAACCCATTTTTTTTTTTTTTAGTCACTGCCTTCCTCTTCTCCAGGAGGAATTATGGGACAGGGGAAGAGGACAGTTTGGGGATTCAGCCAGATCTAGGTTCAAGTTCCTGCTCTGTCACCAGATATCTGGATGTTCTTGGGCAAATGAACCTCTCTGAGCATCTTCTGTGCAGAGAAGACTCAAGACATGTTTGTTGAATGGATGACGTATGATGCTCAGGAGCTCCTCGTTCTGCATTTCCCTCCCCTCTAAGCTTTGAATGTACCTCCTTTCCTAACATTCAATTTGCCTTAGCTTCTTCCAGCTTCTGTCCAGTCTGTCCGGTCCACCTTCGTCTTTCCAGCCCCTCTGTCTCAAATCTAACTCACGCCTTTTACAAGGGGAAGTTGAAGCCATTGTATCCTCATTACTAATTGGCGGCTTACAACACTCCTGGGAGGTGGTTATTTCAGAGAGGAAAGTAAAGTGCAGGAAGGAATAAGAACAAGGTCCTAGAGCATGTTAAGTGGCAGAACCCGGAACATAGGAAATTCTGATTCTTGGTGACTTTGGCCTAATTGGCAAGTGTGGGTGGAAATTCTCCGAGTTGGGAAGGTGGCGAGCTGTATTAGTCGTGTTGCAGGCCCCCATCTCGTATCCCACGTCCCCGTCGCAAGTTTCTGCACCTTGACTCCCAACCTCGTGTCAAAACTTCTTAAATATACTCTTCACATTCACATAAAAATGACTGAGGACACTCAAATTCATGTTTTAGCCTACAGTTGCAAATTTGCAACCAAAATGACTGCTCTAATGGGCCTTTAGCAGTAAAATCTCAGTGTCTAATGTCAAAGATTTCAGTGACTTCAATTAACTGTACATCCTGCCTGCAGCTAACCATCTCTCTACCTCCAGCACGTGCTTTTCAGCCCAGGAAATTAGGCTTTCTCCTTCAAAAAGCAAATTTATTTCATTGCGCTGGTCAGAGCACAATTCAAATGGGGATGGAGGGTGTAAGTGTGGCTTACTGGGATGAAGTCGTAATGGATTGGCTGTTAGACAGGGATCATCATTTTTCCTTTGTTTTAAATGTAGAAGTCATGATTTTTGCATTGTTGCAAAGACAAATAGAAAAATATCTTTTGATAGGTTTGTTCCATCTGCAACAGCTATCACTTCTTTTAGCCCCATCAAAGGTCAGTAAGAGCATATTCTCCACAAGATTAGGCTGTGAGAAAGGACAGCCATGCAATGCCTGTGTTCCCAAATGTCATGCGAAGATTGAAACGCTTTTTTAAAGGAAACTCTGAGAGTGTCTGTAACCTAGAGAGCTGACATTGTTCCCAAGTAGGACAGCACTGGCCTCGGCGTCAGAAACCCGCATCCTAGTTCTGGCTCATCTGCTGTGACACCTTGAATAATTCATTTACCTGTCTGGCTCGGGCATTGGAAGACTTCTTTTTAAAAGTTCTTCCTGGGTTTAAAAATCCAAAGGTTAGCAAGTTAGATTTTTTTTTTTTTGAATCTCAGTAAGTGGCCTATTTGCTTAAAATAAATGCATCTCTGTGCTTGTGAGTGAATTCCAAAGCTCAGAGCATTGCTTCCCAGCTTTAGTATCTAAGAAAGGTGCCTTCGGAAAGAGTTGGTAAGACAAAGGTGGTCTGTTAGAGGTGTGGGACTGAATGTTTGGGATAGAATGTGGGGGATCTGCTTCCTAGGGCCCCCAGAACTAAACTGGGCTCTTTAAATTAAGTTAGCGCGTCTGACGCAGTTTCCCAGGGGAATTTCTTTCAAATTCAGAAGTTCAGCTGCGGGAATAAATAGCTGTAAAGGTCTGGATATTTCTACTCCTCTCATCTTTTCCCCCTTCCTCTAGCAGACTCAAAATAACTAAGCACAGAAAGTCCACTCGGAATCAGAGGCCGTTTGTATCCCAGCACTGGATCCCTTAAGCCAAAGGCTGGCACGCTTGTGTAGGATGGAATGCCCCTGGGTGGGCGTAGTACCTGGGGGGAGGGGTGGGATGAGGAAGCGACCACCGGTGGGCCGTTTGCCCTTGAAACTGCACCTTAAGGTAGCTGCCTGCATCCCTTGCATTGGTGCTGGTCACATCAGCCAAAGACAAATAGTAGAAATAGAAAAATGGTCATTCCTACGGTACGTCGTCGGTACAGATTCCTAAACCTGGAAACGGGTTTGTTGAGAGCATATTGGATGGTGATAGGTGTTTATTTTTTCAAGGTCTGTAATATGTTTAACAGATTTAATGCCACGATTTCTTGTAATGTCATGGCAGGACTTCGTGGACAATGTCTGAACATTTTTACTGAGAGCTCTAAGAGGACTATTGAAAAAAAGTGAAACGTTATTTTGTGGTACAAGGACTATTTTGTCTACTTAGTATATACATAGCTGTAGCTTTGTAAAAGGGATCTTTGTAAAAAAAAAAAAACTGTGTGAATGTGCACTCTTATTTATTGATTATTGTAAATGAAGATGTGACTATTTGCATAATTTATACCTGTGGGAAATTAACTGGAGTATTTGTTATTTGACTGTTTTCTATTAAGGAATATTGGGCTTGGTGCTACGACGAATGATCTTGTAAAATTACATGTATTCTTAAGAAATTTTTGAGGATAAATTTCATGAGCTGACCATCTCATGGATAATTCTTATTTCCATGTGTGTTTGTGTCTTTGCAGACCAGAAATTACACTCTCTTTCCTTTGTCCCAACAAATAGTACTGTTGCCAGGGTAGCAGGGAAGCCAACTGGTTGTGGGGTTATAGGAATTGTAGGGCATATACCCTTCTTAACTATTAACTTGCCTGGAGCCTTTGCACGTGAAGCTCCCAGAAGAAACAGCAGCAGCAGCAGCAGCTGTGTCGGTCTGGAGTTAGACCGCCTGCCTGGGTTTGAATCCCGGATCTGTCTCTTACCAGCTGTCCAACCTGCTGCCAGCTACTATAGAAATAGCCTGAGTTCGCCAGAAAACAGAGCCTGAGTCAAAGCGTATGTGCTTACGCATCATTAGGGGTGGTGCTGTCCTGGGGCAGCAAGAGTGAGGCAAGGAAGGAGGGAAAGCAAATAAAAGGTGGTGCAACAAAAATTTATTGCCGTGCCCTAGGTATGAGGTTCTGTTCTGGTTGCCAAGAGTAGAGTAATAAAGGAAACCCAAGTCCTTGTACTCAAGGCTCACATCCTAGTGGGGAGAGAGAGACATAAACATGGTGAGTAAAAGACACAGTATGTCAGATCCATATCACTAAGTGCCGTAAGAAAGATCAGGGAAGAGGATTGGGTTGGGGGGGAGGTGATACAATTTTAATAGAGTAGTCAGGAAAGTCCTCTTTGAGGGGGACACATTTCACTAAGGACTTGAAAGAGACTCAAGGACAAGTCACTCAAATATCTGGGGAAGAACTTTCCAAGAAAAGGGAGCGGCACGTGCAAAGGCACTGGGGTGGGGTCATGGCTGGTGTTTTCAAGGGACAACAAAGAGCCCAGTGTGGCTAACGCACAGTGAGTGAGGGGAGAGAGAGGGAGGAAAGGAGTTTACCGGACAGGTCAGGGAGGGCCTTGCAGGACGTTGTGAGTGAGCTGGGATCCACTGCAGGGTTTGGAGCACATGTTGAGTTACATTTTAGCAGGCTAACCCTGGCTGCTGCCATGGGAATAGACTTGGGGGAACAAGGGCAGAGCATGGAGGGCAGCCAGCGGGCTGTGGCAACAGTGCAGGACAGAGATAACAGCGCAGCCACGCTGGGAGCAGGGAGAGGATGAGCAAGGACTGAATTTGGGTGTATTTTGAAAGCAGACCCTTGGATTTGCTAAGGGATTGGGTGTGGGGTGTGAGAGAAAAAGAAGGGTCAAGAACAGCTCCAAGGTTTGGCCTGAGCAGCTAGAAGGACGGAGGTGCTATGGCTGACATGGGAAGAATTGGGAGGAGCAGGTTTGGAGTTCGAATGTGGGCTCATTAAGTTGATGCCTGTCAAGTGTCTCCATTCCCTCTCTGTACCCAAGCGTCCTCGGTCACATGGTGTGGGGAGTGCCCTGGGGGTTATGAATCCTCTGTCAACCCTGGGAATGGCCCAGGCCGGATGGCCCCTTAGCTGCTCTGCCAATGTGTCACATCTGAGGCTTGGGAATCCCTGGTGCGTTTGGAATCTCGGGTCCCCGGTGCACCATGAGGGCGTTCCCGCTGGCCTCCTGAGGAGCCCCCAGACTGGCCTCTAACTCAGATTCCTCCTCCGGGCCCGACCCCAAGGCAGGCCTTCCCTCCTCTCAGCCTGCTGTCTGCGCATTTTTAATCTTTTGAACACAGATGCCAGGAGGCCCTTCGTAAACAACCCTTGCCATTGTGCAGAGCCTGCTCCCTGCTTGAATGGAGAAAATGCATCAAATATCAAATAAATACAGGGAGAAAACGCCTCAAATATCTGGCCCCATTAAACAAAGAGGCGGAGGGCAGGGGTAACGCAGTGGGGAGATGGATCCTGCGCTTGGATCGCCAAAGCCTGTAACGGGCTGTGCATAATCGTGTTTTAACTTGGTGGCTTGAGTCTTATTTTGGACAGGGCAGCAATGCCATAAAAGCTTAAACGTGAAGATGGGGTGTTATTTTTCTTTCCATTAATTGCTATAACATTTAGGATTAACTTCAGCGCCTGTAACAGAAACCCCCAAAAAGCAATGGCTTAAAGCCGATGGAAGTTTCAGTTTTGTCTGTCTTACGAGGGAGGCCATCCATCCGAGGTTGGTTTGCCAGCTTCCCGGTGCTTCCCGCTGCTCCCGGCGTTCTAGACTGCCATCCTTGTCCTTGTGTCCAAAATGCTGTCTCTCCATCCAAACAACATGTCAAATTCCGTGCTACAGAATGGAAGAAGAGTCAAAAATAGGCCTCCCCTGCCTTTTAAGACTTCCCAGAAGAACCCACATCACGTCAGCTTTCATCTCATTGCCCAAGCTAGGTCACTGACCATAGCTGCTCGGGAGTCAGGAAAGGTGTCCTTTGGCTGAACACTCTGCTACGTGAATTACTAATAGGAGGAGGGATGTAGGTTGGTACCGGCAACTAGCAGCCTCGATGACGTTTGCCTAAGTCCTGGCTGTCAGGATGGGCCAGATGTGAGCAGCTTGTTCATTAAACACTTTTGTACAGAAGGCCCACTGGATGCATGGCACTAGGTGTTGGTGACAGAGTCGGAAATAAGATAGAGTCCACCCTCGGAAGGAGCTCACCAAGTAGCAGGAGAGGAAAGTGCTGTGCATGGAACATAGCTAGCATTTCTTGAGCACTCTCCTGGGTGCCAGACGAGGGACTCATTGCAAGATCATAAAACTCTTAAAACATCCCAGGAGGTCACCAGACTTTTCCCACCACATCAGCCTGCCTTCTGTGCCCCCAGAAGAGGCCCCGCCTCTGAGACAACGTGAAGCCCTGGACAGGGCTCACAGAGACCCACAGGGAGAGAGTGGCCACCAGGGTTCTGGCCTGGGGCCCACATCCTGCCATAGGGAAGCAAACTGCACGGGAGAGCTGTGCCAGGAAAGTAGAAGGAAGCCACAGGGAGAAAATAAAATCGTCCCGGTAGACTCTCATGGAAGTCTCATTGGCTGACACTGTGCAACATGACAAGCCCTGGGCTGCAAGGCAGGTTGGGAAATGTAGTCCATAGCTGGGGTTACCCCTGCCCTGTAAGGAAGAAAGTCTGTGCTAGTCTCCTCTTGCTCATTTTGGGGGATGGGCTTACCTCATTATTTTCCCAGTAGGACACCTAGTAATAATGACCTCTTATTAAGTATCTCCCATAAACCAGAAAGTCTGTCAGACCCTTGATATTCATTTTCTACTTCAATCTTTGCAATAACCCTGAAGGTAGATTATTATTATCCCCATTTTATAAATGAAGAAATAGAGGCTTAGAAATGTCAAGTGTCTTTTCCAGGGCGTCACACAGGCAAATGGATGACAAGATCAAAATTTTAACCCTGATGTCTCTGTCCTTGAAATCTAACTTTCCACTCTAACCCAGTGTCCGTACTCACCACTGCCTCAGAGGAGGGGCTGGTGCTGAGCGATTTTCACACTGAAGATTGTTCTTCTAAATCCAGCATCCTTTGTATTCTGGTTATTCTCCTCTGCTGCCAGTCTCATGGGTTAACTCACTGATATAAACCGCCTGGTGTCCAGTCTCAGATGGCCATCCATGTTATTTTGGTTTCCACAAATATTTGTAGCAAAACTCCTGTAAACACAAATGCCTGAAAGTTCACCTGTTTCTTGGGGGCCAGTGGAGCCTGAGTCTTCGGGAAATTGGTCAGTCAAAATTCTTAGTTCCAAGCAAGAGAAATCAACCCTGAATGATCAAGGAGAAAGAGGTAAATTAAAAGGATGAAGCTGGGGTAGTTAATAATGCTGGGGGCAGGGGTGGTTTGTTTATTCTGTTTGTATAATTAAAGGCTATACATTCTCCCAGAATAAACTAAATAAGTAAATAAAAGGGTATGGGATCATGCGTAGACTCATGGGGAGAGGTGGTGAACCAGACCTGAGGCTAACGCTTAAAGAACGATACCCACTGATGAGAACATCTCTGCAGGGAAAGGCCCGAGTGCCACCCCCTCCTTCCCCCCGCCCCCGCCATGACCTTTCCGCACCAGGAGCTCAACCTTGCAAACGTCCACCCTTGCTGCCTCCCCCAAAGCCTGATGCCCATGCCACAACCACATCAGCAAAAACACAAGAGCTTCAAGAGCCGAATTTCTCACTTCCCCACTTCCAAACCAGTCTTACGTAGATGTGTGCATGTCTCTATCCTAGCTTCAACCTGAGTTCTCATTCTTCTTGGGCCACAGATCTCCACATGCAGGAATTTCTCTAAGGCTAAAAAGACTATTCAAAAGATGAGGGGTAGGCAACAAGAGGGACCTTTGTGGTGATGTTCTGTATCTTGACAGTATCCATGCCGATATCCTTGTTGTGATATATTACTAAAGTTTTACAAGATGTTACCATTGGGAAAACAGTAAAGGGGACACGGGATCTCTCTATATTATTTCTTACAACTACATGTGAATGTACGATGCTCTCTAAATAATACATTTAACTGTGAAAGACATTGTTAAGAGAATGAAAAGACAAACCACAGACTGGGAGGAAATGTTTGCAAAACATCTGCTAAAAGACTTTGTCCAAAATATACAAAGAACTCTTTAAACTCAGTAAGAAAACAAACAGCCCAATTAAAAAGTAAGAAGATGTAAACAGACACCCCACCAAATGAAGATATACAGTTGGCAAACAAGCATATGGAAAGATGCTCAGTATCATATGTCATTAGGGAATTGCAAATTAAAACGACAATGAAATTCCACTACGTACCTATTAGAATGGCCAAAATCCAGAACACTGACAACACCAAATGCTGGTGATGATGTGGAGCGACAGGAACTCTCATTTGTTGCTGGTGGGGATGCAAAATGGTACAGCCACTTTAGAATATAGTTTGATGGTTTTTTACAAAACTAAACATAGCCTTACCATTCAATCCAGCAATTACGCTCCTTGGTGTTTACCCAGATGAGTTGAAAACATGTCTACACAAAAACCTGTACGTGAATGTTTATAGCAGCTTTATTCATAATTGCCAAAACCTGGAAGCAACTAAGATGTCCTTCAGTAGGTGGATGAATAAACAAACTGTGGCACATTCATACAAGGAAATATTCCTCATCGATATGAAGAAATGAGCCACCAAGTCATGAAAATACATGGAGGAACTTTAAATGCGCATCGCTAAATGAAAGAAGCCAGTCTGAACAGGCTACATACTGTATGATTCCAGCTATATGACATTGTGAAAAAGGCAAACCCGTGGAGACAGCAAAAAGGCGAGTGGTTGCCAAGGTTCATGGGGAGGGAGGGAGGGATGAAGTGGTGGAACCCTGGGTATTTTTAGGGCCGTGAAACTATTCTGCATGATACTGTCATGCTAAATACATGTCATGATGTATCTGTCAAAACCCAGAGAATGTACAACATAAAGAGTGAACCATATTGTAAACTAGGGACTTCGCGTGGTGATGTGCCAATGTAGGTTCATCAATTGTAACAAATGTCCTGCATTAATGCTGGGAAACTGAGGAAGGATGGAGTAGGGTATATGGGAGCTCTCTGTACTTCGGCTCAATTTTTCCTTGACCCTAAAACTCTAAAAATATGAAGACTATAATTTTTTTAAAAGTTTAATAAACAAGATGAGGGACTGCCATGATCATAACAGGAAGTTACTACCGAATTACCTGGAGGGGTCAGAGGGGTACAGCGTTGGCCTAGGGAGAGGATATGAACACTCAAGTCACGGAAGAGAAAGCGTGGATGGTAAATACATGAGTGAAAACGGCAACTAAAAAAACATATGTTAAAAGTACTACTTTACACATTTTAAATTAACAAACTGTCAATAGAGGTGCTATTTTACACATTAGCCTACAATTTCAAATGCCCCCTGGTGTTCACCAAGCTGTGAGGAACGTGATAGGATAATTCCCAACTGGTGAGAGTAGACTTGATAGACGCTTCTGCTTGTCAGTGGTAAGCAAGAACCACAGAGATGATCATGCCCTTTGACCAGAAAATTCTAGAAATTTATTTTAAAGAATGTTTCCCGAGGACCGGATTCAACACAAGTCAAAAGCCCACTGTAGAATACTGTTGTTCAGGAAAAATGGTCTGGTCTCACAAATAAATTAGTGACATTTTGAAAAGCAGGTGTGGGGAGCTGTTATAGGATAAAAAGAGTCTTATGAGACTTATGAGAATGAACTACTATAAAAAGACATTCTTTTAGACATATGGGGAAATTTTAATACAGACTGGAAATTACATGATATTAATGAATTATTAATTTTGTTACATATAAAAATGGCAGATTGTTTTAAAAAGTCATTATCAGAGAGGCACTTTGAAGTATTTACAGGTAAAATGTCATGCTAAAAATAATCCAACTTTTATGTTATGTATCTTTTACCACAATTTTTTAAAATCCAGAAAAAAAATGTAGAGGGTGGAGTGTGGGGTGGGGGGCATGAAACAAGATTGGCAAATCTTGATAGTGGTTGAAGATTTATGATGGGTACGTTGAAATTCATAATACATTTTTTATATGCTTGAAATTTTCCATAGTAAAAAGTTTTAAAATATCCTGTTATGGCCGACTACCAGCTGTACCCTACTATCTGTTCTAGATGTTTAGCTGGCACCTAGCTGCCTAGTAAATGGAGTAAAGACTACATTTCCCAGCCTTCCTTACAGGTAGGTGCAGCCATGTAACTAAGTTCTGACCAATGAGATGTAAGTGAAAGTGACTTGTGCTACTCAGGGGTCTTGTCCTTGAACTAAGTGTACGTGATTCTCCTGGTCTTTACCATGTCCCACTGGGGTCAGAAATACTGGAGAATACGGAAGTCCTGACCCGTTTGTTGCCCCCTAACCCCGGTTTATTCTCCACTACAAAAAGATGAGACTGAAAGATACTTCATCCCTCTGGACCTGTTTTAGGACCAACTTCTATGACTGCATCAAGGGGCATTCATTCGAACATCACCTATTGAACACCCCAAGCACAGAGACTCTCATCAGCTTAGTTTAGGTCTGCTAAGTCAGGAGGGAATCCGTGAACTTCGTGGCCACAAGCTGGGAACTCTTGAAAACAACTTGTTCAGGAATTTTCTTAGCCATTTGGTCACTTAACATAGATTGAGGAAAATTCATATTCAGCATCTACCATGTGCCCAGCACTATACTGAGTCTGAAGAAAACAGATTAATAAGGTATTATTTCTCCCCCTTGTAAAGATCTTATAGTCTGGTGATTTAATTTATACAAGACTGAGGATAGAACTCTGCCCACTATTGATGGAATATAGCAGAGCTTTGCAAGACCAAACACAATGTTATATTTTTGATTAGATGTAAAATTTCTCAACAGATTTCTCCCTGTGCTGATCTGAATGGTAAAAAGATGGAGTGACTATTGAAAATTTTTTAACTGCAAAGCATTATAACAACAAAAACATTTCAAAGGAGAAAATTCCATTGGTAATCACTTATAACCTACACTATTTTAATCTCTCCATTTACTTCAGTCCTCATGTATATTTATGTACAATTTTTATGAAGCATAACAAGAGCCTAGATATAGACGTAGGTCTTCTGAAATGCTTGGTCCGACCCTCCCCTCACTCAAGCATTTTTTCATATCTTTATGTAGACTGCAAACATATTTTAAACCCTGCAGAATATTCTATCATTCTAATATCAGATTTTGCTTAGTCTCTTAATATTTGTTTTGGATGTTTTACTATGATAAAAATGTTATCATGAACAACTTCATGAATTTATCTTTTTCCTTTTGGATTATTTCTTAGCAAAAGTACCTAGGAATATAATCACTAGTTCAAGAGTGATGAATTTTGTTTCCCACCAAGCTGATGTCCGGGAGGGCTGTACCTATTATCATTACTATGAATGAAACAGCTTTAACAGGACTTCACCAGATGTGGGCATTATCATTTACATTTTTGGTTAGTCCAGAAAATATATTTTAGAAATATATTTATAAAAAATACCTCTTTTTTTTTTTTAACCTTTTTAAGATTGCAAGTGCGGTTGACTTCTTTGTCAGTTGATGGCCCTTATATGAAATGTAAATGTCCTTTGTACAATTTATCCATTGGGGTCTTAAGATTTTATTGTACTTCTGGCTCTTTTTTGTTAACATTCTGGTTTTTTTAGAGCAGTTATAGGTTCACAGCAAAATTTGGAGGAAAGTACAGAGATTTTCCATGACCCACACGTGCATAGCCTCTCCCATCATCAACATCCCCCACCAGCGTGGTACTTTTGTTACGACTGATGAACCTACCTCGATACGCCATCATGACCCACAGTCTGTAGTTTACATTAGGGTTTATCTTTGGTTTTTAATAACGTCTACTACTTGTACCAATTGCTTTTAATCACAGAACAATTTTTAGGGAAACTCTTTAATAACATTTTATAACAATTTATAGCTAAGAAGAATAAACAGGGTAAGTGAGTCCCACGGCTTTTAATATATTTAAGCAAAAGCATGAACTGATTAAGAACTGCTGAAACGTTAATAATCTCACATGATGTATGAAATGCGGAGTAGATCACAGTGAAATATATAGCTCCATCTACTGTAAATAGTTTGAATTGGATATCTCCAGGTTTTTTACTTTATGGATCTTAGTTTACTTTCGTAGTGAATTTAATTTAGGAGTTTTGTAAGCGATGTTGTACTCAGAGCGTTTTCCAAGGCTCTGAAGGATAAAAACATAATTAACATGAGGCTGCTGCCCTCAGGATCGCCAAGTTGAAGAGTTTTAAGGCACCTCTAATTCACGCTGACATTTGGTGATCCACTGACCTTGTGCTGCCTCAGAAGAGCAGAGGTTTTAAGTGTAAAAGGAGCTACTCTGCTTCACCTAAAGCCACAATCACTGGTGCGGGATGAGATCAAATGATGAGAAGGGAAAGGCCTTTTGGAAAGCGTTGGAGAGGTGGGTAGGGAAATGGAGGTCCTGGGGCCAGAGTAGGGAGAGGCCTTGGTGTTCTCGCTTCTCCTGCGCTGACCAGCATTTCAAGGCAATGCAAGGACACAGTCCGAGGTGATGGGTCCAGGACAGACCAGGTAATTCGTTTACAGCAGTTATGCCCAGCACGGGCCGGAGAGCATGTTCCGAACTGGGAGGGACCTCAAGTAACCCTATTGTCTAGTAGATGAAAAAGATACTCAGGAGACACCATACCCTGTGAAAAGTGCTAGAATAAAAGTGTACGCCGTGTGCCTTGAAAGTAGAGAGAAGGAAGCAATTCATTCTGCTGCAAGGAGTAGGGGCTGGGGCAGTGGGGTGTCAGGTCTCAGAATGGGGTCACCTCACAAAGGAGGAGACAGTTGAGATAAATACTGAAGAACGGTAGGATTTCTAAAGGCACAGAAGAGAGGAAGGGCATTTCGGGCAAGAGGAACAGCATGAACAACTGCATAGAGGGGTGAAATTCCATCACTCATTTAGGAAACAGGGTAGCTCAGTGTGGCTAGCGCTTAGCAAGATGGCGGGGCAAGAAGTTACATAAGCAGGGACCAGCTTCTGCAGGACCTTGAACTCCAGGAGGAAAGGTTTGCAGACACTGGGGAGCAGTGAGGGTTTTGAAGCAGGGCAGAGACAAGTCAACAATCACCTGGAAGCAAAGCTGAGGGCGGATGTAGCCGGTTAAGAGGGTGGATTGTAGCAGGTTAGGCTGAGGTCAGAGCACAGCTCAGGAAGCAACTGTAACGAGTTCGGAAGAGAAAGACATCAGAAGCAGCCCCGAGACGGTACAAAGAGGAGGAAACAGAATCACACGAGGGAGTTCAAATTCACCTTTCGTATGGACAGCATTGGACACTAACCAGACGTGGGTGGCATCTTTAACCAAAACGGGACCTTTGGAGACGGACTGATCAGGCATTTGATTATGACCCATCTGCTGGCACAGTAAAAGGTGCATAAAAAGTGTTCCAGCTGTGTGATCTATTATTATTCCTATTATCACTATTCTTATTCATCTCAAAAACTGTCTTTTATTGATTTTTTTCAGATGTTCATTTTCATAGGTAATTTTTCGGAAAGTTGTATAATTGGGTTTCATCATACTAAGTAAAATACCAAAGATCACTAGGAAAACTTTTATTGCATTTAAGATCATTAACCCTTAAATCAGAGGCTTTGTAACTTAGTCTATTCAGTGTTGCCCCACAAAGCAGCTGCGAAGCATTAGGAGACTCCTGCGCCTGGGTTCCCCCTGTCTCCTGCCCTCACCCTGGACTGAGAGCTTCCCAAGGTCAGACGCTATGACTTATTGGCCAGTATATCCCCAGTCTCTAGGGGAATCTTAGAACACGGCCAGTGTCCAAAACCTTTGTTGAAGGATGAATGAATAAATGAAGAAGGGATGGATGGAACAACAACCACGGGGAATTAAATCCTTGAAAAAATCCCTTATTTTGCATTAAATATGATATGTATCATGCTTAGAAATTGGTCAAATGATGCAGCCGGGGGCTGAGTAGAACGAACCCTGGACAGACACACCGACACACTGGAATCCACCATCAACGCGGGTGGGTCAGCTTCCTAGCCAGAGGCAGCTGAGGTTAAGACACCTTCCTCCTCCCTCTCCAGAGCAGCTTTCTTAGCTAAATAGATTCATCCAAGAGGGCAGGTTTCAGCCTGAATAATTTGGATTCAGTTTCTAATATTGTTCAGATTTTCGGCAGATCTCACAGACTTTTGTATTAGCATATTGATTCAGCTACTGGAACAAAACCCAAAATACCAGTGATTTAAACAAGAAACGAGGTCATATCTCACACCTAAGCATTTAGGCTCCAAGATACTGGGCTTCCAAGTTCTTTCTATCTTGTAGCTCCGTCCTCTTCACCATGCAGCTTCTACCACCTTGTCTAAAATGACAGCTCCGGTTCCCCACCACTGGGCCCCTATTCCAGGGCCCGGAAAGAGAGGAAATAGGAAGGGGAGGACATTTTCTTTTGATTTTAAGGGTGTGACCCAGAAGTTGAACATATTGTTTCTGTTCACATTTCACTGGCAAAACTTGGTCACATGGCCATACTAGCTACAAGGGATGCTGGGAAATTAAGCCTTGACTGGCTGTCCACGTGCCTGGCTAAAATCTCTATCATTATAGACCAGAGGTCCTTGACCTTTCTTATGTCACAGATCCCTTTGGCAATCTGGTGAAACTACTTCTCAGAATTCTCAAAGTTTTTAAATAAAAAATTTTAAATATTTACCTTAAAAAATAATTGTGAAATATTTACATTTTTGCTTATTATTATTGCTTTAATAACAAAGATGGCAGCAGGTCTAATAACTGCTATAACTTTAAAGTCATCATGAGCATAAGCAAAATTTCAAGTTGTCTGCAACTGTAATGTGAGATAAAAATATCTATGATTCTTTCTAGTGACAGAGTCACAGGCACTGTTAGCCTTGCCGTGGCCATCACCTACATTCATAATTGAAGGAAATACTAAATTTTACCTAGAGGTTAGTCAAAACAAAAATGTAATTTTTTTCTCATCCTTGTCCGTGAACACTGTGAATTCTTTTTTTTTTTTTTTAAGATTTTTATTTTTTCCTTTTTCTCCCCAAAGCCCCCCAGTACATAGTTGTATATTCTTGGTTGTGGGTCCTTCTAGTTGTGGCATGTGGGATGCTGCCTCAGCGTGGTTTGATGAGCAGTGCCATGTCCGCACCCAGGATTCGAACCAACGAAACACTGGGCCGCCTACAGCAGAGCACGCGAACTTAACCACTCGGCCACGGGGCCAGCCCCTACACTGTGAATTCTGTTCAAAGGCTTCCTGGGGTCTGTGAGCCTGGTTTGAGGACCTCCACTAAGAGAATAAGATGAATGGAGACTGGGCAGCACTAACAGTGCTGGCCACACTTCCCGTTTCAGAACATGCCCGGGATCTGTGGTCAACACTCTCTGTATTAATCAGAATTCAGAGAGGAGACAGAAACCACAGAGAGATTTGAAAGGGAAAATTTTAAAGAATTATTAACTATAACAGAGATTGGTGTCACAAGGGATTGACTAGTAAGAAGTAAAGAGAACTCTAAAGAATACAGGAATTGCAGATATAAAGAAAGCTGAGAGCTGAGATCTGGAAATTGTCAGAGGGCAGGGCGTGGCTCATGGGATGGCGGAGCAGTTGCTGCTGTGCCCTGCAGGTGAACGTGCTGGAAACCCATGCTCTAGGTCCTGGGGAAAGCCATTCACGGAGGCACTATGAAAGCACCAGTGGAAGATGCTGGGTGCTAGGTGCTGCTCACCACTCGGCACTGCAGAATCCACGCTCTGGGGAAGCCACCTACACTGTGAAGGAAATCAGAATACATTACCCTAAAATATGCCATGTAGGCATATTGATTATTTTGAATTAAAGGACTTAAGAAACAGCACACACAAGAAGGACACTCTGACCCTCCTTTTTCTTCCCCATGTGAGAAGACCCCCATGTGAGAGGTACCCTTTCTGTACCAGGAGGAAAGAAGACAGTCCTATCAGTCCAGAAATGGCACAGAGGAATCTGCAAATGGACCTTACTCCGTGAGCTTCTTCTCTTACATTTACCCACTCTCCTTCCAAGTTTGCCTACCTTGGAAGCCTAACGTTGCTTTCCTTTGTCCTGTCGTTTCTCTACGCGCTTCTTCTCCTTTGTTGAAGATGCTATCGAGCTGGAATTCTAAGCCACCATTTTGAGTTACTTTCGGTTTCGGTTTCTCCCACATGATGTGTGGGGCACTGTTAATAAACTTCCTATTTCTCTTGTTCATCTGTCTTTGACTACAGGGGTCTCAACCAAGAGCTCAGAAGTAGAAAGAAGATTATTTTTCCTCCCCTACAAGTGCCACACTGGGCACTGAGGAACCCCCTGTGCTGTGGGAGGGGGATACTGGGGGACCCCCCCGCGCCGCTGTAAACGGTGATGCTCTAAGCTTGACGGCCGGTCAAACAGCCCTTGTTTGACCACCAATTTGCGATTTTCCTCCATACTCCAGCCTTGTTTGCCCAATCTATGTTCTAGGCTTCTGCCCAAGTTTTTGATTGTCTCCTAGTTCTCTAAGAGAAGATTAGAGAACAGCCCTGAATCCTGTTGACTAGGCTGAAACTTGGATACTTTGCTCAGCCTTTTCTAGCTCATTCCAGGAAGCCCAAAACTCTTATCCAAATATCCTCACCTATCAGTTAGAATCTTATCACAGTCTGGAAAATTATGTCAGGTCGGGATGCTTTGTGAGAACCTCATCTGCTCCTGGGCTCTATCTAACAGACTGAGTGTTCTTGGACCCAGCCCAGAGCTGTCAACATCTTTTGGATCCGGGGAACCTTGTTGACTCCAGCTTACAGGTGCATTAGTTTCCCAGACCCTGACCTCCATCAGGTTCCTCCTTTCTGCCCTTCCCCACTGGTCCACTGCTGAGATCCGTGATGATTTGTGGTTAAGTCCATCAGACAGTCAACAGCAAAGGTGGGAAGACCTAAGGCTGGCATTTGAAACACATGGAGGTGGTTTCTATCTCTACTGATGTGGACTTTTTTATGGGGAGTCTAGAAAGCCTTCCACCTAAAACATTCTTCTTTCCTTCTCGTCCCTGCTCCCTCATTCCTCCACCCCAATCATACACCCTGCCCCCAGGCTCTCTCAATAATGAAAATACTACCATTTGTGATTTTTCCTGTTGGAGTTAAATCATTGTGCTTCCAGAAATCTCTTTCAGAATACTAATACATACCCTGAGAGGGATAAGAAGCCATTACTATCTATTAACACCTTACACTGTCTTATTTACTCCTTGCTTTCAATAAGCTGTCTGCACATGGAGCCCTGAGGACACACGTCACAGAACATGTAATCCGGCCAGTTTATGGGTGTGCTATGCCGACGTTATCTGTCATAGGTTCCCACTTCACCACTGCTGAGGTTTGGACAATAAATTATATGGTCCCCTTCACTGAGCGGGATGGGTCTGCAGCATGTGTTTTTATTTGGGGAAGGGAAATGTGGAGCACGGATTGAATTTACCAAGGAGAAGCCGGAAGTACTGAGGACAGGCCGTCAGAGACGACAAAATGCCATGAAGAAGGTTGAAAACAAACTTTGCCGGCTTTAGAATTTGCCTTAACAAACCTCACAGTGTCCATGGGCCTCCATATGTCAAGGAACCCGGGACCGGTACAGGTCGGCTTGGGGAAGCATGGCCCAGCAGTAAAAAGCCTGGTGACTCAGGCCTTGAAGTCAGTCAGCCTTGGAATTAAATCCCAAATCCGCTACTAACTGGTGTGTGACTGCGTCCCTTGTCTCCTGAGGTTTCTATTGGTAATCTGTTGAGTCTTAATTTCTTTATTTGAAAAATTGAGATGACAATAACATCCACTCTTAAAGCAGCACTACAGATTAAATGAATTAAGGCATGTAAGTGTTTAACAAATGCACGGGGCACAGCAATCACTCGATGTCATCAGTTGGTATTACAGTAGCGGGTATCTCTGGGTATCTCTGGGTATCTTTGGGATTGTATGTACACTTGTCCTTCTCTGGAAACTTTCTAACCCACTGTGGTAGGCTGAATAATGGCCCCCAAAATATCCATGTCCCCATGCCTGGAACTAATAAATGCCACCTTATGTGGCAAAAGGGACTTAGCAGGTGAGGTTAAGTTAAGGATCCTGAGACGGGGAGATGGTCCTGGCTTACCCAAACACACACTAAAGGTAATTTCAAGTGTCCTTATAAGAGGGAGGCAGAGAGGGATTTGACTGCAGGGGAGGAGAACTCAGTGTCATGTTGGAAGCAGAAGGACGCCCTTTGAAGGTGGAGGAAGGGGCCGTGAGCCAAAGCATACGGGCGGCCACTAGAAGTGGAAAAGGCAAGGATATGGCTTCTCCCCTAGAGCCTCGAGAAGCCACCAGCCCTGCCCACACCTTGACTTGAGCTCTGTGAAACTGATCTCAGACTTCTGACCTCCAGAACTGTAAAAGCACACGTTTCTGTTGTTTGAAGCCACTAAGTTTGTGGTAATTTGTTACAGCAGCAACAGGAAACGAAGACACCCATCCAAAGTGGGAGGCTCTCGACAGCCGCATCTCTCCCCCTTGGTCTAAGAGTGACCCACGCTGGGCCCATCAGATCCTTTCTCCCAGGCACTGGAATTCTGAACTGGGACTTGTAGGTGTTGAGTCACATAAACGGCAGGATGCCAGAGAGGCGGAGCATGAACGCAGGCGGCTGAGCTTCTCACGCCTGCCTGCTTCCTGCCCCCACCACTGATTATTCAGCTCTCCCTCAGAGACAACAGGGCTATATGGTGGGATTTATCAGTATCCCTCCCACAAAACCCCTTTGTCAATTAAAGCAGCTAGCTTTGATTTTTGTTAATTGCCACGCCCCAAAAACTGATCAATGCAGATGAGCTGTCATGAACGGTCAACTAGGAAGACGGCTTGTCTGCCACGAACCACTGGCCTGCAGCCTTTCTGGTGGCACCAATTCAGGTTTTGGTGGCTCAGAAGTAGCAGCAGTGGTCCCTGAGAAGATGCTCTGCAGCACAATTGAACAAGAGGCAGACAAAATGCTGTTCCCAAAGCAAAACCCCTAACAATGCTGGGCTGCTGAGCACATGCAGCTCACCCCAGCCTGGCACGGCCAAAGGCGGGGAAGCTCATTTCGGGGGGAAGCTTCTCAGGAAATGTCATTCTGAGCAGAGCTACAAAAAATTCTTGAGACACTACTGGATTTTTGCTGAGAGACTGTGGGTGGGAAATTGGAGAAACATTCCTACTACTCAGCTGCTAAATTTCTCAGGGAAAGATAAAATACAGATAGTTTAACCTAAAAAACTCGTGGTTACACGAGGCAAGTAGTCAACCTCTGCAGAGTGTGTACACTTTAAGAGAGATGAAGACTACAGCTACTCTGGGGCCTCGCAAGAGGCTGCCATGGAAGATGCCTGTGGGAGGGAATTTATTTCTCTATCCAGCCTACTTTATCTTTTTCGGTATCTGTTCAAGAGCCAGCTCAGTGACAGTCACTTCAAAAGGACAGATGTCTCTTACTTTAGGGTTCACTCATTCAGCAGACTTTTACTGAGTTACTAGTTTGCACCTGGAATGGTGCAAAGTACATTAGTTCCTAAGAGGAATACGACACATATCCTGCTGTCAGAGGGCTGCCAGCTTAGGTTGGGAGACACACAGAAACAGTCTGCTTCTGTATGATTGATAAACTGAGGTACTGGTAAGTACTAAGTGCCACTGTAGCATTAACCCTGACTGGAGGCTTAGGGACAACTTCCTGCAGATGACCTCTCAGGGGCACTCTGAAGAAGGAGTGACAATCAACCAGGTGAAGAAAGAAAGTGGGGTGAGAGCATGCCGGAAAGAAGGTGGGATGAGAGCAGCCCCAAGACGCTCTAAAGTTTCAGGGTTCGCGCACAGCTGGAAGGTGCCATGGGAGGGAAGGGTGGAGGAGTGGAGGCTGGAGAGATGGACAGAAGTTCTATGGGGCAGGGCCAGTGGTCTGACCCTTATCCTGAGAGGATGGCTTCCGTGGGGGAATTTTGAGAAGCCAGTGATGGGCATGGCTGGATTTGCATTCTGCTTGGTGTTCCTGGTGCAGAAAGTCCCCCAGATCTGGATAAACAGTTGTCAGGTATTGAACAGATCGCTGGAGTACCATCACAGGTGAGACAGGCTCTCTTTGCAGTTCCCTTTTAATGGGGCATGGGAGTAGGTTTTGGTTGAAGGCTAGCTTGGGTGGGTAGATGCCTCGAGAATCTCAAAATTGAGGTTCAACTTAGAATGTTAAGTTAAGGCTCAAATCTTCATCATGAAAGGTGAGCAGAGAAGGTTTAATCAAGGACTGTGGATTGGGTTTTACATTTTGCAAACCAAGAAGAAAGGCAGCCTTTTAGAAAGAGGCTTGGGGTACAAAGTCTAGGCAGCCCCTTACGAAGTAAGGTGGAAGTTGCTGGTTACCTGCTTGCGTCAGCCTATCTTGAAATACATGCTAATTTACAAATACGGAGTTTATCTTACTATGAATTCTTTTTCCTCAGGGTCTGTGCTGATTGGAGTAACAGGAAATCTGCCAACATTTCAGGCCAGTTTGTACATGTAGACAAAGAGTGACCAAATCTGCTATAAAATGTGTCCCTTATCTCATAAAGGCAGGATTCACAGTTTTGCAAACAAGTTTCTAGAAACAGATTTGTAAGGCAAAGGTTGGCAGGCAGGTTGAGCTGCAGGTAAAGTAATACAAAAGACAAGCAGCCTCTTACTTCATGAAAAAACAACTATAACCTGTATACGCACTTCGTGAAACATCTGTTATATGCCAGGGACTGTGGCCAGAATCCTAAAAAATGAAGTTGACTTTAAAAGACATGGTTCTGGCCTTCAAGGAGCAAATTGTAGGGGGAAGAAATGGGTGCACACAGATCTAAAAGGACATGGATTGTGAGAGACTTGCCACAGTAGCCCCAGAGCCTAGCAAGCTCAGTGCCTGCGAATGGCGGGGGTCCCGGGATGTCTGCCTGGGTGAAGTATGGCCCAACGCAGCAACAGTTGTGGGACTCCAGATTTGGTTCACAGCCGTACCATTTGTTTTGAGTCCTTGGGGGCACCAGGAATGTTCCAGCAGCGGGAGAGAAAAGGGCTTCCCCTACTGGGGTCCACAGAAGACTATCTGAATCAGAATTACCTGGGGGCTCGTCTACCTGCAGAGTCCCAGGCTCTACCCAAAACCCACTCAGTGAGAACCTCCGGGAGTTCTCTTGAGCACCTGTGCACTCAACACATTCGGAAATCAGAACAGACCCGTACTTGAAACCCAACTTTCCAACTTACTGACTGGCTAACCCTGGACAAACTAAAAAGTCCTTTCTAGATTTCAAATGCTTCCTCTGTCAAATGGGATAGCAATAGTGATCACTACCTGGGGCTTTGTGCTGACGCAGTGAAACAAGGCAGCTGAAGCACGGAGCACAGGAAAGCCCTTAGCTCACATAACGGTTGAGCGGGAGAGGAGATGCGATCTGCTCTTCCAAACCAGCTTTTTGGATTTCCAGTTAGTTTCCTCAACCCTCAGGTCTCATCCTTATCTCCCACTCCTTGTTACACAAGGGCTTCTCCGCAGGAGTCCCTAAGACGGCTGTTTCTGATGCACCTCCAGTCTACTCACCAGGATCTCAAGCTGGAAGGGCGTTCCTTCTCCCATAACCGCTAGGAATCACTGTCGTGGTTACAAGTTCCTCCTTAGATGATCTCCTTCAGTCTCCCAGTAGCTCTTTTCACACAAGTGTTGGGAACCAGCCCTTCACGAACCTTCTCCTAAGGCCAAACTGGTCTACTTATCCTGCCACAAACCTCTGGTGCTTTCCAGGTCTTTTTTCTTTTTTTTTGCTTATCGTAAAATATACATAACATAAAATTTACCCTTTTTAAGGGTAACCATTTTTAAGTGTACAATCCACTCCCAGATCTTTATCATCATCCCAAATAAACTATACCCATTAGAACAACTCCACATTCCCCTCTCCCCCAGCCCCTGGTAATCTCTGTTCTACTTTCTGTCTCTATGAATTTGCCTATTCTAGATACCTCATGGAAGTGGAATCCTACAATATTTTTCCTTTTGTGTCTGGCTTATTTCACTTAGCATAATGTTTTCAAGCTCCATCCATACTGTAGTATTTATCAGAATTTCCTTCCTTTTTAAGGCTGAATAACATTTCATTATATGTATAAACCCCATTTTGATAATCTGTCCACCTGTGCATGGACATTTGGGGTGTTTCCACCTTTTGGTGGATGATGATGCTGTGAACGTTGATGTGTGGGTATCTGTCTGAGTCCTTGCTTTTTATTTCTTTTCTGTTGGTACATTTCGACAAGGGGAATTGCTGGATCCTATGTGGTAATTCTGTGTCTAACCTTTTGAGGAACCACCAAACTGGTTTCCACAGTAGCTGCACCATTTTACATTCCCACCAGCAACCCACAAGTGTTCTAATTTCTCCACATCCTTGCCAATACTTATTATTTTCCTCTTTTTTTCCTTTTTTGATAAAGGCTACCCAGTGGCTGTGAAGTGGCATCTCATCATGGTTTTGATGTGCATTTTCCTGAGCTCTAGCTCTTTAATTTTGTGACACCCTTTCCCCATTGCTAGAAATTCAAGTCCAGACTCTCTGCCTCTGCATATCCCACCTGCTCTTGGAAATCTAGTCAGCCTCTCTCACCGATACTGAAGCAAACTTTTCTTCTTGTAAATTTCTATTTACAATGATTCTTTGGCAAATAATCTTGGCCTGCCTTGTGACGTCTCCTACATTTTGAAAATCCTTTTCCCTGTGGATCTGCCAGCATCTTGAGCGCATAGAGCATGTGCTCTTCCCTCATCCTCCAGAGTTCCCAGCTCAGGGTTAGAAGGGTAGAGCATCCCTGTACTTAAGAGGTGCAAAAGTATTTGTTGCTACTCTTGTTGAATTGATTTCAATTATTCTTGCTGCGTGTCTTTAATTTTGATAATAACTACACATTATGGAATGCTTATGATGTGATCATCGCTTTATGTATTTATTTCATTGAATTCTCTCAACATGTCATGGGAACTATTATTATTCCCACTTTATGAAGGAGGGAACCCAAGTTTAGTAAGGTGATCTAGTAAGAGATGGAACTGGATTCCGGTCTAGATTATCCGACTGTAAAGTCTGGCCACTTTCCCACTATATATATATATATATATATATGGTCCCATGATCACATTTTATGGAAAATTGCCAAGACTCAATGGAAATTCAAGTTTATTACTATTCATAATAATTTTACTTGCAATGACAGAGATGCAATTCAAATAGCTTAAAAAATATTGGGGACAGGAAGGGGTGAAGCTGGGTTTAAGGACACCTGGAATCAGGGACCTAAACAAGAGAAATTTGGTGAGTTTCAGTCTCTCTCTCTCTCGTTCCTCCTCGACTCCCTGTCTCCATCTCTCATCTCTGCCTTTCTGTTTTTTGGTATCGTGTGCTTCTACTGGAATGGGCTCTCTCTACACTTGGGGAACATGGTGCCAGAAGGTTCCAGGACCACATACTTACAACAGGACCAGTGAGGCAAAGGGATTCATCTTCACTAATTCTGGGCAGAAAAATCCTAGGGAAGGCTTCTGGCTGGCCAGGCTGAGGTCATGTGGCCAGGAGAAAGGTGGACAGTGATTGCTCTGGCCTTCACACGTCCAAGGTCCAGCTCTGAGGTTAGGGGTGGGGTCTGCGACTGGCAGCCTCCTAGAACCACATCGTCAGAGATGGGATCACGGGGAAGAGAATTCCCACTTACGAAAGTGCGTGCTATATCAAGACAGACAAAACAATGATGGTGTGCACCACACTAAAAAACTGGCCCCTGCCGTCTGTGGTAGTTAGTGAGCTGTGTAACTTGCCTTGAAACTGCATGAAGGAAGGTATTTTTAGCTAAACTTTAAACAGAGGAGGGTATCTTCATGCTAGTGCCATGGGGAGTGAATACGTGTTTAAGTCACAGGGAATCATAGGAAGACTGGGGGTTTGTTCTCTCCCCCTCCCTCCCTCTCTCTTTCTCTTTCTACCTTTGCTCTGTGTAGCCTTTGGAGACGTAGAGATGAGGAAGACCCAAACACCACTCTGTGCCCTCGAGGAGCTCTGCTCAGTGTGGGAGTGGGCTGGGGGTGAAGGTGGGGAGGCAGAAAGAAGAGTTAAACACAATGTGCTACAGTCAGGTGTGAAGCTGCTGTGACACAAACAAGGAGGGAGCATTAACTGTCTTTAGGGGAGAGGAGGGTAGCATGATGGGGTGGTATTCGAGTGCAATTTTGAAGGACAAGGAGCTCTGCAGACAGAGACAAGGGGAAGAAAGCTTTCTAGCAAATGCCTGTAGAATAACTACCTTAACAAGTCAAAACATAGGGACCCAAACATCCTGTCTCTGGAAAGGAGAGTGTTTTCACAGCAGCACGAGGAGGTCAGTGTTGCGGGAACATAAAGCACAGGGCCATCAGGGAAGCAGGACGCGAGGCCGGAAACCCAGGTGCAAGCTGGGTTATGAGGGACCCTGAATGCCATGCTAAAATGTTTGGATGGGGTGCAATTGAAGATTTTTGAGTAGTGGGATGATCCAATCAGATTTGTGTATTAGAAAAATTGGTCTAGAAGCAATATGGCATATGAAATGGAAAGAGGTGATCCTAGATCTGGAAAGAGATGTCTTGAGGTCCAGGAAATTTCTGGGAATTCGTATTTATTAGCCTCTCTTTTTCCTCTACATTATTGGGTAAGAGAGAAGGTCATAATTGAACAGCGGACAAGTAAGGGAGGTGGTTCCCACCAGGCTCCAGATTGAGATGGCATTTCAGGGGTCAGTTACATGCATCCTGAGCTCCATATGACGGCAGAAGCATCATATAGTGTTATGCGTTGGATTGTGTCCCCACAAAATTCCTATATTGAGGCCTTAACCCCCAGGACCTCAGAATGTGACTGTTTTTGGAGACAAGGCCTTTAAAGAGGTGATTAAGGTAAAATGGGTAAATATGAGTGGGCCCTGATCCAGTATGTTTGGTGTCTTTATAAGAAGAGGAAATCTAGACACAAAAAGAGACAGCAGGGATGCAGGCGCACAGAGGAAAGACCATGTGAAGACACAGGCGGAAGGTGGCCACCTTCGAGCCAAGGAGAGAGGCCTCAGAAGGAACCAAGCCTCCTGACACCTTGATCTTGGACTTCCAGCCTCCAGAACTGTGAGAAAATAAATGTTGTTTAAGCTCCCAATCCGTAGTATTTTGGTATGGCAGCCCTAGCAAGCGATATACACAGTATGTCAACGCGCTCCCAGATACTAGATGTGCATAGTGAGTGTCTTAGTCTGTTCGGGCCACTGTAACAAAACACCACAGATTGGTATGAATAACAGAAATTTACTTCCCACTGTTGTAGAGGTTAGAAGTCCAAAATCAGGGCGTCAGCATGGTTGGGTTCTGGTGAAGACCCTCTTCCAGGTTGCAGACTGTTGACTTCTCGCTGTGTTCTCACTGGTGGAAGGGGCAAGCAAGCTCTCTGGGGGCCCTCTTAAAAGGGCACCAATCCCATTCATGAGGCCTCCACCCTCAGGACCTAATCCCCTCCCAGAGGCTCCACCTCCCAGTACCAGCACCCTGGGATTTCAACATAATGAATTTTGGGGGCATGCAAGCATTCGGACCATAGCAGGCACCTACCCTGGCAGTTGCCTTATTCTGATTTGCTTGTCTCATGTCACAGGGGGAAGATTTCAGAGAATTGCCTGGAAGAAAATCTGGAGTGTGAGAACTAAGAGAAAAAAAATCATGTTTCATTTGTCTAGGAAAATGGGTGGGCGAATAGCAGTGAAGAGAGAAGGAATGACTGATAAAGCCACTTAAAATCAATTTTAAAGTCTATAGTTCTGTTTAACTGCATTTTAAAAAAAAAATGTGGGCAAACTTGATTTTCTAATTCCAAGCTTCTTTAGAAATTTGGTTTAGCAGAAGTCCTAAGGCTGCCTGAATGTTGTTTACTGCCTAACAATTCAATAAAAAGTAAGATTCCACTATTTTTTTTCCCAAATGCAAAAGAGCTGATGCTAAGATATGGGAAAATTGATTTATTCCAATTGGGGGGAAATCAAATACTGTGACACTGATATGGTAACCACAGGGCTATAATCTTTCTCTTGTTTTATTTTCACCAAAGGAGTGAAAAGATACTGACACCCCCTAGGAGAGCCCTTCAGGGTAGTGGGAAAAGCAGAAAGTAGTTTTAGATCAGGTTCCCTGGTTAAACACTGCGTAGTGTGACGTTCTTCAGTTCTAAACTAAGCCTCAGGCATTCGGTACTGACGGGAGGGCAAAGACACAATTGAGGCAAAAGTCACCCTGGAAAAGAAGATGCCAAGAAACATTGAGTTAATTTTACTCAAGTCTAAAAAGAGCGGTGATATAATGTGGGACGGTGAAAAAGGTATTGAAAGCGCCTTTATTGGTGTGTTGGTATTGGTGTATCTTCCACATTTTATTCTAACTGAAAATGTTATTTGAGTAGATTAAGGTTCCTGTTTAGCTGTTTTAATTATTTCGTCAAAAACAAAGCAAAATAACAACAAAAGAAGTTTGACCTTGCAGTAAAGACTGCTAATCTTAATGGAAGTTAACAAGGCCCTTTGGTCAGATCCCAAAACTCTAACGCTGGCAACGTTCTACTCTAATTGCACCTTCTATTTTCCAGAGAACAGAGTCTTGGCGTCCTTGAAACCACAACTATAGCAGAGGAGTGTAAAACACATTTTTACACGCCAAATCTCTCTAATTCAGCTAGACGCCTCTCTCATTGAGACTATCCTTGTCCAAGCAGCCAGGTCTTTTACACTCATGCAAATGAACACTTCCATTCTGCTGCTCTCCATTTCCTACAGCGCCTACAGTCAACTTTTAAAAATGTCTATCTGATCGCATCACCTTTGGCTTAAAAACCTTTCTTCCGCTTCTCCATCTTTGAGGTGAAACAATAAATCCTTTAACACGATACACAAGCTCCTTTGTGTTCAGGTGCCATTTTCGTGTCTCTCCTCAGCTCTTGCCCCATGTTTGGGCCAATACTGGACTCCTTTCAGTTCCTTGAATGAGCCACACCTCCTTGCCTCTGGGCTTGGCACATCCTGTTCCCTCTACCTGCAGTCTCCCTACCCTTTACCTGGCTACTAGCACTTCAGGTCTCAGCTTACAGGTTGGTTCTTTACTTAGGAAGAACTTCCTTGACTCCATGGACTAAGTTAGGCTCCCCTATGGCATGGCCCCGTATCGACTCCTATGCGTCTACTATTATAGCAGTCATCAAACTTTATGATATTATTTGACATTTTCTTCTGCTGGACTGTAGGTTCCATGAGAATAGGGACCATATCCACCTTTTTCAACTTTATAGCCCTAGCACCTAAAATCGTGTCTCATCCAAAGGAAGTGCTCAATGAATATTTAGGGAACAAATAAGTGTTTTTATAATGAAGTGAGAAAAAATATTGTAACAGCAACATTCAGAATTCCTCATAGGGAAGGAACTCGCTTGGGGGAAATACTCTGATAAAGCTGATCAGAGGTGGGGAGCCCTTGCTAGTTATGGATGTCAGCAAGCACTAAGACCAGTCTGAGGAGGAGGCCACCCTCAATATCTGAGTTAAAGAGCTGAATTTATCGTTTGCTTAAGAGATGGAGAGCGGTACTTGGAAGGCACAGTCTTTCTGGTCAAAGCAAGCTGCTGATCTTAAACAGCCACTGGGAGGTGTGCAGGTCAGAGATTGGGGGACCTTCATTAACAGAGCGTCCAGTGATTGATTGATCATCAGCTATGGAAATGTGCTTACTGGACGGAGGCTTGTTAATCGGCTGCCTCAGAAAATAGGGTCTGTCATTGATGGGCCAGTTTTCAGGAGCACGTGTATTCATGTGGAGTTGGTCAACTTGGACTGTTTCTGCAGGTTACAAGTTGTTAGAGCAAAAGAGCGATCAGTTGTTCCGGGAGGGTGGAGGGTGGGAAGTTCTATCCTCAGACTCCAAGAGATGAAAAAGTACCAGCAGAGAGCAGAGAGCAAGAAGGACAGAGGAACTCTACAGTGATGGGGTGTCCAGAAGGCACTTTGAGGACAGCGGTGCCTTCTGTTTAGTTGAAGTTATTTTCACTGATACGAGGCAAACCCTCCTCTTCCGCCCCATCCTGCCTCACTCCCTTCCTCCTAACACCACCGTGCATTTTTGGTAAGGGCTGTTACGCTCAGGGAGAGAGAGTGAGCTTGCTGCGGAAAAGGGTCTCATGTCTGAGTCAATGTGGGGTGAGGCACAGACAGTTTGTGCATTAGTTGCGTAGAGCCTAGAGTGACCCTGAAAACGTGAGCTCCACTGAGGAGTCATAGATTATTGGTGTAAAGTCAGGTTTATTGAGGTCTAATTTAAATTCAGTAAAATTACGCGTACAGTTCAATGACTTTCGACAAATGTATACAGTGTATAATCACCACCACAGTCAGGATATAGGACATTTCCATCACCCCCAAAAGTTCCCTGGTGCCCTTTTGTAGTCAATCCCCTACCCCTCTCCTTTAGCCCTTAGCAACCACTGACCCGATTTCTTTCCCTATAGTTTTGCCTTTTCCAGAATATTAGACAAAAAGAATCCTACAGGACGTAGCCTTTTGTGTGTGGCTTCTTTCACTTGACGTAACACTTTTGAGATTCAACAGGGTCACTGCATATATCAGTAGTTCATTCCTTTTTTATTGTTGCATACTATTCCATTGTATGGATGTACCACAATTTGTTTCTCCGTTTGTCAACAATAGACATTTGGGTTGTTTGCAGTTTTTGGCTATTGTGAATAAAGTTGCTATAAATGTTCACACACAGGTCTTTGTGGGGACATTTGTTTTCATTTCTTTAAGGTAAACAACTAGGAGTGATATTGCTGGGTTATATGAAAGTATGTATTTAACTTTATAAGAAACTGCAAAACTGTTTTCCAAAGTGGCTATTTGCATTCCCATCAGCAATGTGTGAGAGTTTTAATTACTCTCTATCCTGGTCGGCACTTGATAAGGTCAGTTTTCTTAGTGATTCTAGTAGGTACGCATTGTAGTCTTAATTTGCACTTTTTAAACACTTAATGATGTTGAGGAACTTTTTACATGTTTATTTGTTATCTGTGTATCTTCCTCGGTAAGGGATCTGTTCAAATCTTTTGCCCATATTTTTTAAGTGGGTTATTGACTTTTTAATTGTTGAGTTATAAAAGTTCTTTATATATTCTGGATACAAATAGTCTCCTAGCTATATAGTTTGAAAATATCTTCTCCCAGTCTGTGCTTGTCTTTTCATTTTCTTAGCATGTCTTTTTCAAAGAGTAGAAGTTTTAAATTCTGGGAAGTCCCATTTATCAATTTTAAAAATTTTCTGGTTCATAGTTTTTCTTCCCATCCAAGAAACCTTTTCCTAACCCAAGGTTACAAAGATTTTTCTCCTGTGATTTCTTCTAGAAGTCTTCCCTTTTAGGTTTTACATTTAGGCCTAGGATCCATTTTGAGTTAATATTTGTATGTATACAAGGTGTGGTTTGAGGTTTTTTGTTTTTTTTTTTTTATGTCTAATTGTTCCAGCACCATTTATTGAAAAGACTGTCCTTTTCCATTGCATTGCCTTGCCATCTTTGGCAAAAATCAACCAACCACATATGTATGGATCTTTTTTTTTTTTTGATGTTCTATTATTTTTCATTGATCTATATGTTTGTCCTCACAGCAATACCATACCCTCTTGATTATGGTAGCTATATAGAGTCTTGAAGTCAGGTCGTCCCACCCTCCAAATTGTCAACTTGTAAATTTCTCCAAAAAAAATTCTCCTAGGATTTTGATCCGAACTGCATAGAATCTATAGATCAATTTGGGGGAGAACTGACGTCTTTATGATACTGAGTCTTTGTTCCATGAACATGGTATACCTCTCCATTTATTTAGGTCTTCTTTCTTCCTCCTATCAGTGTTCTGTAGTTTTCAACATAAAATTCCTGCATATATTTTGTTAGATGTATCCCCAAATACTTCATGTCTTTTGATGTCATTGTGACACTTTAAAATTTCAATTTCCAATTGTCTATTGATTCTATATAGAAATATAAAGGATTTTTGCATATTGACCTCATATCCAGTGATCTCGGTAAACACACATCTCAGTTCTAGTAGGTCTCTTCCAGATTCTTTATAGTTTTCTATAGTTTTACTTCTTTTTCTTGCATTTAATTTCACTTTTTATTTGAAAATAATGCCAAACATAAAAGTTGCAAGAAAGCTGTCATGGTTAATTTTCTGTGTCAACTAGACTGGCCTAAGGTATTCCCAGATAGCTGGTAAAGCATTACTTCTGGGTATGTATGAATGTGTTTCTGGAAGAGATTAGCATTTGATTCAGTAGACTGAGTAAAGAGATCCAGGGGCTGGCCCCGTGGCCGAGTGGTTAAGTTTGCGTGCTCCGCTGCAGGCGGCCCAGTGTTTCGTTGGTTCGAATCCTGGGTGCGGACATGGCACTGCTCATCAAACCACGCTGAGGCAGCGTCCCACATGCCACAACTAGAAGGACCCACAGCAAAGAATATACAACTATGTACCGGGGGGCTTTGGGGAGAAAAAATAAAATCTTAAAAAACAAAAATTAAAAAAAGAAAAAAAGAGATCCACCACGCTTACCTGTGTGGTCGGGCATCATCTAATCTGTCAGGGGCCCAAACAGGCAAAGGAAGGGCAAATTCTCTCTCTTTTCTTTTTTTTTTTTTAAAGATTTCTCTCTCTCTTTCTGTCTTATTTTTTTGGTGAGGAAGATTGGCACTGCTTAACCACTATGCCACTGGGCCAGCCCCTGTTTCTCTTTTTTCGACCTGGGATGTCCATCTTCTGCCCTCGGACATCACAACTCCTGATTCTCGGCCTTCGGACTTTGGGACTTACACAAACAGCCGCCTGGTTCTTAGGCCTTTGGATTCAGACTAAATTATACTCCCAGCTTTCCTGGGTCTCCAGCTTGCAGACAGCAGATTGTGGGACTTCTTGGGGACTTCTCGACCTCCATAACTGCATGAGCCAATTCCTATAATAAATCTCCTCTTATATTTATCTGTGTCTATCCTGTTGGTTCTGTTTCTGTGGAGAACCCTGACTAATACACAAACACAAGGAACTCCCATATGCCGCTCACTCAGAAACTCCCTTCACTTTTCATCAATTGTACCAATAACATCTTTTAGGGCAAAAGGATCCGGACCAGGATTACACGTTGCACTCGTTGGTCATGTACCTTCAGTGTCCTTCATTCTGAAACTGTTTTTTAGTCCTTCTTTGACCTTCATAATCTTAAGATTTTCGAAGATTATAAGCCAGTCATTTTATAGACTATCCCTCAATTTGCATTTGTCCGATGTTTCCTATAATATTCAAAACACGCATTTTTGGTAGGAATACTACAGAAGAGTTGTTGTAGCACCTGATGTTGGTTTGTCCCATCACAGGTGACATTATTGGTCAGAGACGAATCTACATGGCCCTGGAGGCTCATTTCCTTCCTTCTTTTCATCGCAGAGCTGAGGGCCTGCTGAGCTGGACTGAGCAGGTCTGCGGAGAGACAAGACTATCGGTCAGTGTCAACATTCCTGGTGGGCGAGGGTGTTCCCAGGACCCTCTGAGCAGACCTTGGCCCTTGGTATGCTTACTTGCTAGCACTGTACCTGAGGTTTCCCTTGATGTATTTCTTACTATTTATAGAAACTAGGACTTCCCTAAGCCCAATTAGGCTAACATATAAATGTGCAATGCTGTGTGGGAGTGGGGCCCACTTCCCCTCTTGGCCTCTGGCTCTGTCTGTTTACACCCAGCTGCCTTGGTGCACACACAACAGCTATGCTTGGCTTATGCTGTGCAACAATGAAAGTTCACGGGGCAGCATGCACTCTGCCACTTCTTTGCATTTAAGTTTCCTCCAATAAACCCCATGTTCTAGCTGCACCATGTAGCACCTGTTGGGTGTGTCTCTGACACTTGGCTTGATGGTTAGCTTTGAACACTTCAGTAAGGTGGTGCCCGCTAGATTCTCTTTTGTCAAGTTCCCGTTTTTTAAATAAGAATTTTATGGGGAGATGCTTTGAACCTATGTAAATAACTCATTCTTTGTCCAACTTCTACCCAGTAGATTTAGCAAACATTGCTACTTCTTGTCTGATGATTGCCAAATGGCGACTTTCTAATTCCATTATTCCTTCTAAATTTATTAGTTACAATCTAGTCTAAGGAAGAGCTATTCCTCATTTATTTATTCATTTTTAAAAAAAATAGCAGTCTGGACTCATGGATTCTATGTTATTTCAATGGAATATAATCTCTTACAATCATATTTTGATGCTCAAATTGTCCTAGATTTGGCTAGTGTGTGTCCTTCAAGCTAACTGCTTTGCTCTTTTGAAATGTCTCTATCATTCTTTGAGCATTTTCATACTTTCTGGCATAATAAAATGTTCCAGTCTCCTCTATATGAAACTGTTACATTTATATTTATTTTTATACCCATATATATTGAAAACCCTGAATTCATAATCCCAATCCAATCTCTCAAGCCTTCTTGCTTTTTCCCTTTCTCTATTTGTAACCCCCTTCTCCAACAGTGAGAATCCTGGCTTCCATTATCCTCAATATCATTTTTTCTTTGTGTAGTTCCATGTGTACAGCCACCTGACTTTGCAGGACTGTCGCCCCACCTTCCGTGTTGGGGCTCTGACCCCACACTGGGCTGACTTCCTGGCTGAACACTGTGGTGGCTATATTCTCCTATGTAGATGAAAAAGCAGAGAATGAGTCAGTAGAAGGAGATAACACAGATGAAGCAGAGACACAGAAAAGAATCACAGAAGGACACAGGGAGCACCTTTTGGACTCCTGGAAACTTTCCAACTCCTGGTTCTAGCCCTTTGCTAAGATGTAGTCATATTCCTGCTTCTGGCTTTTGTGAGAAGCGCCTACATCTTTATGAACAATTCTTCCCTTTTGGGTAAGCTACTTCAGGATGGTTTCTGTTACTTGCAAACAGAGAGTCTTAAAGATATATTTATATCCTGGCTTGGTCTACAAAAAAACAAATTGTGGAAATAATCAGGGCAAAGGGAAAATAAAAATTAACCCACAGAAAATGCATTCCACATGGTACTGTACTGTTGCTTAACATGAGCTGAAATATTAGCTCCAAGATTTCTAGTGATCCAAACAAAGTGTGAAACATTATCCTTTACAAGATTTTATGTCTCCAGATTTAAAACAAACCAAACCAGCAACTGGAGCATGAATAGATAGACCATTGGAACAGAATAGATAGTCTAGAAGTGAACTCTTCAATAAATGGCCAACAAATGGCAAACTGTGTAGCCAGCCATAAAAAAAATTAATTTGGATTCATACCTCACCCCATATACTGAATCAGTTCCAAATGGATCAGTGTTTTATTGCAAAAGATTGGAAGTCTAAATTCCCATCAATAGAGAATTGGTTAAATAAATAATGGCACATCTCTGCAATAAAATGTTATGGGCTTTGAAATAAATAGCAAGGAACTCTGTATATATTGCTGTAGACATGGCTTCTTGATATATTAAGTAAAAAAAAGCAAGGTATAGTAAATGTGTATGGCACACTACCACTTTTGTAAAGGAGGAACGTCTTGGCTTGTATATGCATAAAACAATTCTCTAGAGGAATGAGCAAGAAACAGTGGTTACCTGTTCAGGGCATGGGGACAGGTGTAGGGGAGAGTTTTTTTTTTACTGTATACCTTGCTATGCTTTCTGATCGATGAATCACATGTATGTACTATTTAATTTGATTTATTTTTATTGAGGTAACATTGGTTTATAACATTACATAAATTTCAGGTATACATCATATTTCAACTTCTGTATAGACTACACTATGTTAGCCACAAAAGTCTAGTTGCCATCTGTCACCGTACAAAAGTACCCCTTTACGCCTTTTGCCCTCCTGCCACCTCCCTTCCCCTCTGGTAACTACCAATCTATTCTCTGTATCTATGTGTTTGTTCATTTTTTTTTTATCTTCCTTATACGAGTGAAATCATACGGTGTTTGACTTTCTTCATCTGACTTATTTCACTTGCATAATATCCACAAGGTCCACCCATGTTGTTGGAAATGGCAAGACTTCATCTTTTTTTATGGCTGAATAGTATTCTATTATATATGTATACCACATCTTTATACTTTCATCTGTTGATGGGCACTTAGGTTGTTTCCAAGTCTTGGCTATTGTGAATAATGCTGCAACAAACATAGGAGTGCATATATCTTTTTGAATTAGTGTTTTCATGTCCATTGGATAAACACCCAGATGTAGAATAGCTGGATCATATTTCAGCTCTATTGTTAATTTTTTGAGGCATCTCCATACTGCTTTCCAGAGCTGCACCAGTTTGCATTCCTGCCAGCAGTGTACAAGGGTTCCCTTTTCTCCACACCCTGTCCAACACTTGTTCTTTCTTGTCTTCTTAATAATCCATTCTGACATCTGTGAGGTGATTTCCCATTGTGGTTTTGATTTGCATTTCCCTAATAATTAGTGATGTTGAACATCTTTTCACGTGCCTGTTGGCCATTTGTATATCTTCTTTGGAAAAATGTCTGTTCAGATCTTGTGCCAATTTTTTAAGTGGGTTGTTGTACTACCCCCAAAATTTAAAAAATTGATGAAAATCAGACAAGGCTGCTGATGGAGAAACCCAGCTAGTCTTGACAGATTGAGGGGATGGCATGAGGGGGAGGCAAGTCTTACCTCTCACAAATTTCCACTGCTAGAGGAGCCTGTGCCTATCCCCACCCTGAGATGCCCTCCTTCTCATAAAGCATTATCTCTAAAGCCTTCACATATATTACTGGGGAGGTCTATTGCCCACGGTGCTCGACATAGAAGAAACATTACTTTTCCAGAGGTCTGCCACGAGCATCCTGCTTACTTCCTAATTTGGCCCACGAACATTCTCTGTTTAGATGAAACTTCTAGCCAATTTACAGCAAATCTAGGATCCAAACTTGAGCACTGTAGTGATTGAGTACACCAGTCCTGATGCCAGACTACCTGGGTCCGAATCTCAGTTGTTCCCTTATTAGCTGCTTACCTGATGGGCGTTATTAACTTTCTTCATCTGTTCAAATGGGGGCCAATTACAGCACCTACCTCACAGGTTTCACACGAAGATCACAGGCTTACACCAGCCTGTCCAAGAGCAGTATCATGCTAGCCACCTAAGACATTAAAATAATTCTTAGTCACATTAAAAAAACCCAAAAAACAAATGAAACCAAATTTATCCCAATATGTCAAAAATATCACTTCCACAGGGAATCCATATAGTGAGCTGTTTCACATTCTTTTTTGATGAAGAACACATACATCTGAGTTCCGACGAGCACGTCTCAATTGGGACTAGCCATCTTTTAAGCGCTCAATAGGCCCACGGGGCTGGCGACCACTGCACGGAACGGCGCAGCCTGAGACCAGATCTAGCGAGTCGTAGGTGCTAAGGGCTAACTCTTACTAGCAGAAGCATGGTTGCCGTTAGCATACCCCCTCTGGAGTAAACGAGCTTATACTGAGTCCTCTGGAAGAGATGCCTACATTTTGAGATAGACTAAAGGGATTTTCTTTAAGCTAGTCACTTACTTGACCTCCCTATTTTAACGCACAACTCTGAGATATGGTGCAAGGCTGTGACCTACGCAAAGGAACTATTTACATAAACGGGGCCACAGTCCCCATCTCACTTTCTGGTCATCCCTGTTCCGGGGTGGGAGTGGGGGTGGGGTTTGTGGTCTCCCCACATGCGGAGGGCCCTGCACCGCCACCGCGGGGGAAAGCAGGCAAGTGGGAAGGTCTTTAAGAGGGGAGGGGGATGGTGGAAGGGGCGCGGAGCCCTCGGGAGAACAAGCACCGCCGCGGGGCAGGGCCACGTTTAGGGGGCGGTGGGCGCCAGAGGGGCAACAATGGAGGCGGGCGGATTCCGAGGGCCAGGAGGCTCTGCCCAGCGAGGCGAGCGTCCGCCGCGTCGGCGCGCGGGCCCCGGGGCCGCCAAGGCGCCGGGCAGCGGGCGATGGAAGGCCGGCTCGGTCTCGGCGCTGGGCCGCAAACGCCGCCGCCCGCGCCCTCTGTCTCCCGGCTCCTGAGTGGCTGCACGGCCGGGATTAACCTTTCACCGCCGCGCCCCGTCCAATCACAGGCTGGCTCTCATGCCGGCGCGGGGCGAGCGGCGCGTGGGGCGCGGAGGGGGCGGCGCGGGCGCCGGTGGGATTCTCCAAGCGGCGGTGCGCCGTTGCCGCGGGCCGTGCGCGGGCTGCAGGCGAGCCGGGCGCTGCGCAGTCTCCGCAGGCGCCAGCGGGAGGGGTCGAGGCGGAGGCGCGGCGCGGCGCGGCGCAGGCTGCTCCAGGCCCAGGTGAATGGAGTAACCTGACAGCGGGGACGAGGCGACGGCGAGCGGGAGGAAATGGCGGCGGCGGCGGCGGCGCCGAGCGGCACCGGGAGGCCTGGGCTGTGACGCGCGCGCCGGAGCGGGGTCCGATGGTTCTCGAAGGCCCGCGGCGCCCCGTGCTGCAGGTGAGGCGGGCTCCCGCGGAGCCGCTTTGTGTGCGGGGCGGGGAGCGGCTCCGCCCGGCCCCGCGCCCGCCTCCGCGCCGAGGCCCCGCATGGGCGCGCTGGGCCCCGCGCTCCGGCCTGGCCCGCGCGGCGACACCGGCGCGGGCAGAGGGCGCGGCCTGTGGGGCCGGGGCCCCCGCCGGGCTCCGCGCCGCCCTTGCCTCGCGCCCCTCCGGGGTGGGCGCTTTGGAGGGACCCTGTGCGCCCGCCCTGGCAGCGGCTGGGCGCGCGGAGTGGGGCCGGTGCTCCCCGCTCGCCCGCAGTCCGCGGAGAGCGGGGTTTGACAGGTCGGGCGGCGCGCGGAGAGTGGCCCGGGGGCAGCCACGGCATCCCGGAGCATCCTCGGGCCCTGGCCTGCCGGGGGCCGCGGCGCTGGGCCTCCGTGGGCCCGCTGGAGAGGGCCGGGGAGGAAGGAAGCACGGGCTGTCCCTCCTGGCAGGAAAGCGCGAGCCTTCGGGGCCCGCCCGGGGAGGATTGTTCGTGTTTATTGGCAGGTGACCAGATCTGGGTCCCACGGGGCGTGTGGCCGAGGCCATGTTTTCGCCCCTCCCCTCCGATGTTTTTGTGCCCAGACGCCTGGACCCTGCCAAGGATCCTTTCTTAAAGGGTTTTTAATCTTTGGGAAATCAGTGTATGTTTTAAGTTAGCCCGTGAGATTCCTGCAGGGTGTCTAGAAAAGCTGAGCTGCCCCTGTGGCTTTGCCCGCCGCACGGAGCTAACCTACCGCTTAATGTATCCTCAGTAGCCTGAAGATTTGCAGACAGATGACTGGGGGTCCTGGCTCTATAGTGTTAGGTCTGTGCTTTTGTGAAGGAAGTCGGGCCTAAAGGGACACGTTACTGACCCACATAAGTCTAAGCATTCTTAGGACTATCGCGGTTTAAAAGCATTCATCTTATTAAAGAGTATTACTTTGAAGTCTGTGTGTCTTTGAGATGCTTCTGTCTTTGGATTTTCTGAGTCTTTAGGGTTTTGATTTTCAGTGGTCTTCCTGTTGCTTGGTTTAAAAGTGCAGCACACTCAGTGAATGGAAAAGGGTACAAGTCAGGAGTTAAGTAACTTGGAAAATGTATTTTTTAAATGTGCTTTAATAAAAGGTTAACTAAATTGATCATGGGTTGATGTAAACATTACATTTTCTAAGTAAAAATACCCCTTTTAACCAACAGCTCCAGTAATTTATTGGAGGAGGGATGATGGTACAGGATTCTGAATGAGGCTGTTAGTGAATCACAATTTTAGTACCATTAATACCTTTGGGACTAGGTTCTAGAATAGTCAGTTTATTATGCAAAGTGTTGTCTTTAAAGCTAGCTGGCTACCTGTGGCACATGTGTATTGGATGTCACATGTGCTATATATACATACACACTATTATTTCAAAGCTTCATTTTAGGCCATATTTTATAAAACTCTGTCTGTAGATTAGAAATCCTATAAAGATTGATTTTAATGTGGTCACTGTAAACATTTAAATTGTTAGTGTTGGTTAATGGATTAATTCATGGCATCAAAATGCTGTTTTATGTAAAGATGTGTTATTCAAATTTAATTTGGGGAGAAAAGACCTTTTCCTGCAATCATTTTAGTAAGGCCTTGCTTTACTCTGTGCTGCCATCTCATCAGTGAAGGTTAAGTTTGTCACTGTGTTAGGTCAGAGGCTCTGTGTGTGAGTTGTATAGCGAGGTGGTTTTGCCGTTGCTGAGTTTTATTGTCTTGGCTTCGGAAGACGTTTTATTTTGATGTGGCTCATAATTCTTCTTGGATAGTGATTTTGTGGTGTTATACAGTGGGTAGGACTTTTAGTATAGGGCTGCCTTCTAGGAAGGATGACTTATGGCATTGAGATATTTATTACCTGCCGCTGTCTGACATGTGAGATGCTTGTTTCATTTGAGAAAGTAGGTATTTCATAGACATTCTGTCACTTGTGACCTTAACATCCTGTGATCATCACTTGTGGCAAAGGAGAGAAGGGAAACATTTATAATAAGAAATGCCTGCTGATTATGTGCCAAGATGTTTCAGGTGTTTTTGTATCCGTTCTCATTTCATCTTCACGGTGACCCTGAGACAGAGTCAACACCGTCCTTAGTTTACACGCAGGGAAACCAAGAGTTTATTGCCGGAGGTTATAACTCGGAGGTTATTGCCGCGAGTTATGACTCGAGAAGTGGCAGTGCCCGGATTGAATCATGCTTTGATTTCAGAGTCCTTGTGTTGTGTTGCATCGCTGTTCCAAGTGGACTTAGGGGGAAAACCTGCGTAACACGTCAGTCAGTCCTTACTTAATACTTGTTGGATGAAACTCTGTCTAACCTTAAATGTACAGGGGACACCTGATTATCTGAATAATTCAGATTTTTTTTGGTGGTAAGACATACATAGCAAAATTTACCCACCTTTAACCCTTTTTCAGTGTACGGTTTGTGGCACTAAGTACATTCACATTGTTTTGCAACTGTCACCACCATCCGTCTCCGGATCTTTTTCATCTTCGTCCACTGAAACTCTTTCCAGTAAACACTGACTCCCTGTTTCACCTCCTCCCAGCCCCAGGCAGCCACCCTTCGACTTTCTGTCTCTATGAATCTGACTCCTCTTGGATCCTCGTGTAAGTGGAGTCATACAGTACTTGTCCTTTCATGACTGGCTTATTTCGCTTAGCTTAGCCTCCTCAGGATTCATCCATCCTGTAGCATGTGGCAGAATTTCCTTCCTTTTTAAGGTCGAATAACATTTTGTTTCGTCTGTACGCACACCACGTTTTGCTTATCCATACATCCATCGATAGATGCTTGGGCTGCTTCTCCCGTTTGGCTTTGTGAGAAATGCCGCTGTGAGCATAGTGTACAAATACCTGTTGGAATCCCTGCTTTCACTTCTTTGGGGTGTGTGCCCAGAAGTGGTCAGGTTGTTTCTTGATCGTCAAAACACTAGACTCAGAGTTTATTTCAATGTGAGTTTTCTCAGGGCTGTTTCAGACAGTTATACTTTCCTACAAACGCTTCCCCTGGGTCAGTAAAAGACTGTAGTCTCCTTGAGGCCCAGGATTCACTCATTTTTCTAATCTCGGTTCCTGTCAGTGTTTGGCAAGTACGCGTTCAGATAGCTGAACTCATTCAGTTGATCCTCATGGAGCCGTGTTGCCTCTGTTAGATGCCCAGGAAGGCACTGGTCAGGTCCGCAGTGAACTTGTGTACATAGTAAGTTGGAGCCAAGTGATTTATCCTGTTTACCTTCTGCTCTGCTTTTTAGGCATTCAAGAGTTTAGTTCCTTCTAAAAGCCCAGTGGATGTGTATATTTGATTATTTGTCTGCTTTGAGAAAGGATCTGAGATGGTCATATAATAATAGGTGTTTGAGAGGGCTGTGAAGATACAGGTAAAGATTGAGGGGCAGATGGAGTTAGATGAGAAGCTTAGGGCAGGGACAGCTCAGCATCTGCTGTAACTTAAGGTTGTTTTAAAAAAAATTTTTATTAGTCAAAGCAAAAGAGGAAACAGGACTAATTATAGTTGGCATTGATGAATGAACGGAACTATACCAATTAATAAGGAGAAGCAGCATTTCTCTCGTATGAAGAATAAGTAATCGTTTGAAGTCTTACATAAAATGACATTAACAATCTATGAAGAAAATGTTTTACATTTTACAGTGATAGAGAAACATTTTTCACGTGCCATTTTAGAGAAACCAGATAAAAGCCTCGGGCATAATAGGAAAGCTCTAGTAATAGAGGGGTCCATCGTTCTGGTGATTTGATTCATTAGACTTGAGTTAATTTGCTTTTCATATGATGCCCCTCAAATACCAGTTGTCTCATTCAGGCTTTTGACAGACGCCGAAAAGCAGTCCGTTCACAGATGAACTCTTGTGGAAGCACAGGCGGTCAGGATTTTCCACGTTCTCTTTGCCAGTCTTTAGGAATGTGTGTGGGTCTAAAAACTAGGACTGTCGTATGGTGGTATATATAGGCAGGGGTGAATACAGAGAGAAGAGCATTATTTTTGAGGTCTAGCTGGTGAAATTGAAATTTTCAGTCAAGGAAGAAGGCCTTTGTTCAAATGAATTGAGTACAAAGCGGCTTTTCTGTTTATCTAAAATCGTCAATGAATTGTTGGTTCTCTTTTAATATGCGAAGTTGCTGTACATTTTAAATAAGTGGCTAAAAAATGCCATAAGGAAACATTGTCTGAGGATGTCAGTAAGACTGTTACTAGAAATAAGACATGAAAGACTTAAATTTTGGCTTAATGTTTTGATTTTTGAGGCTCATAGTGACGTAAAATGTCTTGGCTGTGTGAAGGTTTGTAGAGTAGGAAGGATAGACTAGAATGTTGCCTGGCGCTGGAAGGGGCTCAGATTTGTTGAGTAAATAAATTCGTTTATGTTTATATTACTTTCTGAAGTACTGTCCTCCGTCACTTGATGGGGATACGTTCTGAGAAATGTGTCGTTAGGCAGTGTTGTCGCTGCGCGAACCTCCTAGGGTGTACTCACCTACCCACTACACACCGAGGCTGTGTGGTGCTAGTCTTAGGGGACCGCTGTCCTGTATGCGGTCCGTTGATGACCGAAACGTCCTTATGCGGTGCATGACTGTTCTTAGAAGCCAATACAATTTCATGGAGAATCAGATTGCTTGTATATTAAAGCTTTTGAAAAGATCATTACTGTTCTGACTTTGGCCGGATCATGCTGCCTGATTCTCCATTTGTGAGGTCCCTATGATTAGGTGCGTAGAATCATTGTGGACTGAGAGAAGTGTTCAGCATTTCCTAGAAGATTTCTATGAAACTTGGGAGTTTTACTACCATTGTAGGCTTTCTCATTGTTGAAGCAGGCTAACCCTGATAGTTGTTGTGGTTGTTGCTTTTTAGGTGACAGCTCAATGTGTACAGTGAAGTAGGGATTTTAAAAACACATTTGGAAATTCTTTTGGGGATTAGAAAATGTCAGCAAATCAGTTCAGAATTTAAAAAATACTGTACTTAAATAATGAGAGAAGGATCTCCACGTAAAAACTGATCTTTGCAGTGATGTAGAAAGGTTCTTTGATTAAGGAGTTGGGTCAGGAGCCCTGTTTGAAGGGAAATGAAAGGCCGTCACCTTATCCAGTACTTTGAGATATTTTTAGATTCCAGAATTTCTGTCTTCCTTCTGTTGGTAACGGCCTGGGAGGGCAAGATTAGCTTGATGAACCCAGAGAATTGAATGGCCTCTTCTGCTTTTACACATCCGCTGCACAGCCATCACTCCTGGGTAGTTCTGATCAGTGGTATTTTAAGCTCTTTCCGCTTTGCAAAATTAACTATTAATATTTTATCATAGCATTAGAGGGATGTGTAAGAGCAAGTCTTTGCTGTCACAGAGACCAGGGTTCCTATTTGGATCCCTCCAGTGTATCCCTGAGGAACACAGGGTGTACGCACCCTCTCTGAGTCAGCTTCTTCATCTGCAAACGGGTCATAATAGTATCTACGTCTTGAGATTGTGAGGGAAAAATGAGTTCCATAAATTCTTAGCCCAGTTCTAGCACATAACTACTGTTTGGTAAAATTTAGCAGATATTATTTTGCTTTAAATATGTACATTAGAGAAAACTTTGCTATATTCTTAATGTGATTAGATTGTATTGTGATCCCCCTAAATTATTAATTTTAAGATGTATGTCCAGTTTTATAATGGAAGATGAAAAAGAAAAGAGTGCTCAAGAGTAATGTTGCACAGGCCAGTCTTCTGTTTTGAGGATGCCTGTACTGGATCAGATGGTTCAGCTGTCCTAGTTGTGTCTCTATAATGATGATTCCGAGTGTAATAGTGCCTTAAATATTGCTAACTTTCCCTGAATAACTGTTATTCTTCTATTATATGCAAATAAATGCATCATCCTTGAATTTGTATTTCAAACCAGCATACACTTTTTGTACATGTCTCGTGTGTACTTGATGTAGGCCAGTGTTCTTACTCATTGGAGACTCCTGATTTGAGGAAAGATATGAATCTTATCCCCAGAAAAATGTACATGTACATGCTTGTAATTTTATATACAATTATAAGAGGTACAGGGATCCCTCCCAAAGCCCCTCCATAGACACTGATTTAGGCTATGTCTGCACATATAAAGACAAGTAATAGGTTAACAAAAGAAAAAGAACAAAATTCCAGATAATTGGGGCAGACATGATTGGTGGCATTGAATGAACGGTGTAAAATAATGAATGGTTAAGAAACCTGGGTTTTTGTTTGGCTTTCCTTCTGAATAACAAGCTGTGTTTTAAGGGCAGGTCAGCCTGGCCTTTCTAGACTTTGTTTTAATTTTCTCCCTTTTAAAATGGTAACATTTACAAGTCTCCAGGATATCTTATAATCAGCAATCTTTGAAGCGCCCATATAACTCTGGGACTTCTCCATTTCAAGCTGAGGATCAAAGCTAAATATGAGACATGGAAAAGAGAGAGTGCATGGTTGAGCACTAAGGTTTGTAGTAGTTACCATAGGAGAGTAGAGGTGGAACTGGGAGATGTTCTGAGCAGGAAATGGAAGATGAAAACCCTGGGAAATAAGTCTTGAAAGTAGATAATGTTGGGTTGTGTGCCTTGATTGGATGGCAAAATCTTTGAGACAGTTGAGTCTTTTCATTTTCTATCTCTGCATCTAGTACAGCTTATTAAATGTTTGTTGATAAAGGAGAATTTGACTGGAACTGTTTAAAGCTTTTGATCTGATCAATTTGATGAAGAGTCAGTAACCCATTGAGAGGCCTCTGATACTGTTAACGAAGAAAAAAGTGTCCAATAGGCATTCTCGTATTTTAATTTTAAAAGCTTATTATATTTTGTATATAACATTGTACTGAGATTACCTAGCTATTTTTCCAGGTCTTGTATATTGTATGACTAAACATTAAAAAGAAAAAAAACACCCCAATTCCTAAGTCTTTATATGTACCTGTTAGATATAATAAACTCAAGTAATTTATTAATCTTAGACCAAACATAAGTTTGAGTGTTTCAAGGAAAATGCAGAATTTTGTTGATAAAAATATATGAACAAATGATAGAACAACCTAAATTAGGCATTTAAACGCAGTATGTAAATTGAGCTGGAGTTAAGCCAAGCTGTAATTTAATTTCTAAATGCTTTAGTATCTTAAAAAGAGTGATTCTTTATTGCTTATGTAAATATATGGACTTCAGTTTCTAACCTTTCTTCAATAAACTGTGTCAAATGAGGCATTGTCAAAGGATGCTTTCCTTTTGGGATATGTTTGTAAAGAAAGTTTCTGTTGACATATGACAGAATCTGAAGGAGAATATTGTTTTTATACTCAATCTTTGTAATCCTCTAGCTTTTTTGTAGCTGAACGTTAGGAGAATTCTGGAAAGTTTTTTTTACATATGAGTTAGGTCCATACTTTGGTCAAGAGTAGGGAAATAAATAGTTTTCTTAAGGCCTCTTTAGCATGCACACACACACACAATCTCTTATACATACATATGTACGTATATGAAATCTGTGTCTTGCTTCAGCAGCAAATGCTCTGGCAAAATGCTTACCTGTGTTATGTGTATTGAGTGAAGAAAAAGTGACACAGTCCATTGTAGTTTCTGTATTATTAATTTATCTGGTTTATTTTAGTGTGTTTGAGCCCTCTTTATGATTATAATCTCTCTTAAGGTAGCACTTTTCATTTCACTAGAGAGAGAAACCATTACGTAGTGTTTGTGTTGAGCAGTAAATTGTGTTCGTCTTCAGCTGAGTGGAATACAGATACTGGGAGATGGTGAGCTCTGTAATCAGGACTTGTGTATTTATGGAGCGCCTATGGTCCACATCACAAAGGCCAAGAGCAGTGCGAGTGGACCGGGCTGGTTTCTATCGCTAAGGCTTTACAATTAAAGCAACATTTACTTGTATGTGTTTATGCAGATTCCACTAAAAATAAAATAACTCAGTTTGCTTCTGTTAGTCTTACATTGGGTCCACGCTTTTTCAACTCCCTGGGGAGATCAAAAGGAACACATCCAGATGTAACTTATTTTGACTGGCAGATCAGTGTAAATAGACACCTCCTCTGAGACCGTAGTGTATTGTATATTGTGGAAATAAAAGTTTAGGGTCAGACAAAATTTTAAGTAGAATTCCACTTCTCCCCTTTGTTGGTCAAATGGCCTTTAGTAAGTCATTCTGAATCCCTGTAAAATGGCGATAATACTTCTCTTGGTGTTGTTTTGAGGATTAAACCAGATAATAGAATTTAAGTGGTCAATAAAGGTAAGTTTTATTCCTTCCCCTCTTACTCTGGGAGCTTTTACCAAAAAGCTCACCATGGTAAATGAAGAATTTTTACATATTGTATTAAAGATTGTTTGCTTCTCTTTTAAAATAAACATTAAATTAAATCAATTTCAATTGATACACAGGAAAGTGCCTAAATTATGAGGTTACGCAAAGTGATCCCAGCTGTAACCGGTGCCCAGCTCAAGGAACAAATATGAGGAGTACTTTATAAGCTCCTCTCAATGCCCTCTCCCACACACTACCCCCCCAAAAGTAAACATCATACTGACTTAATTACTTTTCCTTATTTTTAACTTTATATAATGGAAATCATACGGTATGGTTTTGTGTTGGGTTTCTTTCACTTAACATTTTAAGTTTGTGAGATTCATTCCATGTTGCATCATCCAGTTATAGTATTATATGAATATGTCAATATTTACTTGTCTCTTATGTCATTATGGACATTTGGCTTGTTTTCAGTTTTGGCGATTATGAATGGTGCAGTTCTGAACATTCTTGTGCGTGGCTTTTGCTGAATATATGTACATATTTCATTTGGGTAGACGCTTAGCAATGGAATGACTTGGGTTATAGGGCATGTGTATATTCACCTTTAGCATATACTTCCAGTTTACAATTCTGCCAGCAGCGTGTGAAAGTTCTCTAAACTCCACATTCTCCCCCACACTCAGTATTGTCTGTCTGCTTCATTTGAGCTGTTCTGATGGGGGTGTGGTCCTCGCTCACTGTGGTTTAATTTGCATTACTCTAATTGCTCCTGAGGTTGCTGACCATTTTGATGCCTTGTACTGTGTAGTCCTTTGCCTGCTCTCTATTTGCTTATCTGCCTTTTTCTTACTGATTTGTAGGAGTCATTTCTACCTCCCCTACTCTGGGCTTGCTTATTCACTCTTTTAATCAGCTCAGTTAATAAACAGCAGTTCTTAGTTTTAATGTAGTCTAGTTTGTCAGTTGTTTCCTTTATGGTTAATAGCTTTTTATGTTTTGTTTAAGAAGTTTTTGCTCACCCCAGGGGCATGAAGGTATTCTCTGTTTTATTCTGATAACTTTATTGCTTTACTTTGTACATTTAGATCAGTAATCCCGCTGGCATTGACTTTTGTGTATGATGTGAGGCAGGAGTCAAGATTCACTTTCCCATCTGGATACATAATTAACCCAGCTTGTGTTTGAAAAGAGCATCCTTTCTCTACCGCGCTACAGTATTGTTTTTGCCGTTAAGGCAGTAACCTTGTATGTGCGGCTCTTTTTCCGTGTTCTGTTCTGTTGCATTGCCTGTTCCTGTGCCTGTGCTGCCTGAATTACTGTAGCTTGTACCGCCTTCATAAATCGACTGATTTTTGAATGTTAAGCCATCCTTAGATTCCTGTGGTCACGATGCATTATCTTTTTTATATATTCCTCAATTCAATTTGCTCGTATTTTTAGTATTTTTACATTTTTCGTTTGAGAGATAGGTCTATAATTTCACTTTCTTGTAATGTCCTTGTCAGGTTTTGGTGTCAATTTTATGCTGGTCTCATGGAAAGAGCTGGGAAGTATTCCCTCTTATTTCTGTCCTTCTGAAGAGTTTCTCTTTAAGATTGGAGTTATTCTTTCAATGTTTAGAAGAATTCACTCGTGAAGCCATCTGGGCTTGGAGTTTTTAATCAACTTTTAATCCAATTTCTTTAAAAGCTATAGGCCTCTTCAAATTTTCTGTTCCTTTAGATGTTAATTTTGGTAAATTGTGTTTTTCAAGGAATTTGTCCACTTTATCTAAAGTATTTCTTCGAGTGGCCACTAAGAAGTAACTGATACTAAAAATAAACATAACCAGATAAAACTTTGCTCCATTCGGAAAAATTGCAGCTTTCAGGAGCTCGTTAAGTGGTTCAACACACGGAATGCTCTTTGTTGTTGTGTGCGGGAGAACAGGCCGTGATGAATGCCGCCTCACTTAGGCTTTGTACGCTCTTAACATTTAGGCACAAGTGTGGTTCATGCGGACAAAGTTAGTTCCCTGAAAACTCATGATATTCAGAAGCTGTCGGTATGTGAAATCTGTAATTAGACTGCAAGCTAATTTTTTTTTTTTGGAGGAACATTAGCCCTGAGCTAACATCTGTACCCATCTTCCTCTCCTCTATCTGTGGGACGCCTACCACAGCATGGCTTGCCAAGCGGTGCCCTGTCCGCACCCAGGATGCGAACCGGTGAACCCTGGGTCGCCGAAGCGGAATGTGTGCACTCAACCGCGTGCCACTGGGCCGGCCCCTGGAAGTTAAATTTTTAATCTTTGACGAAAATTCACTTTGGATTAATTTGACTAAGGAATTATAATTCACATATTCTTTGTTCTTTGTCGTTCTTTAAAAATAAGTAGTGAAAGTATGAAATAGTAGTATCTTAAGTAATGTGTGCGTTTCTTAAGTGGAAATGTGCAATAGGCAGTCAAGGACAGAGAATTGGAGCTAGAGATGGGGTCACCAACCATCCTGATTTGTCCATGGTTGGGGTAGGTGAATGGTTGGTTCCTGGGACAAGGGACTTCCAGCATGCAAGCAGGGACAGTCCAGGCAAACCAGTATGAGTAGAGGCAATGATTGTAACCAGGAAAAGGAGCGTCTTCTCTAAAGGAAAGACTCAAGTGCAGGAGGCTCTTTGTTGCGTTTCGATGTTCTGATCTCTGGGCCTTGCCTGGAGAGTTGTTCTTGGGCTGAGATTCACTAGGTGAGAACCCTTGGTGTGTGCTGAGATTGAAAAAGCAGGGGCTCAGAGGCCGAGGCTCAAATCCCTGCCTTGCTCCGTGTGAGGCCCTTTGTGATCCAGCCCCTGTTTATCGTACCACTTTCATTGTTTCACTATTCTCCCCTGGGACTAGCGCTCCAGCACACTGCTTGTAATTTCCTCCACGTGACCTGCCTGCTTTCTGTTTAAATGTTTCTCCACATGCTGTCCCTTCTCCCCGAGGATGTCCTCTGCCCCCACCCCGGCTAGTGCTGTTACTACTCATTCTCTAAAACTGGACTCAAGTCCGCTTGTCACCTTCTCCAGAATACAAATTTGCATTAGTGACGTCTTGCTTAATAAATACTTGTTGAATGAATGAATGAATAATTTAAGGAGCAGGAGGTAAAACAAAAGTTTAAATGGGGGAAACCACCTTAAATATTACTTTTTATACTACTCTGAAATAAAATTGGATTAAGTTCCATTTTTCTGTGTTCTACTGATAGCCAAACATGTATATCAGTATTTAGTAGAGTTTTTTAGCTTTGTTTTAAAATATTTTCAAACTTATCAGTGGTAGAAACAGCATAAAGAATTCCCTGCGTTTGCCAGTAATTAACCTTTTGCCACATTTGTATTCTCTCCCCGTTTCTGCATATTATTATTATTTTTCTGAACCGTTTGGGAGTAAGTTAGTGTTATGCTCTTCACTACTAAATATTCAAGAGATTTTCTAAGCACAGGAACTTTCCCCTGAATGCCTCCTGTGTCTTATTTCTCTGTTGCCTTCAGCTCAGAACAATCCTTATGCTACGGTGGCTGATTTTGAGGTGGCATACTCTCATCCCCTTCATCCCAGTAATGTCCTTTATGGCACTTTTCCTTCCCTAATAGAGACCCAGTCCAGGGATGCACTGCGTTGGGTGGTCACTTCTCCTTACTCTTTTCATCTTGAATAGTTTCTCAGCTTTTATCTTTTACGACGCTGACATAGTTGAAGAGCTCAAGCCTGTTGTTTTGTGAAATGAATCTCAGTTTGGTTTTCATGTTTCCTCATGATTAGATTCAGGTTTTGCACTTTTGACATAAATGATATTTCTTTCTCAGTTCATCACAGGAGGAGGTACGTGTTGTCTGTTTGTCGCCGTGTTGATGTTTGTCATTCAACTCAAGGTGGTATCTGTCAGGCTTTTCCAGTGTAAAAATACCAGTTTTCATTTGAATTAGTACGTAATCTGTGCAGAGATACTTTAGACAATATAAATATTCTTTTGTAACCTTCACCCAATAGTTTTAGCATCCGTTAATGATTCTTGCCTCAGCTGCTGATGTGATGGTTAAAAATGGTGATTTTTCTGTCATTCCTTCCACATTTATTAGTTGACATTGAGTAGAGTTTTATCTGAATTTTAAACCTAATAAAATACAGTTTATAAAATGAAAAATTAATGAGAAGTATTATTTGAGTCTTTGGGTTTTTCTGCTTATACTATGCAACTTTAGAACTTTAAACTGTTGCTGAAACATTTTCAAGGTCAGTGTCAGATCAGACTGCATTAGTGTCGAAGAGAGTTTCGTAGGTTGGGAGTTCCCCCAGGAGGACTGGGAGAGGAGGATGGATGTGGTTGGATGATGTCAAAATTATCATTGTACAAATTGATGCCTCTCTAGCTTTTTCAGGGCAGCCCTGAACTTTTCTTTGTTGGGGGTGGAGGCAAGGATTGGGGTATTAAACTTGTTAAAATAATTTGGGTTGTTTAAAGTCTTTTAAAAGTGGGAAGTATCTGAATTGAATTTTTTATTTGACCTACAAAAAGATAACATGTTAATTTGTTAGAGCAATAAGCCTTATTCTCAGCGTAGAATTAATTAGTGAAAATATAATATGGGTATTTCCAGCTTTCCTTAAATTCTCTGTAAGTCAAGTATAAGATTATCTTTCCTTTCAAAGGTCTTACAATTTTGAGAGGGATAGCAATAGCAATAACATCTAATATGGAGCGGAAGATGTCATTAAGCCCTGATTTGGGTGATATGGTCCATGTGTGCTGGGTGAGAGGCGAGTGGAATGCTAGAGGCTTTTAGGGAAAGCTTGGGGAGGGGGCGGGGGTGGACCCCAGCAGCAGGAGGTTATCTGTAAAGATTGGGACACACTGGTCGCGGAGTTCCAGGGAGAGCAGATGCTGTGCGTGGTCGCACACAGCTGTGATGGCGTGCTGCACCTCTTGCCTGCAACTTTTAATGTGTTGCCTTTCCCGACTCAACATCGATTAAACATGCATCAGACTCAGCAGGCGCTTAGGCTCGTTTTGTCTCAGGAGTGACCTCTCTTTAGTATTAAAATGTTCATGTTATATTGTCTCAAAACAGCTCGATGTAGAAAACTCTGGCCCTCTCTTCCATGCTGTAAAAGATAGGCAGAAGGTAGTAATGAATTGAGTAAAACTCTGGGACTTGTTGGACCATATTTTATTGAGTAAAGTACAGAAACTTGGAATCAAACATTAACCTTAAAACTCACCTTGAAAGCTAGTGCTGTATTAAGTATTTCCCTGTCTTGAAATAACACTGCAAGGTAAATGTCCTTATAGGTAACCTGAAGGGGAGGGGCGGTGTCTGTGCCATTTGGATGTGTTGGAATGTTGTCGTATTAAGTATTTGAAGTAAACAGGCCATTGGCTGGCAGCCTAGAGATATTTTTTATATGGAGATTTTGACGGATGGAATTTGTTAAAATGGTATTTGACCTGTATTCAACTGCAATTTTGGACAAATCTAATTTTAGGCATAATTACGTTGAAATGTAAACATAATATGTTTATGTTACAGATTTAGAGAAACCCAGAAATTTGTTTGGTTCATCGAGTAGTGCAAGAAAAGAAAGCTAGTGAATTTGTGGTTTACATTATAGAAACTGGCGTAAATTTTACCACATTTAATGGCTTAAGAAGGGAGGTGGTGTTTTTTTCAATGCCTAAAACAGAATCATATATCTCTAAGCTGTTGTTTTTGTACAAATCATCCTCAGTTTGAAAGTTCATTTTCCATTTCTAAAAGTAATAAAGTGTTTAAATTGTAGAGAATTTTAAAATGCAGAAAAGTTTTAAGGAAAAAGAAATTACTCATGGTAGTAATCCCATCCTCAATTTTGGGGTGGATTTTCCTCCATTCCTCCCTCCCTCCCTTTCTTCTTTTCTTTAGTTTTAACTTGAAGACATAATCGTGATCTTACTGTAAATAAAAATGTTCTGCTTTTTCCTTGAATGCCATAACATAAGCATTTTGTTCATTAGGAACTGTCATCATTTTTAATGGCTCAGTTGAATTGCATCATGTAAAATGAACCACAGTTTACCAAACCATTCCCTCAGTCATTGTTAGACATTGAGATTGGCGGGGGGGGGGGCGGGGGGGGGGCATTTTTTGCTGTTGATAATACTGCAGAGAGCATTTCTGTATGAAGTTTGTGATAATGTAGGCTAGATTACTATGTGAAGATTTCTAATTAGTAATGACAAATATGACAATTAAAAATGGAAATATTTCTCTTGTCCTGTGTATTTAGCTAAAGGTACCAGTGTTTAAATTCTTAAAATTATCATCTCTTTTCTTTTCTCCTTAGTCTCTCAGTGTTTGGTTTGACCTTAGTCTTTTCATAATCTATATTCACCAAATAGTAGTTGATAAATCCTTGAAATATTTATTTTATATACTGTGGATATCTTCTATCTTTTTGGTTTTTTTTATATTTTATATTTTCAAAACTTGTCTATTTGATGATGATTTCCTGCCCACCTGTGTACCGTTTCAGTGCCTAAGAAACAGTTAAGTGAAGGAATGTTTTCAGTGATGTCTTCGGAGCCAAACAGAAGTAGCATATAGTATTTTTTGGTTTTTGCTTTTAAAGAGAACTTGACACAAAGCTATTTAATTTTATTTCACATTATATACCGTATTTTATGATTTAAATTTGTTTGATTTTGATCCTACTGTAAATTCATAGTGACTAGGTTGTTCGAGTTTGTGGTTTTTCAGGTTCATCTGGTTAAAAATACTGTAAAATCTTGTGTACATACTTTAAATTTATATGAGAATATGTTTTCTATACTGAATCTTAGGATTAATAAAACATTTTAGGTTTCCTTTAAGGAGTTCCTTAAAGTCTGAAGAATTGTTTGAGAACAATGGTTCTAGATAGAGATGGTAGTGTGGTTTCTTAGAAACTACCATTTATTGAGCATTTTCTGTGTTTCAAGCCCTTTTTCTCTACCAAGCTTAACATACATAATCTTACTTAGTTCTCGCAATAGGTGTTCCTATTTTACAGGCAAGGGAACAAGCTTAGAGAAAGGCAGTGGAGTCTGACAAACCTTGGTCTTCCTGACGCTGGACCCATTGCTGGCATTCAGAGGATTTTAAATGAAAGAGACTTAAAAAAAAAAAGAAAAAAAGACTTTGCTTTCTACATACCCCATGGCCTTAGTCAGTGCCCCTCCTACATCCGAGGGTCTCTGTGAGGAGGGAGTGACTGTGTAATTGAAAGTATTAAGAGGTGAGAGCATCAACTTACAAAGTTCACTGAAAACAGCCGAGACTCTCCTCTCACTTTAATTTAGAAAAGGGAGGTTGGTGGGAGTTGTTATAAACAACTTGGATCCTTTCTCTGTGCAGATTCCTTTTTAATATAGCTAAACGTTTGCCTTCTAAGCTCCATCTCCATTCTTAAAACTCCTGTCCCTAATATAGTTGGGCAGTATATATTAGAATTTCTCTAGTATTTGAGTTCCAAGAAATGGAGGTTTTTTTATTCGGCATGAATACTATTTGAGAATTGGACCTTTTTTTTTTAACCCAAAGTTGGGGAAATATAATTATAAATAAAATCTCCTCTGAGGTGCACCTGAAATTTATAGTTACAAATCAGTGCTGCCTCAACAACAACAAAAGAACAAGAACAAAAAACCCAGAAAATCTCTCCACAAACGTAGAAGGGAAGAAAACGATTTTATATTGAGCAAGCATTAAACCAGAATGTGATGTGCGTCCCAGACTGTTCCCTGAAGAGACTGCAAAGACAGAAAGAAATCTTCCTCTGTTGTATAGCTAAGCGGTTACAACACTTTACATCCATGTTTTCAAGATGAAATTGTTAGCTTTCTTGCATCTTCATGACTGGACGTAGGTTTTGCAATTTGTAGTCGGGTGACAAATCAGGCCCGTCTGCTCCTAGGAGTCGGGGAGATTGGGCATCATCTTTCTTGACATTTCAGAGATGCTCACAGGTTCTTAAGGAAACATTCCTGAGACGTGAGGCTGGCTAGGCTCATTTAGCTTTTACGAAGGTTCACATACACTGGAAGAAGTTGAGAAAGAAATTCTGAATAAAAGGGAGAAGGAAGGAGCCTCTTCCCTTTTTTTTAATGCTTCTTTTTGGGGGTGAGGAAGATTGACCACGAGCTAACATCTGTTGCCCATCTTCCTCTTTCTTCCCCCTCCCCAAAGCCCCAATACGTGGTTGTATATCCTGGTTTAAGTCCTTCTAGTTCTTCCATGTGGGATGCCGCCACAGCATGGCTTGATGAGCAGTGTGTAGGTCCACGACCAGGATCCAAACTGGCAAACCCCGGGCCACTGACACAGAATGTGTGAACTTAACCACTGTGCCACTGGGCTGGCCCCTATTCCCTTTGTTTTCAACTAGGAGAATTAAGCCTCTTATTTTTAATTTGCCTTTACAACAAGTATAAACCTGGTACTTTGTATCCATTGCCAGGGATGCCCTTAGTCATTAGGCTATGTTGGAGTTAAAATAATGTCGTGGATCTCCATAGCCTCTTTGTCACTCGGAACTAAAAGTTCTTCTAACAGTTTTTGGTTTTGTCTGTTAGCTTACAGAAGTACTTCTGACAGTGTTTGTGTCCTATTGTTGATATTGTGTTTTTTCTTTTGTTGGGTATGGGACTTTATGGTAGTTGTGTGTTTTGGACTTCATGAGAGTGGGATTGAAATCTAGATAGTAATATTTGTAAAGTTAGTATCAGATTCTGTGACACATTATAATAAAATAAATGAGTTGGAAGTTTTCTCTTAGCAGTTGTGAGCGTGCGCACTAGGCATCTGACTTCAGGTTCGTCAGCTGTCTGCTGTTCCATGCCTTTGTCTGAAAGGGTGCAGCCATATGCTGGATTTAGATGCTAATGGGGGTGAAGGTTGTTGGTTTATACTAAAACTTGACTGAGTGGTACGTGGCCTGTCTTTGTTTCACAGTTAAGTTAAAGGGACCTATCAAACAAGAGTTTGCCTGTTGGTAATTTAAGTTGTGGTCATCAATTAAAATTAGAAACCTTGACTCTTGGCTTTATATTATGAACATGAAATAAGGGGTCCTTGTACTTGGGATGTTAACTTTCTAATATGTCTCTCTGCGGAACTGTCTAGGGAAATAATTTGGATAACTTAGCAATAATTTTGTAATAGTAGAGCTGCATTCACTTTTAAAGGATTATCAGTTTATTATTTGGGTTGTGGTGTTTTTAGTAAAGAGGGGACTCTGCGTTAGGAAAGATGCAGCGCCTGACACATCAGGCCCCGTGGGTGTGTTGAATTTGTGTCTTAGTAGGTGGCAGTGCAGAATGGAGTGCAAGGTCAGAGTCCAGGTAGCTTTAGAAAGCAAGCTGACGGCCTAGAGATGGGAGGCCGCTCATGCGGAGCACCATATGGACCGACGTCGCGTTGAAGTGTTCCTAAAGCCAGCTTTTCCTGGGGAAAATGGAATTTAGTGCCAAGAGTTGTCCCTAATATCTGGTTGGACTGTACTAATACCTTTAAAAAAATTTCATTTGTATTAGAACATAACAAATACTAATTTTAAAGGGCAGCTCTTTCAGACATAAACTGTTTTCTTGACTCTCAATAGATAAATAAATTATTTTTTCAGGGATCTTATTCTCGTAAGTTAAATATGAAAATTTTGTCAAATAGGAAATTTCTTATAGTTGTTTTTTTAAAATGAGTTGTATGTTCTAAAATATTCTCTCTGATTGCTTTTAGGTTACCTAGGGTATGAATTAATACAGACTTGGAAACTGAAAGAACTTAGAATCAGCATTTTGAGGTAAATATGTACGTGCTGAAGTAGTGTTAAGGTTTCCCCATTTTGCTTTGTTAACTGATTAGCAAAACAAATTTGTGTCTGAAATGAGAAAGTTCAACCTCCACGTGAATGTCCTTTAAACAACTAGACTAGATGTCGAGAAGAGACCACTGCCCATTTGCTCTTCCTGACCTTGTGGTAACAGAGGTGTTGCAGGAAGTTAATGAGCATAAATGAAACCTCGTGTCAAATCTAACAAAATCAACATCTGTTAATTAAATTAAGCATTTCATCTCGAGACTTTATGCTTCTTTAGTTTTTGATTTATAATCTCTGTTTGGAGAACCACTCTTAAATTTCCGTTTCTCCACAACGTTAACACCGTTGAGCTGTGTTGCTGAATTCTTTTATTTGTAAACAAATTCTGTAAAAGAGTTTATCGTGTGGGTTTAACTGGTGTTTGAGTTGTGTTTTTAATTTCATTTTGGGAAATTGGAATTGCTGGTGGATTTCATACACGTGTTGAATACTTATTACTAGTGATTTGGGTCTCAGCCAGGTCCCTCTTCTGATGGTTTTCTTTATTTCTTTTGTATGTGTGAATTTAGGAAATAACACGTACTTATCCTTTGATTTATTTATTTTCTAGTTGCTATCTTTAGAATTTATTTACTTTGTTTGATTTCCTCGTATTCGTTTTGAAATCTTTTCCTGAACTTTTCTCCAGCTTTTTCTTTCTCCCAGATCTCTGGGAATTAGGCTTGCTATTGTTGCAGCCCGTTCTCGTGTTCTTTGTTTCATCCTAAAATAACCCAAATGTCCTTTGTTTGAAATTTAATATAAAATAATGGCCCGTATTCAACTCTTCTTATCAATAGGGCTCTTTTGTAGATGTGTTTATATTCTCTTTAATACAGGAGTCTTAAACTTGGCTATTTTTGCATTTATTTTTAGAGCAGAAGCTTGGGCATGCTGTGATTTTCCAAAAAAACTGCTATCACAATGTCAAAATGCAGTTCAGACAACAGCAACACAGAGATCTCAAACATTAAAACGGTAAAGCTGTGATTGATCATATGTGGGAAGAGGAAGAGAGTTTATTCGTGTGTTTTACCAAGTGATTTCTAAGTGAATAGTATGTGGAAGCTGTGAAACAACCTCAGCCATTTCATGAGTGTAAATTGTTTGACCGGAAATGTAAAGTCTGTCATTGAAAAGCAGTCACGTGGAGTTGCTGTGTTGGCTCTGCTGCAGCAGTTACCCATAGTCAGTTAAGCTATGAAACTGTAGAACTTTCACTTACCAGCAGGGATTCAGAGCTTTCATTTAAGGCCAAGTTAAGGGGGAAAAATCTGTTTAAACACGCCAAAGAAAGTAAAAATTGGCAAAATTATAGGGTTTTCTGTTTTCACGTTATTGGATTACCTGTTGAATTTTTTAATCTTGGATTTGCTTTCCCTGAATAGAAAGTATATTACTGATGCCAGGCACTGTATACTAAATGAATGAAAATGAATTTAAATATTCTGACCATATGGGAAATATAATTGGGAGGATCGAGTTACTGTCCTCCGTTTCCTTGCAAATCCTCTCCTGCACCCACCCCCACCCTTCAGGGTGAGTAGGAATGGGGTGGGTGTAAATTTCTAAACCAAATAGAAATATCTTTGGATTTTTTTTTTTGAATGATTCTGTTCTTTGCAATATCATGGGGACATCTATGAATCTCTCATTCAGTTTGTCAAATATTTATTTAAATATATGTATGGTACATTGTACCAGGAAATTTAGGAGCTGCAAAGAATGACACACATCTTGTTCTTTGGAGCATGTGTGGCAGTAAAAGAAAAAGGTGTGTATATACGTGTCTCTGTGAATATATTCAGCGTGATGTAAATTATGAAAGGTGCATAGAAGGTGTTTGAAGGTTTTTATGTCACTCACATGGATGCTGCTTTCACTCTACAAACCTACAGTGTGTGTTTGCGATGTCCAGGATGTGGTTTGGTACTGTGGATGACACAGATAAACTCAAGGAACTCCTTGTCTGTTTGGTCATATTTATTTATTTAATTTTGAAAATTCTTTGTCTGGAAATAATTTCAAACTTACATGAAAGTTTCAAGAATAAGAACAGGACAGGAATATGTGCCTTACCTCTTTGCCCCATTCGCTTTGTCGGTTGCACACACTCTCTCTCTGTGTCTACCTGTAGTTTCTTTTTTTGAACCATGTGAGAATAAGTTGCGTACATCATGGCCCTTTACCCCTAAACACTTCACTGTATGTTTCCTAAGAAGAAGGCTGTTCTCTTACGTAGCCATCATGCAGTTATTGGCTTCGGTGAACTCAACAGCGCTGTTGTCTACAGTTTTATCAGCGGACTCCGTAATGTCCTTAATGGCATTGTCCTGCAGTAGGGGACCCTGTCTGAGATCAGTTACTGCATTTAGTTGTCATGTCTCTTTATAGTCTTCTTTAGTCTGGAACATTTTCCTAGTCTTTCTTTGTATTTTATGATATGGATATTTTTGACGAATATAGTCACCCCCCTTTGAAAAAATAGAACATTCCTCTCATTTATCTTGTAGACTATGTTTCTGGAGTTGTCAATTATTATTATTACTGATATTATCTATACGAGGAGAAATGGTGGCAGTGGTAGGGAGGCGGGGATGCTGCTGCTTCTTGGCTGTATGTGGTTCTGGAGGGCGGAGGAAGATGTGTTTGGGGGTTTACGTTACTGCCCTCTTTTCTCCTTTGTTTTTTATTCCCATCCACCACCAGGATGTAGGCTTATTTCCTGATACCTTCCACCATGTCTTTGATTGGTGTTGGGTTAGCATTTGGGTTGGGTCAACAGTGAGGAGTGAGGCTTAAGGATAAATCATCCTTTAGTGAGCAGCCTGTAGAAATGGAGGAGGAGTGCCGAGGTATCGCAGGCGTGGTAGCCAGGTGGTGGGTGCCTGCAGATCTCAGCTGTGGGCCTTCACAGTGTTGCATCTCAGGAAAGTAGGTAAAACAGATTTCACTTCAGGTCCTTGACAGCTGTGCTGATTAAGAAGCTTGAATGATGAGCCTGAGGACATGCATCCTGTGGGCCTGCGGAACTGAGAAAGTGGATGCTAAGTGTGTAGTAAGAGGAATGGCTGTTGGGCTCTGGTTCAGCAGAGACTGAGCAGATTAATTCTCATGGAGAACACAGTTTTGTCGGATCCAGGGGAAGTACTAATGTGATGGGCTTTCATACTGTACTCTGGAGTGCTGTGCCTGCTGTCTTCCTCGGAGAGGGTAATGAGAATTACAACCTGCCTGGTCCCCGGGCCGCCTGCCTTGCCAAGGCCCTTGGCTCCTGCAGCCGTTGGCTCCTGTACCACTTAGTTGAGATTGCACCTGTGTTAGCTGGATGTTGAATTCTTGTTACCTGAATTAATCTCTGAAATCAGAATTTGGTATTACGCCTCTGCATCAAAGGCTCTATACTGGACACTTCTTGTTGGATTAGATGCAGCAACTTAAAGGCACCGTGTTGTACCATGGGTATAAATTTAACATGTCAGGAGAATCCAAGTTTTTGTTGTCAAGGAACAAAGAGTGGGATTCTTTCTTTCCAGTTTCATAGAGTGATAACAATGAACACTCCGAAGCAGTACAAGGGAGAAAATTCCATTTACTGTGGGGCAAGTAAATTCTGCTGACAGTCAGGAAAGCTAATGACGGCCTTTCATGTAGAGATTTGAGACCCTAACCCCCTGTCTGCAGATTAGGAATTTTAAAAACACTCAGTTTTTATTTTATTTTATGTTATCAAATTTCTATTTAAAAAAGAATGCATGAAATACAGAAGAGTGCTTAGATACCGTGAAGAAACTTCCGTTTCCGGGAATGGTGAGCTTTGTTGTAGTTTGTCTGGGATATGTCTAGTTTTAGAGGTATGTATTTAAATAGCTGGTGAGCTGTGCAACTGTGATGGGTTGTCAATTGAGAAAAAGACCTTCCGTGTTTATGGTCTTTTGATACAATGACAAAATGATGGCAGGCATTTGAATCTTACCTGTGTGCAGGCACAGTGCTAAGTGCCTTCCTTACATTGTCTTCTTATTTTATGAATAATAGCATCATAGAATTTATGAAGAATGTTTGAAATCTATTGATGTATGTATTTACCTGTTTTATATATATACCTATATATTTAATAAGGCATCATTCTATACATATTTTCTTTTAAAGGTATATTGTGGACGTGGTTCTGTGTTGGTAAATATAGATATGTATTATCTTAATGGAGTCAGAGTAGTCCCTTACATAGCTATACCATAATTTACTTAGCTAATTTTATTAATACACTTTAAAGTTGTTTTTTGTTCTTAAGTAATAATGCAATAAATGTTCATGTACTTATCTTCGTGCAGCTGTCTACTTCGTTTAGACAAGTTTCTAGGTGTGGAATTGCTGGGGTGGAGAGGATAGAATGCTTGACTTTTAAAATGATCCTCTTAGATCAAGAAAAAGCTGAAACAATTATAGGGAGAGTTTGAAAAGGCCCATAGGAATGATATTCTGATGTTTCTCTTGTTTCTGTACTCTCTTTTGTTTTTAACCCTGCATGGTTGTGTAATGGTATTCTTTTTCCCTTTTGTAGTAAGCTGTGCTAGAACAAAAATGCAATGAAAGAAACACTGGATGAATGAAAAGCCCTGCTTTGCAACCCCTCAGCATGGCAGGCCTGCAGCTCATGACCCCTGCTTCCTCACCAATGGGTCCTTTCTTTGGACTGCCATGGCAACAAGAAGCAATTCATGATAACATTTATACGCCAAGAAAATATCAGGTACTAATGAGAACACTAATACTGGAGCATTTTCACTAAAATAGAGTAAATTAGCAGAGAGTTGACACAATTTATATAAAACTCATTTACCTTTTCAAGCTTTCCTCTTCTGATTAATTTTCTCATGCCAAATACTTTTGTTCTTAGTAGTCTTTTTCTTCCCTAACATCTGCTGGGTAATTGATTTGATAGTTTTATTTGTGAAGTTTCTTACTTTTTTCCCTCTGAAACCTCACTGTCCCTTAATGTCCATTTGGATGTGTCTGTCCTCATGAGATGTGTCGGAATTGAGATTCGATTGAACAGTCCTGAACTGGCAGAACCACAGTTTCTGTGAATTTAGTCATTCATTTCACTCTAAAGAAGTATTCTGTCCATGCAAAATAAGTCTTACAGAAATTGTAAACGCCATTTCAAGGCTGTTTACACAACACAGCTAAATATAACAGGCATTTTAATGCCTGGATTATAATTCTTATATAAAGATATGGAAAGTATGTTTTTTGGGAAATTTATTGGAGGAAGATTTTAGAAAAAATGAAATCTCCTCAATTAGAACAAAATCCAGTTTTCTGAGTTTGGTACTTCGTTAAGAAGTGTGTAATCTTTCTTCCCACTGTGTCTTTAGGTTGAACTGCTTGAAGCGGCTCTGGATCATAACACCATAGTCTGTTTAAACACTGGCTCAGGGAAGACGTTTATCGCAGTACTACTCACGAAAGAGCTGTCCTACCAGATCAGGGGCGCCTTCAGCAGAAGTGGGAAAAGGACGGTGTTCTTGGTCAACTCTGGTAACGAAAAATTCTTTTCTCAAATTGTGTGCAGGAAATTGGATGAGATTTTATGATTAAGCATATTTTTCCTTTGGGTATTAAGTTAAATTATGAAAGTTTAGAGAGTTTGATGAGTAAGGTGCTTGTTGAAGCTCTGATAGGAGAAATATCATTTTGTTTTATTTCTTAACTTTATGCTATTTCTCTTAAATATTAACCATTTTATTTCTCAGGTATTAAACTTAAGCTTTTCTCTTAAATGTAATGGCATCTAATTCTTATTCTGCATTTCTTTACTTTGGGAACATAATCTAATCTGAGTTGTTGCAGTTGTTTTGTTTTCTTTTTCTTTCTTTCTTTTTTTTTTGCTGAGGAAGATTAGCCCTGAGCTAACGTCTGTTGTCAAATCTTCCTCTTTTTTTTTTTTAGATTTTATGTTTTTCCTTTTTCTCCTCAAAGCCTCCCAGTACATAGTTGTATATTCCTAGTTGTGGGTCCCTCCAGCCGTGGCATGTGGGATGCCGCCCCAGCGTCAGTCAATGAGCGGTGCCATGTCTGTGTTCAGGATTCGAACTAATGAAACACTGGGCCGCCTGCAGTGGTGCACACAAACTTAACTACTCAGCCACGGGACCGGCCCCCAAATCTTCCTTTTTTTTTGCTTGAGGAAGATTAGTCCTGAGCTAACATCTGTGCCAATCTTCCCCTACATTGTATGTGGGTTGCCATCACAGCGTGGCTGACGAGTGGTGTAGGTCTACACGCAGGATCTGAACCCACAAACACAGCCGCCAAAGGGGGGCCTGCCAGACTTAACCACCAGGCAGTGTGGCTGGCCCAGAGTTATTTTGTTTTTGACATTTTAGCTTCACAAAGTATGTCAAAAGGTGTTTGATTATGAGATAGGTAGCTTTTTGATTTATGGTTTTGCTATACCAGTTGTAGAAACAAAGTTAGATACGTCTTACAAGTTAAATATTCAGTAAGAGTTTAAGATACTGGTTTTTATGTGTTTGGGATTGTATACTAAGATAAAAAGCGTACCATGTGAACCTGAGCCGCTGGGGTACTAATATAATCGTGTTGCCCCTCTCCTTTTTTTTAGATTGTCTCAGCATGTGATGTTCTCATGTGCTTTAAATACGTATTAGACTGTCTTAACTTTTTAGTGAAATGATCTAATTTTATTGAAGAAAACAGGAGGGGTGGATCTGGAGGGGTTACCATTCCAGCCTAGGAGTTACCATCTTAGGTTGGTGACAATCAGCTGCAGAGGAGGAAGGTGGCGTAAGGTTCTCTGAAGGACAGAGGCAGGTGGTAAGTCTAGTAAGTGCATTTTGGAGGATAACCTTGGAAATATTTTAAATTGGCTATCAAAAAAAATTGATGATTAGGTGTAATATGTAATAATAAGGATTTCCTTAACTGTCTTAATCATTAGTAGTCCAGAGAGCCAACTGGCTAGGATTTCTCATATTTACATGGAGCACTATGTTTGTAATCAGCCAACCAGGTTGCTCAGCAAGTGTCAGCTGTCAGAACGCATTCGGATCTCAAGGTTGGGGAATACTCAAACCTAGAAGTCAATGCATCTTGGACAAAAGAGAAATGGAACCAAGAGTTTACTAAGCACCAGGTAAGACTTGTAGAGAAACTTCACTTCATAAATTCCTGTAGGTCGTTGACGTGGTTTATAAGATGACCTGTGGCCTTGGTTATCTGAGTTAGGATTGAAAACTCTACTTTCCTGTGCCTTGTCAGCCTACAAACCAGCCCTGATATGCTCTTTCTCACTTTAGCTCATCCTAAACCAAATAAATGATTGATTTATGTTGCTCTTACTTCATGGAAAAGAATCACCTTTACCATATGATTTACTTGCTTGAAAAACACAAATTTCCACAACCTGTTTCCAGCTTGTAGATAACCTGCTTTCGGAAAATTTACCCTTGAGTCAAATGTCTTGAAACTGGAGAGGTTCCTTAGTTGAGATCTTTGGTCTTTGACGCAGACTTCCTCTAACTTACACGTTTCCGTCTAGCCAGCATGCGTTGAGGGCCTTTTGTGGGTCGATGTTGGTGGATCTGGAGTGGTGAAGAGATGCTTCCTCACCTTAAGCAGTCCGCAGTCTACTGGTGTGTCTCACAGACTGCCTTAAGTCCTCTTTAATAAAGCACGTAAATGTCCACAGAGTGACAAGCTGTAAGAAGAACATTCGGTTTGTGTCTTCTTCCAGGAAACCAGTTGGTTCAAGGGGAAAAAAAAGGAAAAAACAGTGTGAATTGTTTTGTGATTTGATTAAATTGACAGGTCTCATCAGTCAAAATAGGCTGTAGAAACCTGAAAACCTGAAAGAGATTTAGTAGATTTATCATAAAACATGGTCTCCATCATCAAGAGTTTTTTGTCATGGTCTGTTTCCACATTTTCCTAACTCTACTTCTTGATTCCAACATATGAGCTTCCATATGTTTAGAATTTTTAAATTTTGACTAATGAATTTCTTAATCCTGACCTACAATGCAGTGGTTCTGTAATGTGATTTCATGTAAGTGCGTCTAGGCAGGTGAATGGCATGTTTTGTGTGCTGATATCAGTTTTGTTTTAGGTTCTTGTTATGACTTGCTATGTCGCCTTGAATGTTTTGAAAAATGATTACTTATCACTGTCAGACATTAACCTCTTGGTGTTTGATGAGTGTCATCTTGCAATCCTAGATCACCCCTACCGAGAAATTATGAAGGTAAGTTTTTAGATTTTGTCAGTCTTAATTCAGATCAAATTACTAAGTACAAGCAGTATTTTTATATATCAAAAACAATAGCATTAGTTACCAATTTTGTGAATGTGGTTCCAGAGTATGAAAAATAAATATTAATGTTCCTTTAAATCTGTAATCTATATAATAATAAAGTATAATAAATAATCTATAATATCTAAATCTATAGTAAAATTTTAAACATAAATAAATGAATTATGTAATTTGTCATGAATGAATTACATAATAATCTGCCATAGCGTATTTAAATGTGACTTTTTGATAAACAGATCTTTTAAACGAGCTACAATAATTCCATAAGCAATATTTTTAGTATTGTCAGTCTTTTTGACCTGTTTTAATATGGTAATGTCTCTTTTGTTATGACCTTGCGAAATGAATTCCTTACTGTCAGTATCTTTTATTATGTTAGCTCTGTGAAAATTGTCCATCATGTCCTCGTATTTTGGGACTAACTGCTTCCATTTTAAATGGGAAGTGTGATCCAGAGGAATTGGAAGAAAAGATTCAGAAACTGGAGAAAATTCTTAAGAGTAATGCTGAAACTGCAACTGACCTGGTGGTCTTGGACAGGTATGCACTACAATTGACTGGAGGTATGCACTACATGTGACGTGGTGGTCTTGTACAGGTATGCCCTACGATTGACATGGTGGTCTTGGACAGATACGCTCTACAGTTGACTTGGTGGTTTTGGACAGGTATGCTCTACAATTGACTTGATGGTCTTGGACAGGTATACTTTATGATTGCCATGGTGGTCTTGGACAGGTATGCTCTATGATTGACGTGGTGGTCTTGGACAGGTATACTCTACGATTGACGTGGTGGTCTTGGACAGGTATACTCTACGATTAACATGGTGGTCTTGGGCAGATATGCTCTACGATTGACATGGTGGTCTTGGACAGATACGCTCTACAGTTGACTTGGTGGTTTTGGACAGGTATGCTCTACAATTGACTTGATGGTCTTGGACAGGTATACTTTATGATTGCCATGGTGGTCTTGGACAGGTATGCTCTATGATTGACGTGGTGGTCTTGGACAGGTATACTCTACGATTGACGTGGTGGTCTTGGACAGGTATACTCTACGATTAACATGGTGGTCTTGGGCAGATATGCTCTACAATTGACTTGGTGGTTTTGGACAGATATACTCTATGATTGACTTGATGGTCTTGGACAGGTATACTTAGGATTGACTTGATGGTCTTGGACAGGTATACTCTATGATTGGTGTGGTGGTCTTGGACAGGTATGCTCTACGATTGACTTGATGGTCTTGGACAGGTATACTCTACGATTGACGTGGTGGTCTTGGACAGGTATGCTCTACGATTGACTTGATGGTCTTGGACAGGTGTGCTCTACGATTGACGTGGTGGTCTTGGACAGGTGTGCTCTACGATTGACTTGGTGGTCTTGGGCAGGTGTACTCTACGATTGACTTGGTGGTCTTGGACAGGTGTGCTCTACGATTGACTTGGTGGTCTTGGGCAGGTGTGCTCTGCGATTGACTTGGTGGTCTTGGGCAGGTGTGCTCTGCGATTGACTTGGTGGTCTTGGGCAGGTGTGCTGTACAATTGAGGTGGTGGTCTTGGACAGGTGTGCTCTATGATTGACTTGGTGGTCTTGGACAGGTGTGCTGTACGATTGACGTGGTGGTCTTGGACAGGTGTGCTCTACGATTGACTTGATGGTCTTGGACAGGTGTGCTGTAGGATTGACATGGTGGTCTTGGACAGGTGTGCACTATGATTGACTCAGCTTTAAGGAGACTAGCCATAACTGATTTTAAGCCTGAGGCTCTTTCAAGGTGCCTTGCAGGTGGTACCTGTTTAAGTGAACAAACAGCTGTTAGAAAGAATGAGCAAGACTAAGAATCCTTTATCAGGACAGTTACCCGTGAATATAGGAACCTAAGGTTGTTTCCACAGAAAGGAGCAGATGGAAGTGTTTCTGCCTGGAGAGAATATTGCATTAGCGTCAGCCTTTTCTGTTTGCTGATGTTGACAGGGACTGGGAGTTTGGACAGTAAATTTGTGTCCTTTTCTGTCAATGTGTGTGCTTTGTTGTTCTGACCTAAATGTCCCACATGATGCTTTGAAAGAACATTAAGTTGTGTAGAGAATTCAATGTTTTACAGTGTGCTTTAAAATAATTGGAAGCAACCTGTAGTTTTGAAAATGGTGTAAATTTCTGAGAAAGGTGTTGTTTATGATTTCTAGGTTTGTCTCCTTTTGAGGAAGTTGCTATTTTGAGTTTCCTTAAAATGCACACATAGCACATACACAACCTTTTTGATTTAAGTTAGTGGAAGGGAACCTATATAACTTAGGTTTTAAAATAAATGTAATTACTTTGATTCCTATTAAAATACCCTTATATCCTTATTAGATACAGTCTTTAACAAGGCTAACGAGTACCAAGTGGTAGTTCTTGGAACAGTTATAATAAACAGAGAAGAGTGACTTCTTGGCTTATGGAATTAACTCAGACGTTGGTTTTGAATGCTGGCTCCACTCATTTGAGCTGTGTGACTTCAAGTGAGTCATTTACTGTCCCTGAACCTTTAAAATGGTGTTGACAGTCGTTTCGGGGATTCTTTGATGGTCAGTTACATTTACACATGGAAAACACCTTGCAGTGCGCCTGTCATTTGGTAGGAATTTGGGAAAAGCTGTCTTTGTAGCATGGGAAGAAAAGGTAATATTTTTGATTCATGGAACTTAGGTATCCAAATGCCAAATGAAAGACCAGTCCCGTCGCCCTTAGGACATGCTGTTTCTGACTTCCCTGGGCCCACACCGTCTGTGACGTACAAGTCCAAGGCTGTGCTTTTGCTTTATCTGGCCTGAATCAGGTTGCCAGCCCGGCAGTACTGGAGGTCTTCAGGAGCAGGAGAGGTGTTAGAGCATTTCAGTAAAACTGATCAGTAACGTGTTGAATTTGGCGTTACCTAGTTCTCTAAACGTGACTCTTAAAGTATAAATTCCAGCTGAGAGTAATGAAAACTATAGTATTTAAATATGTCTTTACTGTATTTTTTTCTTTAGTTAATCATTGTATTAATTAGAATATTATGTGCCACGCTCATTGTCATAGTTCATGGAAGGCATGACAGATCCAAGGAATGATATCATAATGGATTGAAAGTTGGGAGAGCTTTCCTTACAAGGACTTGTTAAAAATACGTTAAAAATAAAATTAATATGTGCAAATGCTAAAAGTTTCCAATAGTATGGAAATGGATAAATTTAATAATACTTTTCCTCTATGATCTGTCCCCCCATCCCTGTTTCTGCTTCTGAGAAGTAATCATTATTGAGTTTCTTGAGTATTTTGACTGACATTGTTCCTCATTCTGCCTGATGCCTAATGGGACAAGAGATGGAAGTCTGAATCTGAAAAACAAAACAGAAAACCTGGGATGATAATGAAATCAGAAAAGTCACAAAATTCTTTGATTGTCAGCCTTAAGCAGTCATTCCTTGAGACCTAACAGGCAAACACAGCACAGAGTGCCACTTTAGGAAGGCTGGTTGTGACCTGCCTGTGTCCCAGGGAGGTATGCAGACTGAAAATAGGAAGTTTTTTTTGGTTTGGCTATGTAATGGATCATAATGCTGTAGTGAATGTATTGTGGTATTGACAACTTTTGTTTCTATGTTAAAGATACACTTCTCAGCCATGTGAGATTGTGGTAGACTGTGGACCATTTACTGACAGAAGTGGGCTTTATGAAAGACTGCTGATGGAGTTAGAAGAAGCACTTAATTTCATCAATGACTGTAACATATCTGTACATTCAAAAGAAAGAGATTCTACTTTAATTTCTAAACAGGTAAGCATATACAAAGGAAGTATAGAAAGTATAATAAAAGGTTTCTGTTTATTTTTAATATTGAAATAAAAATATGCTTCTAATGAGGCTACTTTCTGTAGATTTTAGTTTAAGGCCTTGCCTTCTTATGTCTTTGGACATTTTTCGTTGAACGTTTCATATGGGGTAGAGTTTACTGTGACCTGACAGACATTTATATTATAAAGTATAGACCTCCCAGATTTAAGGAGATGAGTTAGGATTTATGGTATGGTTATTTAAGTATAAAGAGTGAGTCCTTTTTTTCTTCTTCTTGGTCAGATGGGTTAGTTCCTGCTCAAACCCTCGGGCTAGACAAATGCCTCTGCTGTTTTCTTGTATATAAGTAGATATGAGCCTGTCCTCCCTGAGTGGTACAGCTTTGAGAAGAGATCCCTTAGGACAGTGGTCCTTAAAGTGTGGACTGCAGATCAGCAGCATCAGCATTCCTCTGGGACTTGTTAGAAATGCACATTGTGGACCCCACCCTTGACCTGTGTCGGAAGCTCTGGGGTGGGGTCCAGCTGTCTGAGATTTGACAAGCATTCCAATTATCTTGATGCATTAAAACTTGGGAGCTGTTATTGTAGGACTTTGCACCCGTTTGTCAATGTTAACACTGTATTGAGTCTGAGGCTTAATTTCTCTCCTGCTGATTTTTTCTGGAGCAGCAATGCCCAGACTCTCCTCTGCCCTTGAATTCTCATTAAGTCCATAGTCAACCCTTTTACTTGCCTGCAGAACTGGCGATTCCTCAGTTTTAGCCTCGCTTTGGATTTCCATTCTGCTCTGAGCTAGGGTTGTAGGTCCCGGCACTCTGGATGTAGATAAAGTTCAAGGAAAATTGTCTTCCTCCTCTTTGATACCTAAAGTAAAATTACTCCTCTACATAATTTCTTGCATATTTACCTGGAAGTCAGTGACTCAGTTGTACTTCTAACTAATCACAGATCTAAAATTAAGTTTTATTAACCTTATACAATTGCATCTTTTAATTTCTGTTATTCGATTATTTTTGCTGAAAACAAAAGGATGGTTCTGGGCACATATATATGAAAAAGTAGAGCTTGAAAAGGCCACTGGCCTCTCTCCCCAACCTTGGAGAATTAACCTCAGTGTTTATATTAGTAGGATACATTTATTTTGAAGGGCCAGATTGAAGACAGCTTAAATCCCGATTAAACCCCATATGAAAATGCTACATGGTTATTGTTTAGCATTTGGCTCTTTACGTTTTTTTGTAGATCCTGTCAGACTGTCGTGCGGTATTGGTGGTTCTGGGACCCTGGTGTGCTGATAAAGTGGCTGGAATGATGGTAAGAGAGCTACAGAAGTACATCAAACATGAACAGGAGGAGCTGCACAGGAAATTCCTACTGTTTACAGACACTTTCCTGAGGAAGATCCACGCACTCTGTGAAGAGCACTTCTCACCTGCCTCACTTGACCTGAAATTTGTAACTCCGAAAGTCATAAAACTGCTTGAAATCTTACGCAAATATAAACCATATGAGCGACAGCAGTTTGAGAGCGTTGAGTGGTATAATAATAGGAATCAGGATAATTATGTGTCTTGGAGTGATTCTGAGGATGATGATGAGGATGAAGAAATTGAAGAAAAGGAGAAGCCAGAGACAAATTTTCCTTCTCCATTTACCAATATTTTATGCGGAATTATTTTTGTTGAAAGAAGATATACAGCAGTTGTCTTAAACAGGTAAATCTCTAAGATTAACGCTTTTTTCTGCAGTAGAACAAGGCAGCTTTCTGTTTTGTGAAGTGATGTGCTGTAGTAGCATTAAGAGCTAGCAGAAGGGTTATGTAAGTGTCCTTCACTCGGCACTATCATAATTCAAGTGTAATGCTGTGCTGGGGTTCACAGAAAGGACGTTTACGTATGCAATAGCTTTTCCAAAAGGCTAGATTTGACATGACTGAGAGTCTTGTCTTTTTTTTTTCCCTCCCCAAAGCCCCAGTGCATAGTTGTATATCCTAGTTGTAGGTCATTCTAGTTCCTGTGTGGGATGCTGCCACAGCGTGGCTTGATGAGCGGTATGTAGGTCCACCCCCAGGATCTGAACTGGCCAATCCCAGGCCACCAAAGCAGAGTCCGCGAACTTAACTACTCAGCCACGCGACTGGCCCAGATTTTTTCTTAAAGGATGCTAATCTATTCTAATCCATCTAAAATAGAGAGCAAGGATAGATCAACTAAGTTAGATTAAAGTAAAGCATCTCTTGTTTTGTATTCAGTTGTTAGATTCAGTTCAGATATTTACTCAGCTGTGACTGTGTGTTAGGCATTGCATTAAGCGTTTCACACCAAGCTTTCTCCTTCAGGAAATCTTAGGATAAATTTCATCTGGGTATTATTATGGCTAGTTGTTTCTTTTTTTTGAGGAAGATTAGCCCTGAGCTAACTACTGCCAGTCCTCCTCTTTTTTGCTAAGGAAGCCTGGCCCTGAGCTAACATTCGTGCCCATCTTCCTCTACTTTATACATGGGTCGCCTGCCACAGCATGGCGTGCCAAGCGGTGCCATGTCTGCACCCGGGATCCGAACCGGCGAACCCCAGGCCGCCGAGACGTGGAACGTGTGAACTTAACTACTGTGCCACCGGGCCGGCCCCAGCTAGTGTTTTTTTTTTTAATTGAGGTTATGATAGTGTACAACCTTGTGAAATTTCATCTGTACGTTATTGTTTGTCAGTCACAGTATAGGTGCGCCCCTTCACCCTTTGTGCCCACCCGCCTCCCTCCTTCCCCCTGGTAACCACTAAATAGTTCTCTTTGTCCATGTGTTTGTTTATCTTTGTGTCTAGTTGTGGGGTTTTTTTTTTTTTTTTTGAGGAAGGTTAGCCCTGAGCTAACATCTGCTGCCAATCCTCCTCTTTTTGCTGAGGAAGACTGACTCTGAGCTAACGTCTGTGCCCATCTTCTTCTACTTTATATGTGGGACGCCTACTACAGCATGGCTTGCCAAGTGGTGCCATGTCCGTTCCTGGGATCTGAACCTGCGAACCCCGGGCCACCAAAGTGGAATGTGTGCACTTAACTGCTTCGCCACCAGGCCAGCCCCTGTGGCTAGTTTTTTTATGTTAGCTTTTTTTCCTTAACAAATGTTTATTCAAGTTTGCAGCAGAAAAAGCGGAAAAAGTTTAGAACAACTGGATTTGCAGTTTGGATTGGTTCATAGACCACATATTAAAATTTTCTGAATCAGAAGAGAATAAAAGTGTTAGGGAAGAATTCCGAGAATATTGGCAAAGGTGATAATGAATCCAAATTAGGTTGTGGATTTCCATCCCTCCCCCTCCTTTGACAGAAGTTTATGTTTCCTGAATGCAGACCTAGCCAAAGAGCTAGACCTCACATTTGTGTCCGGTGGTCACTTAATGTATGGTCCTTTTGGTTTGTGGCTAGATGCTCTATTTTTTATAAGGGCAAAAAAAGCGCCCTTATTTTATACTTCAGACCATCTGATTTTCTACGAGATCCATTAATTGGCAAAGTTGATCACTAAGAGCCTTTTCTGCAAGTAGTGATCTCGGAGGAGAAATTAAGCTTTGTTTCCTGAGGCAATTTGAGATTTTTTTTCTAAACTGCTTCTGACTGTTTTGGGGCTTTGAAAACCTACTTGAGTAACGAGAAATTGGACTCTGGGGTAGTCATCTGGCGGTGTTCAGTCTTGTAATTTTCCTGGTCCTTGGGCCTGATCCTTATGATGAATACAGACTAAAATAACTTTAGGTGGTGAATTACACTGGAATCACAAGTTTAAGATTGGAAAGGGGCTTCTCTGACTACCTAATCCAACAACTTATTTTTATAAAAATGCGAAGGGGCCTCAGGAGGAAAAGTGATTTGCCCTGAGTTAAATTGCTAGTCAATGGCAGAGACAATTCTAGAATCCTGATATCCTGCCTCCTAGTTTCCAGTTCTCTCTACAATCATAATGCCCTGAGCGTCACTGAACACGGCCCTGTGCTTTCCGGTGGAAGACTGCCAGGAGACAGACCAGGGAGCATGACTGTCGGGACCATTTCTTAGAATGGGGGAAAGGCATTTCAGGGGTCAGAAAAGTTGCGTATTGGCGCAGTGCTAAGCTCGTTATAGACATATTCCCTGCCCCCATACAGGATGGTTTAAGAATTAAATAAATGTTCTGGGCCTTGAAGAGGAGGAATGGAGTTTCTTTTCTTCCTTTCCGTTCTTCTCTGTATGTTTTTTTAAGGTTTATCAAAAATCAATCAGTTACTTTCTGTTGACTTTGAGGATCAGATTAATTGTGATCAACTTTCATAAAATGTGGCTGGAGTTTAGTGTTGGAGGATGAATCTGGAGCAGTTTGAGAGCTGACTTTATGGGCAACTAATTAAATATACAATAGAGGTCTTGTTTCAGTAAGCTTTTTAATAAGCTTAGAAAAACTTCCAGAAATCCAGATTCTTTCCTTCCATCAATTTAATGGGAGGAAAACCCCTTCTTCAGTGAAGTTTCATGGGAGTGTAAGCTATTGTAATACACGGGGAGTTTTCTGCTCTCCTAACAAAAAAAATAACAGCTACTTCTATATAAAATGTTGGATCGTATATAGTCTTAGGTTTATTGTTTTCCTTTGCCTTATATGCAGAGGGCTTTATGGTTTTTAATTTACCTATATATATTTTTTTAAATGTCACAACACTCCACAAAGGAGTAAGGTAGAGATTTTTCCTATATTATAGATGAGGAAACTAAGACTCAGTTTGTGACCCTCCCAAATGACACAGCTACCAAGTGGTTGGAAACACCCTCCGCCCTCCAGGTCCAGTGCCCTCTCGCTGTGTCGTTCACTAGTGTTGTGACGTTGGCGTTGGACAAACCTGGGTTCACACCCTACCTCTACTCCCCCCTTTTTTTTCCTAATAACTTTTTATTTGGAGATAATTTTAGGTTTACAGGAAAGTTGCAAAATAGTCCAGAGTTGCCCTTGACCGCCCTCTGGTTTCCCGCATCTCTTATGATGATAAGATCTTAGGTTATCCTGGTGCATTTGTCACAACCAAGAAACTAACATTGATGTATTACTGTTAACTAAACTCCAGCGTTTATTTGAATTTTACCAGTTTCTCCATTAATGTCCTCTTTTTAATCCAAAGTCCTGTATTGCGTGTAGTCGGTATGTCTCCCTGGTCTCCTCTGGGCTATTAGTTTCTCGGTCGTTGCTTGCGTTTCGTGGCCTGGGCGGTCTTTAGGCGTCCTGGTCAGGTATCTTATTAGGACGTCTCTCAGTTTCAATTTGTCTCGTGTTTTCTCAGGAGTAGACTGGGGTAGTGGGATTTGGAAGAATCCACAGGGCTGAAGTACCCTTCTCGTCCCCAGGGATTCATAGTATCGACATGACGTATCAGTGGTGATATTAGACCTTGCCACCTGGCCCTGACAGTGTTTGCCTGGTTTCTCTGCTGTGAAGTTACTGTTTTTCCCTTTCCTTCCTGTGTTCTTTGGAATGAGTCACCAAGTCTGGCTTATCCTGAGAGGGAGAGATTAAGCTCCATTCCTGGAGAGCGATGTATCTGTGTGTATTAGTGGAATTCTTTGTAAGGAAAACTTGCCTCTTTTATCCTATTTATCTATCTATCTTTTTTTTTTTTGAGGAAGATTAGCCCTGAGCTAACATCTGCTGCCAATCCTCCTCTTTTTGCTGAGGAAGACTGGCCCTGAGCTCACATCCATGCCCATCTTCCTCTACTTTATATGTGGGATACCTGCCACAGCATGGCTTGACACGTGGTGCCATGTCCGCACCCGGGATCCGAACCGGTGAACCCCATGCTGCCAAACTGCTGTGCCACTGGGCTGGCCCTTTTTTTTTTTTTTTTTTTTTAAGATTGGCACCTGAGCTAACAACTGTTGCCAAACTTTTTTTTTTTTTCCTGCTTTTTCTCCCCAAATCCCCCCAGTACGTAGTTGTGTATTTTTAGATGTGGGTCCTTCTAGTTGTGGCATGTGGGACGCCGCCTCAACATGGCCTGACGAGCGGTGCCATGTCTGCACCCAGGGTCCCAACCAGCAAAACCCTGGGCCTCCGAAGCAGAGCAAGTGAACTTAACCACTTGGCCACAGGGCTGGCCCCTATCTATCTATTTATATTTACTGAATCATGTTCTTTTATCAGTATGGTCTCCTGTTTGTTTAGTTTATACTTTGGGTTATAAACTAATACTAGGTTATTGACTTTGTTGTTCAAATTGTTCCTCCTTGGGCCCTGGGAGCTCTTTGAGGTTAGCTCCTGTGTCCCTTTGGCATACTCTCATCCTTTTGCTTTTTGAGCACTTCTTTACTTTTTGGTGCCACGAGATGTTCAAGGTTCTTGTATTTTCCCTGCTCTAGCCATAGAGTCAGCCATTTCTCCAAGGAGCCCTGGATCCTTTTATTTCTACCCACTTTTAGATGTATATTTTGCGAAAGTTATTTAAGTTTTTAAAGACTGAGCATCTTCATCTGTAAAGTAGTAGTAATACCTCCACCTCTTATTGGGTTGTTAATAAGAGACAATGTATATATAAATGCCTGTCTTATCACCTGACACACAGTAGGTGCTAATTTCTTGGGTTCTTTATGCACACATTCGGGGGATACAGTATCAGTATACTATAATATCAGCAATAGTCTTTTGGTAAGATTATAGAGGAATTGCATTTGATTTTTCTCACATTGACAAGAAAATATAAGTAGGAAGGATACTATTAAAGGTGTTGTTGATAGCATACTTTGGTACCTGGCAGAGATTTCAAATGATGCTTGTCTATTTGAATTTTTTTTCCTTTAGGGTTAACTGTGTAAATTACCACATTTAATCAAATCACAAGTTTTGGTAGTAATCTGCTAGTTTTCTGAATCGGGCGTCCATGTTTCCTGTTTTGGGCCATGCCATTTTCGATGTAGTTGGGGAGGCAGTGTGCATTTACACCCAGCGTCAGCTGTGGGCCGTGCCAGCTGCAGAGAGTTAGGCACAGAGGCTGAGGGTAAGCATCTAGAAACTCTTAGTTTGGACAGTAGCTTTTGTCTGCTGAATGTAATACAGTTGGTGCCTGGATTTTGATGCTTTTTTAGTTTCATTTTCTAAATGGTTAATTTGGTTTTTGATGGATTTGAAATTAGAAAGAAAATAACCAGTTCTTCGCTACAGCTAGTTTGAGAAGCTCCGTGCACTGGAGAACAGTGTGGTTTATCACACAGCTCACTTGTGGAGCAGCTCCCCTAGACTCACTGTAGAAATGAAAAGAAACCAGCCTTTGCCCCACCAGCCCTGTGGTCCCAGGAGCTCCAGGAGCAGTTGGTGTCGCTCCCTCGTCAGCTCCCGACAGCCAGGGACTGCATCTTCTTTCTCGGGAAGCCTCACTCTTCGTCGTGGGCACGTGATTAGGCAGTGCTTAAACTGATCTGACAGAGAAATAAAGTTCTCTCTAAACGCTATCAGCAATGCCCATTATCTTACTAGTATTCGCTGCCTGCGAAGCAGCACTAGGACTATCCTTACTAGTCATAGGTATATAGCATTTAATTGTTGTTTACAAGAGGCTTTGCTTGTTTATGTGCCTGCTACTGCTTCTGTTCTCTGCATGTTGCTGTGGGTTTCATTAAGGAGAAATAAATCCGCTCTGCTTCCGTTTCTCAGCTAATTGAAGTCTGCCAGATCATTTTGGCAAAGTAAAATACATTCTTTGCCTAATTAGGAGTAACTTGAAAGGCATTTCTGTTACATTCAAATTGGTGCCTATTTACATAAGCTAAAATTTGGAAGTACAAATTATTTCTAAGATAATTTCATATTTTAGGTTTTTTGGCGTGCTATTTGCTTGTAACACTGCTTTCTGTTACTGACATCATAAGTTTATTATAATAATTGAACAAAGCTTGGAACATATGAAGGAAGTTCTGATTCTGGACGTTTTAAGTACTTGAATTGTAGAACAGACTCTCAAACTAACCTTACATGTGCACGTGTTTTGCTGATTGGGAGGCAAGAAGATATGCTAGATGGCCACTCAAGGTTTCTTCAAGTTCTTTGATATTAGTCTGTTTAATGTATTTAAAAAAAAATGATTTGACTTAAAAATGCGATTTTCTATTAGGAATTTATACTATGCTATATGACTTCAGAAGAACCATATGGAATCACTCATGGCAGGTGTGGAACCATTTATCCTGTGTGCTGAGTTTTTGAACGTGGATATTTCCAAAATAGCTGTAATGGCAGCACTAACTGTTCACCCTCCGTACCTGGGTAACATGATCCACCCCGGAGCTCTTTCCCATCTCTTAGCTGGGAGCCGGCTTTAGGTTGCCAGCATTCTGTCTCAATACAGAGGAGCAGGCAGGAAGGGGAACGAGTCGGGAGCCGCTTCTCCTTCAGGGCAGGATGGGGTGGGGGCTGTCTGGCATTGCTAGGCCAGGAGCTCAGGCTAGTGTTAGATAGAACTGTGGTCAGTGGCCTGGGGACAGGAAAGTGGTGGGAGGGGAGATCTTACCAATAGAGGTGACGTTTCTTTCCCTAGAACTCTGCTTCCCGTGATTCAGGGTGTTGGGGTAAGACTAAAAGAAGTAACCAGGCTTCTTTTCACGCACAGCTAGAATCTCTTACTGCATGTAGAGGGAGAGTGAGGTTTCCTTTGCTGTGGGAATTCTCCCTTTGGCGTCAGGGCGTTTGGTACATACTCTGTATGAGAGTGACCGTGGAGAGAAGGGCGTGCCTGCTGCACAAGTTGTGTGTGCATTTAGAGACGTGCTCCAACTTTTAGAGAAGCGTGTGTGGCTTTTGTCGTTAGAAGTCCTGGCCTAAAGCCAAGATGTGTGAGGAATCTGTGTTTCTCTCTGCCTAGCCCTGTCCCCTCCTGGGCCACATTTCTATTTAATCAGCACTGCCCAGTTAGGAAGGTTGAGGGGCTGTGAGCATTTCATTCATCAATGTAAGTCAGCCCTGTGCTTGGTGTTAGTGTTTGGGCCGCAGATCTGAGCAGGGAAGAGCGGCAATGATCTCTGTTTAAGCTGGTTGGGAAAAAAATACCGAGACCATTTTGTTAGGTATGTGGCAAAAAATGCATGTATTTCCATTTTAAGGGAGACCTTACAAACAAAAGTTTAAATTTTTTTCCCTCAGCAGTGCTTAACTTCCAAATGTGTATAATTTTCTTAGATTGATAAAGGAAGCTGGCAAACAAGATCCAGAGCTGGCTTACATCAGCAGCAATTTTATAACTGGACATGGCATCGGAAAGAATCAGCCTCGGAACAAACAGATGGAAGCAGAATTCAGAAAACAGGAAGAGGTAACTCGAGTTAAAAGAATTGTACGATAACAATTTTCAGAGCATATACAGACAAACTCCACCCCTAGGAGCTCCCTTTCTTCGTAGTTCCTCAGCGTTTTTTTGTAATACAGAATACTTGTTCATACGTTGACTAGCTGTCTCCTGTGAGCTAGCTGTGTAAGGAATCACGTGTTCAGAATTAGAATAACTGTTTGGTAAGTCAGTTTTGTGTCATAATTATCAACCATTTCATTTTCCTTTATTGGACCGATGGCACACAACTACATTTCAGAGAAAATCAAAGCTTGTGTAAGCGTAACTCCCACTGACTCTGTATAACTCAGAGGCCACAAACTGAAATCTTTTCCTAGAAAGTGTTTCGTTTTCTATTTAAAGTTCTACCTTGGTTGAATACTATAAAAATAACACTATATTTTAAAGATGTTGGTTTAACTTTTTTCATTGTTTTTAAGGCTAAAACCTAATATAGTCTTCTGGCTTGCAAACGAAAACTTATTTAAAGTTTGTTATTGAACTTACAAAGTAGCAGAATGATTCATATTGAAGTTATTTTCTATGTTGCAGCTTTCTGATGCTCCACGTTTGAGGGGTTCAATAGCCAGAGTCTGGATTTGTTTAAAAATCAACTTTATTATTTAACTTTATTTTGGTTTGGTAAATGATATTTTAAATCTAGTATGAAACAAGTTTTCACTTCATTTTTTAATCAATTCTGATTTCCTTAAATTGAAAATGTCCCAGGATGCCAGAAAATAAGTTACACCTTGCTTGTAATTTTTAATTCCAAGTGATTGGGGGATGTTAGTAAGTTTGGACATCTTTGGAGATATGTTGGCACCTCTCATAGACATAGGGTGTCATATGGAGGGTCATAATGTCAATAGGACTCCAGAAGTGGATTCATTTGTTCACTTTGTTGATTAGATTCTTTTGTGGTCAGTAAGAAGTCAGCCCCTTTAGCCTGAAGGCTTTCTGCGACTTGTACCTGGGTCCTTCTTAGAGTAGAAAGGCACCTTGATTTTTCCGGTCACATTCAGTTGAAAATTATCATTAAATCAGTTTCTTTGCCGATGTGTTTATGCATCTTGAGTTTTCTATGATGTTGTCATCTTCTTTAGCCTGGCCTTAAAGATTTTGCATGCCCAGAGCATGCATCAGAAATGACAATTGTCACTTATTTCTACTGTATTGTTTTCTTTGGAAAATTTCTTAGAATTGCTTTTCTTGGTGGATTTTTTTTCAGGTACTTAGGAAATTTCGAGCACATGAGACCAACCTGCTTATTGCAACAAGTATTGTGGAAGAGGGTGTTGATATCCCAAAGTGCAACTTGGTGGTTCGTTTTGATTTGCCCACAGAGTATCGATCCTATGTTCAATCTAAGGGAAGGGCAAGGGCACCGATCTCTAATTATATAATGTTAGCAGATACGGACAAAATAAAGAGTTTTGAAGAAGACCTTAAAACGTACAAAGCTATTGAAAAGGTAAGATTTAAAAATTAATATGCTATCTTTATTTTCTATTTGCCTAGAAATAGATAAAAGCTTTTATCTACAGAGAATAGTCTCAAGAGGGGTGTGTAACGTGTACCTTATAGAAAAGTCGAGAATATTTACAAACAGCCAGCAGTATTTTACAAAGTATTTGAAAGCTCACGATAAAATAGCTGTGAAAATGGTCATATGGATTATTGAGGAAGAATGTCCAGGAAGTGAAGTGTGCTGTTAGTGTGGACAGTGAGGTAATAGTCGGTTGCTTGAGTTGTCGAGTGATTTGAGAATGATGACAAAGACTCTGTACTCTGAAAGGCTGGCAGTCACGTGTGTGTGTGTAGGTTTGGTACTGTGTACACCTTACACCTGTATGGCGAGTGTCTCCACGTGATTGGAGCTGGGAAGGATGCGTTGGGAGAAATTTTCTGCAGCAGGTGACTTTGGAGTATTGAAGTGAGTTTAGGAGAGAGATGTTTCATGTCAAGAGAGCTTTTTCTGTAGGTATAGAGGCAGACGTCTAACGTATGGCAAAGAAGACCTTTATTCTCATCATAAATTCTGTTTTTAAATTGTTCAGATCTTGAGAAACAAATGTTCCAAGTCAGTTGATACTGGTGAGACTGACATTGAGCCTGTTGTAGATGATGATGACGTTTTCCCACCGTACGTGTTGAGGCCCGAGGATGGTGGCCCGCGAGTCACAGTCAACACGGCCATTGGACACATCAATAGGTAGGGTATCACACCATCTGCCTGGAAAACCTGTGAGCATTGCAGACTTAAGTCTAACCCTGGAAGCATTGTATTATTGTTTGCCTTTTGCAAACCATCACCAGTGTTTTCATTTATGGGTTGTAATATTTTGATGTGAGAAAGAAAAGAAGTTGCTTTTTTCCGTTCGTGTTTTTTTTGGTCTAAAGGTAAAAACAGTGTTGTGCAGTAATAAATGTTTAGTTCTTATTGGCAAGGCTGACATGATGAAACCATGCTTGTTTTAATTAGATTTAATTTAATTTTACAATGCTCACAAATTTTTTTCTGATTCCCAAAATTTGTTGTTTTGTGCCGTAACTGTTGGGGGATGTTGAATTTTCCATTAGCAACAGTGTAAGATTATGATAAATTAACTTGTGTTCTTGAGTGTGTTTTTAAGTTACTTTGTCCTGAATTGGTAATAACATTTCTAAGAACTAAGAAAAGCAGAGACATACCTAGATTTTGTATCAGATAAATTTCATGCAGAGGCAAAATAAAGGAATGGCAAACATGAGATTTTCTTTTTCACTTTTTGTTTTGAAACAAAGAACTCCCCTGTCCGCTTCGCTGAGAGAGACCCGTTCATGTTTCATAAGAATGTTCTGCGGAGTGGAAGGGTCCAGTCCAGAGTCATGAGTTGTACCCATTTTTTCTCATCTCTTTAGTTTCCTTCAACCTGGAACCATTCTTCACCCTTTCCTTGACTTTCGTCCCTGAAACTTCTGAAGATTACAGACCAGTCATTTTGTAGTCTGTCTCTCAGTTTGGGTTTATCTGATATTTTCTCTTTGTTAGCCCAGGTTATGCATTTTTGGTCAGCGTATCACTGAAGTGATGCTGTGTTCTTCTCATTCCGTCTTGTCTGGTGCGCTCAGTGTCAGTTTGTGCTCTTACTGGTGCTGATGGTGACTTGATCCCTTACGTAAGGTCTGCCAGCTTTCTCTTTTATAGTTTCCTTTGTTCCCCCTTTACAATTTGTGAATATTTCATGGGGGGAAACTTTGAGACTATATAAAATTTATTCCTCTTCCCAGTTTGACCCATTAGTTTAATTATCCATTGATATTTCTTGCCTGAATTGATTATTAGTGTGATGTCTGCAAAATGATTTTCTAATTTCATTAAGCTTTCTGCATTTATTAGTTGGCATTCTACTGTAAAGAAGAACTTTCTTTTTTCTCCATTTATTCCTTTTATTTTTTTATCCAATGTTAACTAATGGATTCCTATCTTATTCAGTGGGTTATAATCTGTTACTATCATTTGTCATTTATTTTGATGTTAAAATTGTCTCAAATTTGGCCAGTGGGAGCCGCTTCCAGGTAGCTTCTGTGTCTTTTTAACATGTCACCATTATTCTTTGCACACTGCCTTATTTTATGGCACACTAAAATGTTCTAGACTCAACTCCTATTTTCCCTGCCCTAGCCTAGATAGCCTGTTTCTCCAAAAGGCCCTGATTTCTCTTAGTGGAGAATGGGTGGTGTTTAGAAACCAAGATCTGACCACTAGGTGTATTCATTGCCGGAGGAGTGTTGCTGCTACCAGGCTCTTTAGTAGACAGCTAGGAAATAGATTTATGCATCTACATCTATATATATTCACACACACATTTATATCTACATCTGTTTCTGTACCTGACTACTTATCTGTTGTCCTTTTTAGGATGACACCAGAGGGTTTGTTCTGGCTTTCTTCTTTTTCGTCTTTGTTCCTGGCTTTTTCAATAGTGAGAAATCTAACTCCCGTCATGCTCAAAATAATTACTTTTATGGTCAGTGTCCCTGTATGTAGCCAGTCTCCCTGCTCTGCAGGGCTGCCACCATGTTTGGGCACCCTAATTGTTCAGGTGCTGCCCTTGCAGGGCTGCTCCAGTCCAGTGCCCTCCTTGCATGGGTTCTGGCCTTCACTGAGTTGCCTGCCTGTCCCAGCACCCTCCTTACTCGGCCTCAGTTCCCTTGGAGCCAGCTTTTTGCCATGCTGCAGCACTCTCCTTGTGCTGCTGCTGGGTAGTCCTGTTCTAATGCCCTCCTTTGTATCAGTACTGGGTTGTCCTTCTGCCCTCTTCTCATGCCTTCCTTACACAGGCCCCAGTAGTTGCTGGCAAGTGCAAGATTAAGGAGCAAACACTGGCAATGTGTTCAGTTAACGGATTCAGAACAATATTTTCTGCCCAATATGACAGCACTAAACATATATGGCTATTTAAATTCAAATTTCAATTTTAATTAAAAAAAAAATTTAGTTCCCTAGCTGCCCTTGCTGTATTTCAAGCGCTGGGTTGCTGCCGTATTGGAAAGTGCAGATACAGAACACCATTGCAGAAAGTTTCATCATTGTTCCAACTTATTGAAAGTCTGAAACAATGAAGCTCAGACTCCACGTGTAAATACCAATCCCGTAGAGGGGAAGAGGGACATGAAAAATCAAACTTCAGTGAGCCAGCCCTGATGGCCCACTGGTTAAAGTTTGGCACAGTCTGCTTCAGTGAACATGGCTTGGTTCCTGGGCGTGGAACCACACCACCTGTTTGTCAGTAGCCATGATGTGGTGGCGGCTCACACAGAACTAGAAGAACTTCCTACTGGAATATACAACTATGTCCTCGGGCCTTGGGGAAGAAAAAAAAATCAGACTTCAGGATGGGGATATCAATACAGATTTTTTCATCTATTTCTCAGTTGTAGAGTCAGCATCAGAATTTCTTTTTCTTCACAGATACTGTGCTAGATTACCAAGTGATCCATTTACTCATCTGGCTCCTAAATGTAGAACCCGAGAGTTGCCTGATGGTACATTTTATTCAACTCTTTATCTGCCAATTAACTCGCCTCTTCGAGCCTCCATTGTTGTAAGTTTAGAAAAAGAAATGATCTTTATGTCATTAATGGATTTTTTTTTTCAGCTTCTCTAAGCCTATGCAAGTCACAGGTAAATTTGGCTTTAAATCTACTTTAAAAAGTAGATTTATAAATCTCTTTTAGTCAACTACCTGTTCAAATCGGCAATAGCCTATATAACCTACAGACTCTTAGAATTGGGCACAGCGACCTCTGAAATTTCCTCGAAGATCTTGTTGACGTAAACATCTCTGACAGAATCATTTAACTGTGACGTCGTACTTCTAGCCACACAGAATTCATTAAATGTAGTTGGGTGGCTCTGGTTCTTTGTTGTTGACTCAAAAACCCGCCGTTGTCTAACTGCTGTCCTTGATCCCAATGCTGATTTCCAGATATTCCAAGATGACTGATTTCTATTGCACATGAAAGGTTGTTCAGTACTGTTAATGTGTGTTAGTCACATCTCATATGTCTTTATTTTAGTACGTATTTGTAGATTCGTGAAAATAAGGTACATTAAAGTCTTATTGAAATTTAAATTCATCAAAATTGTCAAATCTCAGTTATAAACTCATTTAGGTTTTACTGGATAAGATTTTTAAAGATGGCTGTTTCAAATATGGAGATTAGGATTTTTTTAGACTTGCCAAAACTTTTCAAAATAAAGAACTTTGCTCTGGTAAATTTCAGCTATTAAAGATATTGGGCCAGAGGTTTCATAGCTGTTTTCTGTGTTAATGATAACATAGCTGCATGCGTGTACAATGGAAATGTTTTTTGTTACTTTCAGGGTCCACCCATGAGCTGTATACGACTGGCTGAAAGAGTTGTAGCTCTCATTTGCTGTGAAAAACTGCACAAAATTGGTAAGAGTGTTTGAAAGCACATGAAATAAAAAATAAATTTAAAAGCACTGTTACACAAAAGCGTATCCAGGACTTTATAGGTCCCTGAGGATTTTGCAGAGCTGTGACCCGTTGCCTGTGGTGTGGTTTGGTGACTTGGGTGTGAGCACCGTGTACCCTGAAGACCTGGTCATGGGGCGGAGCTCTGTTTTCCACAGTGAACAGCAGATGAGCGTCATTTATTTGCTCCCTTTGCTGACCTCTTTAAATACATGAAGCTTTCTTGTACTGTTGAATCATGAACATTTGTGTTTTAATGTATCATTCTCTCACATTAGTCTATATTAGTATACAAATGAACCCATTTTTTTTTAAATTCCATGGCTTATATAAAGTGATAATATGTGCTGTTTTCCTGTTTAGATGTTTTTAGTTTTCAGTTGTACAACAGAATGTGTGGTCCTACTCACTCCGAATGTGTGAGTGCCCAAATAGACTTTGCCTGAGGTATCACGTCTGGTTACTTTTTATCATGAAAAGCAAAGGTGCTTTGGTTGTCATTTTTCTTCCAGTCACTTCCTAACACAGTGCTGTTCTGGATTATTTACTAATTAATTAGAGAGGCAAAATCTGGATTGTCATGTTAATTCTCTTTAAATTTCTTAGGTGAACTGGACGACCATTTGATGCCAGTTGGGAAAGAGACTGTTAAATATGAAGAAGAGCTTGATTTGCATGATGAAGAAGAGACCAGTGTTCCAGGAAGACCAGGTTCAACAAAACGAAGACAGTGCTACCCAAAAGCGGTTAGTACTGTTTAGAACTGAATAAAAATCTAGCCTTTCTGACTTTTAGTAAGTTCCTGTTCTTGGCTTCCCAAACCCTTGTCACATGGCTGACTCTGGCTCTCAGCTCATGTCCCCTTCACAGCTTCCCCCGGTCAGCCCCTTTGCTTTCGTAGCGCACTCTGTGCCCTTCCCACTTCAGACATTGCTTTTGTTTTTCTTCTCAAGAAGATTCTTGGACTCGTCTGTCAGATTCTATCCAGAATGAGTTTATTTCATTTAAAGAGACATTTCTTGTTTCTTTCACTTGTGTTAGGTAAGATTATTGCTTTATTTATGTTTGTGGCTAAAACAGAGGAGGGTTTTAATGAAGAAATAGGCAAGTGAAAAGATGGTGGTTGAAGCTGCGGGCTGCACTGGTGGGCAAGCGCAGGTGCCTGTCAGGAGGTGGGGTGTGGCTCCTGGGGTCGAAATCAGTGGTTCCAGTGTGTTGCGTCCAGCGTGGTACATGGCGGCCAGCAGGATGCGTGCACTGAAGCATCTTCAAGTGTGACTTCTGCTGTAGCCACACTGGCTGAAGTACTTACTTTTAAAATATTTGTTAATCTTGTTGCCTCATAAGAACCCCAAACAAAAGCAAAATTTTGGTGTGTACTTTCATCTTAGACTAAGTGTGTCGTTCTGTTTTATTTTTGCAATTTTACTGAGTTTTTACTTTTAAAAAATTTGTACTTAGCTAAGTATTCAAGATTCAAAATCATGTCAATTTTTCAAAACTCATGAATGTTACTCATTTTCCTGAAATGTTTGTTTCTCTCAGTTTTCTTGCTTTAACATTTACCCCAGAGATCACGGCCTAGTTTCATGTGACAGACATTGTCACTAATAATAAGGAAGCATAGTACTGCCTTGCATCCTGTCTAATGATGCGTTCTGTATTATTTGATACTTATTAATGATGGCCAGTATTTCTGTGCCTTTTAACTACGGACGTGATCATTTATGTCATTGAGCCTCAGAAACTGCAAGAATGTTGGGTAGGGTTGTATGAATATTGAAAGTTTAGAAACAATCGCAGATTAATTAAATTATGGTTTATTTGTATAATGAGATAGCCATTAAAAATGATGATATTGATTTGTATTGACCCTGAAAGAGATTCTCATTGTAGTAACCAGAGATAAAAATCAGGTTTTGACAGTCTTTGTTGTGTGATTCCGTTTGTAATGAAAGATACGTATATGTAAACATTTATATACATTTCTGTGTAGGAAAAAGTCTGGGAGATGATGCAGTATAACAAAATGTTAATAAAGGTTATCTTCAAGTGATAGGACTATATGGGGTTTTAAAAAATTTGCCTACCTTTATTTTCTCACATTCTACACTAAAAAACCCAAGGAAGAAAAGAATTTTCTAGTTAACAGGAATAGATCAAATGAATAGTATTTTTTTGAAAAGATCCTACAATGTTTGTTTTATGTAATTTTGGTATTAGCTATATAGTCAGCAGTACATTATAAGGTAGGTACCTGGGGCCACCTTGCAGCTCAGACCTGAGAAATGCTGACTCTCCAGTGGGGCTAAGCAATTGGGAGGTCTCATGCTTTGGGTATTTTCTTAGCTTTTTCTCATCAGCTTTTAGTAAAGCCAGGAATATATTTGTTTTCTTGCCAACATCTGGAAAAGAGCTGATTATGTTTGAGCTTGATGCTTAATTTTTCTTTCTACTTCTAGATTCCAGAATGTCTGCGGGATAGCTATCCCAAACCGGACCAGCCCTGTTACCTGTACGTGATAGGAATGGTTCTGACCACACCTCTACCTGATGAACTCAACTTCAGAAGGCGGAAGCTCTATCCCCCTGAGGACACCACAAGATGCTTTGGAATACTGACAGCCAAACCCATACCTCAGGTGGACACTTCTTAATGTTTTTATGTTAAAAATATCTTGTTTTTTTTAAAAAAGGAAAAACTTCTTAAGAGTAACAGCCTTTTGTTACCTCGGTATGATTAATTTTTATGAATTGAGGTATCTTTTCTATTTCCTGATAGAAAGCATCATTCCTCTTTGAAGTTAACTATTTGTAATGGGATAAAATGCCTGTTAACCTTGAGGGGTGCTTTATTTTTCTTTTTGTTAAGATTCCGCACTTTCCTGTGTACACCCGCTCTGGAGAGGTTACCATATCCATTGAGTTGAAGAAGTCTGGTTTCACGTTGTCTCTGCAAATGCTTGAGTTAATTACAAGACTTCACCAGTATATATTCTCGCATATTCTTCGGCTTGAAAAACCTGCACTAGAGTTTAAACCCGCAGACGCTGACTCAGCATACTGCGTTCTACCTCTCAATGTTGGTAAGAAGCGCCTGGCTCTAGAGCCGCCACTTTCGCTAGCTAAGAAATGAAAGTTGTGCTTGACAGCTAGCTTGTCTGTACTACAGAAATCTCTTACTTTGATAACTCTGAATTAGACACATGTATGAATATACAGCTTAAGTAAGAATCTTATCTGTATTATTATATTTTACCAAGCTAAAGAGTCTTTTTCTTCCCGAAGTTAATGACTCCAGCACTTTGGACATTGACTTTAAATTCATGGAAGATATTGAGAAATCTGAAGCTCGCATAGGCATTCCCAGTACAAAGTATTCAAAGGAAACACCCTTTGTTTTTAAATTAGAAGATTACCAGGACGCAGTTATCATTCCAAGGTAGGTGTTCAAATGGAAAGCAGAGTGCTGGCGATCTTTGTTTCAGAAGACTCACTTGTTCCTGGGGACGGAGTGGACTGTGACTTCTCCGTGGATGTTACTGTAGCAACTTGAGGCCTCTCCTTACCGTGGACGTGTCTTCTCCAGTTTATTTCCTTAAAAAATGAAACCTGAAAACACTGTGGGGGTGGGGATTTTACTCTGTGAAGGTCAGATAATCTGAATGCTGTTGCTTTCTTCCTTTAATCCCTAAAGTCTGTAGAGTTTGATCATGAATAATAATTTCTTAAAATTTTTATAAGAAATAAATGTTATTAAGTGCAATGAAAATAGTAAGTCAGAATGCTTTTTTCCTTACTTTGTAAAAATTTAGGAGATGAAGTTTTTGAGCAATAAGATTAAATATAGACACTTGTCAAGGAATTAGAGTACAACTGTAATTCAGCTTTTCTTTCCTTTTTTTTTATTGTCTTTTTGCACCTGAAAGCCATATTTTTAAATGTTAGCTGTCGTCAAACTATCAATGTCATAAATGGTGCAGTTTATGTGGCAAGTGTCTTTCATGTTTAGCTTTAGTAATCTACAAAGTATTTACTCAGTGTGGATATTGAAAGTTTTCTGTACTGTTATTGATGAAATGAAGAGATATTTCAAGGGGCCATTTAGCTTTCATGTGTTATCAACCTATAGATATTTAGAAGGTTAATAGCGAAGAAGGTAGAATGGAGTCAGTCTTTTACTTGATATAAATATAGTTCTCGTCTCAGATCCACTTGACATGTTGTTTGGAATCCAGGTTTTCATCAATGTTATTTATTTTTAACCTTGTGAACTCCTACTTTAAAATCATAATTTGCATTTCCATATTAAAAACAGTTGTGTTTTGAGAGTAGTTGATTTAAACCAAAAAGTCACTGATTGTTTTTCTTTTTTAGATATCGCAATTTTGATCAGCCTCACCGATTTTATGTAGCTGATGTGTACACTGATCTTACCCCACTGAGTAAATTTCCTTCCCCTGAGTATGAAACTTTTGCAGAGTATTATAAAACAAAGTATAACCTTGACCTGACCAACCTCAACCAGCCGCTGCTGGATGTGGACCACACATCTTCAAGGTGAGGCGTTTCAGAAATGGTGCTTTGGTTTCACTTGAGGCATTGTTTCCAGCAGTCAGTAGGCACGTGTAGAGGTTTGCTGTCCTGCCCTGTGTCAGCGCTGCCCCCCCCCCCCCCGCCCCCAACAAGATCGGGAGATCCTTTGCAAACACAGTTGCCCAGAGTGTGCCCCAGGGTCTACAGTTGGTGATTTGTGGGCACACTGAGGTGGTAGGACCACTGTGAGAGTGTACTTGTTTCTGTCTGTCTGATAAAATTATTTTGACATTCTATCTATAGACTTAATCTTTTGACACCTCGCCATCTGAATCAGAAAGGGAAAGCTCTTCCTTTAAGCAGTGCTGAGAAGAGGAAAGCCAAATGGGAAAGTCTGCAGAATAAACAGGTAATGAGTTATTGTTACTAGCAAACTTAATATTTTTAGAGATAAACTTGAATTTATATTATCAAGTAAACTGAGTGAATTTTTTTGAAGTTGCCCAACCTTTAGGTTTTGCTTTATTTTAATTAGCATTCTGTGTTGACCAATCTTTGAATGCCTTTTTGGTGAGTTGGAGAGGTTTGGCTTTTATACTTGGTCCATTGATACAATTATATCATGAAATCATCCTTATAAGTCCTAGGATAAACCCCATTTTCCTTAAAGGATTATTTGTAAGTAAAATAAAAAAATAAAAAATAATAAAAATAGAATATTTTTAAAAAGAAGATTTTGCTAGCATTTATGATTTTCGCCTTTATGAGTGAAATTGGGCTTAAACTTTATTTTTTATTCTTCTGTGTGTTTGCGTTATATTTCTCTCTCCCCATGTTTCCTTGCTCAGATCCTGGTTCCAGAACTCTGTGCTATCCATCCAATTCCAGCGTCACTGTGGAGAAAAGCGGTTTGTCTCCCCAGCATTCTCTATCGCCTTCACTGCCTTCTGACCGCAGAGGAGCTCCGAGCCCAGACGGCCAGCGATGCTGGCGTGGGAGTCCGATCGCTCCCCGTGGATTTTAGGTACGCCTGTGCTCTCAGCCAGAGGAAACGGGTCATTAAACCCTATTCTCAGAAGAACTGAACTAGGTTCAAATTTTAATTTCATGTAAAACCATTCTTGAAAGGTTAGGAAGATCACGTGGGTGCCTAACACATGAAATGAAGGCATCGTTTGACTCTTGAAGTGGAAATCTGTACGTTGCATCTTTGAGTCCTATGTTCTCGTAAAGTTACAGAGGGAGATGAGATCTAAGGTGACAAGTCATTGTTCCTCCATCAGTTTGATGGCACGTGAAGTGGATGTGGGAGCAGTTCTTTGTTACTCTGCCGACATTTTAAGGCTGCTTTCTCTTTTATAAAATCAAATGTGTATTAAAAGGCAGTTGCCTCAATATGTTCTTTGTCTCCCTCGTTTTCTTCCCACTGGTGAAGTCTCTGCGTTCTAAGGAAGTTGTTGGTTTAACCACTCAAATTAATTTTGGTTATCCAGTTGGCAAGACCAAGATGGTTCTGAGGATTGAGGAACCTTAGAATGGTAAAATCACAGCTGCATTTATTGAGTACTTACTACAGTGTCAAACACGGGTTTAAAAGCTGTGGCCCGTATTAGATCATTGACCCATCGGGACAATCCTGTGCAGTAGGAATTGTTGTTAACCCCTCTTCCGAGTGCGGAAGCTAAGGCACAGAGAGATTATGGACATTGCCAGAAGTTACCCAGCTACTTAACTGGAGGGCCTGGGATTGTAGCCCACGCAGCCTGTGGCCCCAGGTCCTGCAGGGTGATCCCAGACTCCATGGTCGCCCCCACCACGTGCTCTAGGGCGGAGGGTTAAAGCAGTGCGGCCAATCGTTTCTCCCTTTGTAATTGATGTCGTGCAGAGTTCCTGTAATGTCGATTTCTGCCTTGGAAAGGTTTGCCTTCTAAAATAGTATATTTATAGGGATCTTTATATGTTTTATTCAAATTGCTCTTGCTCTAAGCCGAGCCCTGTTCAAGGATCTGATGAAAGGTTATAAAAATGTCTTTGCAGATACCCTAACTTAGACTTTGGGTGGAAAAAATCTATCGACAGCAAATCTTTCATCTCAACTGCTAACTCCTCTTCAGCTGAAAACGATAGTTACTGTAAGCACAGCACAATTGTAGTCCCTGAACATGCTGCACATCCAGGTGCTAATAGAGCCCCCTCTCCAGAACACCGTGACCAAATGTCTGTGAGCTGCAGGACGCTGCTCAGCCGGCCGCCCGGTGAGCTCCCAACTGAAGTTTCAGCAGATCTGGCGGCAGTTAATGGTCTTTCTTACAATGGAAATCTTGCCAACGGCAGTTACGATTTAGCTAACAGAGACTTTTGCCAAGGAAATCAGCTGAATGACTACAAGCAGGAAATACCTGTACAACCAACTACCTCATCTCCCATTCAGAGTTTATACAATTACGAGAACCAGCCCAAGCCCAGCGATGAATGTACTCTACTGAGTAATAAATACCTTGATGGAAATGCTAACACATCTACCTCAGATGGAAGTCCCCCGACGGCCGCGACGCCTGGTACTGCAGAAGCTGTGAAAGCGCTCAAGGCCAGGGCGGATTCTGAGCAGAGTCCTTCTCCTGGGTACTCCTCGAGGACTCTGGGCCCAAATCCAGGACTTATTCTTCAGGCTCTGACCCTTTCAAATGCTAGCGATGGGTTTAACCTGGAGCGGCTGGAAATGCTTGGAGACTCCTTTTTGAAGCATGCCATCACCACCTATCTATTTTGCACTTATCCTGACGCTCACGAAGGCCGCCTTTCATACATGAGAAGCAAAAAGGTGAGAGAGAATCCTTTTATTTTGAGAAGTTACAGTGGTTCCTCAGTGTGCATCCAAGCGGTTTGAAGCATTGGGTAATTTCAGAAAGAAGGGAAGCCTTCACCTCAGGGATTGCCGCACGGACGCGTGCAGACGCAGCCGGTGGCATTTCTGCCCAGGCGCGGGCATGAATCTGTTTTTCGCTGATGAAGCACTCTGGGTTTGGGGCTTTGCTGATCTGTTTGTGCCTTATTTATTGGTAGAAATTCAGTTCAAATGAGACTGAATTTGTGAGAGCGTGTGCGTCTCCTAGATCCTGAGGCTGATGGAAAGAAAGAGTGTTCAAGGAACTTGTGTTTTACTTTAGGTACTCAGGAGGATGCTGTCTTGGCATACAAGGCATACAAGCATGGCTAAGATGCAAGTCTTTCCTAGGGGAGCTCATCTTCAAGGGTTTGGAGAGCAGAGAGGGGAGGGAGCAGCACCTTCCCCAGCTCAGGGACTCTCCAGTGAAGGAGAGTGACTCCTGCCAGAATTCTGAGTGAGCAGTGCTTGACAGCCCAAAGGAAGGGCGGGATCTTAAGCTTAGTGTGCATTTAAGATTTAAGGAGGAAAAGTGATGAAGGTAAAATATTTAAATGAAGATAAGAGGTGTCACAAGGCAGCACAAGTAGTTTACAAAGCTGCTAATTGTGCTAAGCACTCAGCAGGAAGGAATGTCACTTGTGATCAGGGAAGATGTTGATGGAGGAGGTGCGTTCACAGTGTGGAAACAATGAACACATGGCAGAGCCCCTCTGCTAAACTGTGGCGGTCAGAAGTATGGAAGGACCTGAGAAGACTTACAAAGGCGGGTGGGTGGAAGCTGTCTGGAGGAAGATCTTCAGGGCTAGGCTGGGAAGTTGTAGCCCTCTTGAAGGGTTTTTACATAAGGGGCCATCAGTGAAGTGGTGGTTTTAACTCACTCTGGTAGCAGAGTGCAGTGCAAGTTGGAAAGCCAAACCAAACCAAGCTGAGCCATTGGTTGGGCTTTGAGTGTAAGCTTCTGCAGAGAATGGAATGGACCTGGAGTTCTGGGGGTGAGGAAAGACTGAGGGGAGTGAGATTTCACAGGAAATAAGGATTTTAGCTAACACTCACAGTGTTTAGCCTAGCCAGATGCTACTATTGTCACTGTATGTATATTAATTACCTAATTTAATTCTCATTATATTTCCGTATCCTTTTATTTATAATTGCGTATGCTTTTATTATCCTCATTTTGTAGATGAGGATACTGAGGCAGGAGAGGTTAACTTGCCCAAGGTCACATGGCAAGCGCGTGGCAGAGCCCAGACAGTCTGGCTCTTCACCATCACACTGACCTACGTCTGGTGCTACTCTGTAGCCCAGGCACTGCACTGAGCCTTTTACAGACCTCCTCCTCTCACTTATCTTCCCCGCGAGCCCCTGAGGGGTAGCGATCCTGTCCCCGTTGCAGGTGAGAACACTGGCCTGGAGAGTTTCATTAGCTTGTATAAGGTCATCTAGCTAGTCTGGGCTGCTCCGGAGTGTGTCTGAGGCTGGAGTCCATACCCTTCTCTCTGCCTCCAGTCTGGGTGGGAGGCAGAGGCACTGGTGATGCAGTAATGACAGCCATATGAACCAGGAAGCTGGGGTGGTGACAGTGCAGTTGGTGAGGTAGACAGAAATGAGGGAAGTCAGGCTTAGGGTTTTTAGACCTCACGGATTTTCACGTGAAGTGTTCAGATAATTGAAAATTTAGGGCTTAGATACGGTTTGGGGGAGTGTTCTTCATAAGTGTGATAATGGAAGCTCTGAGAACAAATGGGATTTCTAAGGGCTGGTTGCAGGAAGAAAATATCAGAGGCTAAAAATGAGTATAAAGTAACAGTATTCTTTGTTAGGTAAGAAATAAATTGTTGATATTTTGAAAATTCATCCGTTTGCCCGGAAAGCTTTGCCTCCTCCTTGCCCGCAGAAAGCTGTATCACTCGCTCAGCCTGGTGTGGAAGGCCCTTTGGTTGTGCTCACACCCAGATGCGCTCGTCCCCTGACCAAGTTAAGCGCCTCGCTGTGCGTCTGCGAACTCAGGCCCACACCCTCGCTGTGCTCCTTCTTGGCATGCTCGCCCCGTTTCTGCTTGTTGAGTTCTGCCTGTCCCACCTTGTGCCTTACCTGGGTCCTTCCTCCTTAGTTCTTTCTGCGTTTTCCATCCTGCCGACCATTCCTGTTAACTTAGAGTGTGATTTCCATCCCTTTCGAGTCCCCGTTGCATTTCACCGTCTTGTTGGCATTTGTGGCCTGTTCTCAGCATGGGCAAGGAGACTAGCATTGACTTAAGCTGCTAGGTTTCAGGCGGGTGGGAGAGCACGTTAGCGCACAGTGAGGGTCCTGTGTAGACTCCTGTCCCTCCCAGCCGTGTGCTTGGCAGGGCCTGCTCCTCCGTCTGGCTGACTGTGTTCTCGGGGCTGCCTGTAGTGTCTCCCCCATGGCAGGTGCTCATTCAGGGATAGCGAGTATGTGGGGAAAAGGCTCGAGAAGTACTTAAATCAAAAGGAACCCAGTTTTTAGGAAAGAAAAGTGAGATGGATAGTTCTAGACCCTAGCTTCCGAGTGAAGATAGAAGACGTGGAGTGATGGAGTAAATTAGGGAGAAGATGGAGGCCTGAGGTAAAGCAGACCGAGGGCAGGCGGTAAAACTGTCTTCTCGAGGGGCGTGAACATGCAGTTGCTCTTACTGCCTTTTGCCCTACTTTAAAATGGTTGAACAAAAATGTCTTAAAATGCCATCCCAAACAAAGGAATAGTGTTTGAGAAAACGCTACAATTGAAATCATATTTGTGGCCTAGATTCTAGGAATATAAAATTACTTTAGCTTTGTTCAGTGTGAATTTTCACTTTAGATCATTTTCCCCTTTTATTTCATTGGGAATATTGTGACACCTTGGACTTTTTATATGGATTCTTTTCTCTTCTGATAGCCCCAATTAGCAATTTGCATTTATATTATCAAGTTGTGCTTTTAAAAGTTTGAAATTGTTTGAACTGGTTCTTCTGACTTTATAAGAATTTGCATATTTATAGACATCAATTTTTTCTGATCTACATTTTATATTCAGAAATATTCATCTAACTACACTAAAGGATATGGAATACATGGGAATTTAATATTTCCCATTGTGAGTAGGTAGGAAAACTATACTATCCTTGTAACTGATGCCCAGTTATGAAGGACATTTAGCTGAGAATATGTTAATATGCCTGGTATGAATTCCTGCAGTGATCATTTGTGGATAAGTGTCTCATAAATTTTTTTTGCTAAAGGTCAGCAACTGTAATCTCTATCGGCTTGGAAAAAAGAAGGGACTGCCCAGCCGCATGGTGGTGTCGATATTTGATCCCCCTGTGAATTGGCTTCCTCCTGGTTATGTAGTAAATCAAGACAAAAGTAACACAGATAAATGGGAAAAAGATGAAATGGTAAGTTTTTGGTAACTGGAAGGATTTATTTTTTGGTGAGGGGGAGAAATTGTTCTATTAATTTTTTGTTTCTTTTCCCTGGTATGTTTAGAGTAGAGTAGATATTTGATATATTGAATTAGTTCTTCTAAATTGACTGTCTTTTCATTGAATTTAGAAACAGTGTTGTAATTTTGATGGAGGGCAGTTTCTGTTATCTTCTTTTCCAGAAGCTGAAGAGTATCTGATGTCGTGACTCCAAAAAAAAAAAGCACAACCCCGTAGCATTTCCCATCCATATTGCGTATTACAGTTTCTCCCAGATGCTTCGCTCTGTTCAGTGAATGACTTTCCAGTGAACTGTGCTGTCTAGCCCTTCCGTGAAATAATTGCAGTAAAATCTTGCTTTTCTAGCTCAGGGTTTTCACAATTAGGACTATTTCTCTTGTGACCCCAAAACCAAAAAAAACCATACATAAAGCTTGCAGTTTTCTAGAAATAGTTTAAATCTTGCCATTGACTTAAGAAGACTCCAGATATTGGCTACAGCTGCTCCGTTTTGTCTTGTCTCGAAGGCCAGCAGAGGGCAGCTCGGAGGGCCTCGGAGGTGGAGGGGACCCGTGGCAGTGGGCTGGGCAGGACTTGGCACGTCTGCAGGTGAAGGGCCGGCTCTCAGGCAGTGTCACTTCTCCAGCATGCATGTTGCCTTAATGAGAAACTGGCTCCTTGATACTTCATTTTTACTGCAGGCCAGCAGTGACACTGCCACTCCTTTCACAGGTTCTATTTTCTAAATGCACGTTTTCTTCACATCTCCTTTCTGACGTGTATTTCCTACATATGTGACTTAAGTATTTCCACGTAGCATGCTCTGTGACTCTGTTTGGATTTTTACCTATTTATTGAGTATATTTTTAACTCATGCAGTATTTGACTTATTAAAGAAATTAAACTTGTCTGGAAAGCATTAAGAGAATATTTTAATGTAAGTAGGGTTAGAAAAATTACGTATTTTTTAATTAGTGTAGAAATAGGTAGAGCCTTAGAGGAAAATGTGTAGATTTTGAGAACTTAGAGAAAATATTGTATTTCTGTGAAAAATATCCCAGTAACGATTACCCTGTCTTGGAAATACTGTTTCATAGTATAATGGTTCTTTTAAAAAACTTTTTAGCATAAAGTTGACATTGGCATGTCCTTTTGATTTTAAGAAATTTTTTTAAGATATGACACAGAATTTTTATTTTACTTTCCTTAACATTTTAGATTACCTGGCACGTTGGTTCTTTTGAATACATTAAAAACACTGTTCATATTTTCACTTAATAAATTGAAATAGGTCCTTACATGATGCTGGAAAGCATGTGCATGTTCCATTCCTGTTGTACCCGCCTGCGTCCTCAGCAGATAGGAGTAAGTGAAGCCTTTGCACATGGAGGCCAAAAGTAGTCATGCCTCAGGTGGGAAGCTGCCATGAACTGTAAGAGAAACGAGAGCTTCATGCTGGCGTTTCTTTAAAGGAGCTTGAAGTGCTCTTGGAAACCATCTAGTGCGTGGAATCCCATGAGTTTGCAGCTAAAGAAATGGAAACCCAGATGCATTACAGAACTTCACCCAAGAACACAGCTTATTTGTGGTAAAACCCACTTCTTTGTTTTTTGAGCTCTGCCAAGTTTAGCTTACAGTAGCGCCTTTCTAAGGATATATAAGGATTTTTTTTTTAATTAAAAAATTATTCACTTTGATTTTTTTTAAATTGCATTTTGGCCTTTTTTTCTTAAGGACCACACAGTAGTCAAAAATATCTCATGTCCCTTAGAAAAGTATAGGATTTTAACAGGAAACAGTTCCTAGAGGCCTGCCGCTGTAGTTTCTTTTGGTGTTCTTTCCTTTCTCTTGAAAAAATTTTATAAACTTTTTTTAATAAAAAAATGTAAAAGTATATAGTTGTTGATACATGATTTGGCTCACTGCTCTTATTTCTTTTCAAACAAATATGCTGTATCTCTTTTGAGTCTGGCTTAAAGTGAAATACTTGCAGTGTTTAAAGAATGCTTGACAAAAAGTTTGAAAACCTCTTTGTCAGAATACTCTGGAAAATGGTCATTGTGGAAATTGATGATGGGTGAAGCCCACCCTCCTGCCGTCCCCCCAAGGTGAAGCCTTGTTGTTGCTAGTGCACAAGAAATTTGGCATCTTTCTAGCATTGCAAAAAAGTCACATCATTACTGAATCCTTGCCCGTTATTAAGGTTGTCATTCACAAATAAGCTTTTGCCAAAGAAATTGGAATTAGCAAAGATCTCCTGACAGAAATTGGATTGTTGTGTTTCATGTTAGTCTAAATTTTCTTGTGTTTTTGTCAGTCATTCTCTAATCTGTTTCCCTGATTACTGTAGCTCAGTGGAGGGAAAGCATGCTTTCCCAAGTTCATGGCTTAGTTCGCTGATCACTTTTGGTTTTCAAGCAAAGCAGTTTAGTTTCACATTGTAGCAAATGTACTTTGAAGTGGAGATAGGGACAGAAAAACTTTATCATAAAACCTTATTGTACATTTTTAATATATGAAGATTTTTAAAATATATTTATCAGTTTTCATATTTTACTCCTACTTCATGGCAGAGATTATGCTTTTTCTACATCTGGAATTTAATTTTATTAATTCGAAAATCTTGAAAACATTTTAAAACATCGTCAGCAGAATTGAAGCTCTCTCTGATCGGCACGTGAGTGCTTTCATTGTGTGCCCTGCCGAGTTAGAATTCTTAGCTGCAGTTTTGGCTCGTGGACATTAATTTTAACTTTATATCCATGGACAAAATCCTTAACTTAAAGCTTCATACTGGCTGAAGGTCATTTTATAACTTAGAAAATGAACATTCAAAGAACATGTTTTCCTTTGTTTATATGATTAAATAACTTATTTTATGTTAATTGAAAACAAATGGCCGTGATTTTAAAGTTGCCTTTTAGTATTTGTGGTTGTCATTTGAAATTATCCATAACCCTTGCTTTTATTGAGTTTCAAACCCTTTTAAAAACAGCAGCTATGTCTCCCCTGCTTCCCCATTCCCCCTGGTTTCAGACAAAAGACTGCATGTTGGCTAATGGCAGACTGGACCGGGGCTTGGAGGAGGAGGAGGAGGAGGACCTGCTCTGGAGGGCTCCGAGGGAGGACGCCGACGATGACGACGATTTCCTGGAGTACGATCAGGAGCATATCAAGTTCATAGACAACATGTTAATGGGATCCGGAGCTTTTGTCAAGAAAATTTCTCTTTCTCCTTTTTCAACCACTGATTCTGCATATGAATGGAAAATGCCCAAAAAATCCTCCTTAGGTAGTATGCCATTTTCATCCGATTTTGAGGATTTTGACTATAGCTCTTGGGATGCAATGTGCTATCTGGATCCTAGCAAAGCTGTTGAAGAGGATGACTTTGTGGTGGGGTTCTGGAATCCGTCAGAAGAAAACTGTGGTGTTGACACAGGGAAGCAGTCCATTTCTTACGACTTGCACACCGAGCAGTGCATTGCTGACAAAAGCATAGCCGACTGCGTGGAAGCGCTGCTGGGCTGCTATTTAACCAGCTGTGGCGAGAGGGCTGCTCAGCTTTTCCTCTGCTCCTTGGGGCTGAAGGTGCTCCCGGTAATTAAACGGACTGACCGGGAAAAGGGCCTGTGCCCGCCTAGGGAGAATTTCAGCAGCCAACAAAAGAACCTTTCAGGGGGCTGGGCTGCGGCCTCTGCAGCCAGCTCTTGCTCTTCTGTCTGTAAAGACTTGGAGTACGGTTGTCTGAAGATCCCACCGAGGTGTATGTTTGACCATCCAGACGCAGATAAAACCCTGAATCACCTTATATCGGGTTTTGAAAATTTTGAAAAGAAAATCAACTACAGATTCAAGAATAAGGCTTACCTTCTTCAGGCTTTCACACACGCCTCCTACCACTACAATACCATTACTGGTAAGGAGCCCCAGACCAAACTGCATTCTCTGAAGATGAGACCTTGCTGAATTGCATTATTTTGGCCTATTAAAAAAAAAAAGCTATGCATGTACAGAGTTAGTGCTTAAGCTGCATGGTCGGGGGAGGAAGCAAGAGAAAAATGAAAGCACCTTGATTTTCCTCCTCTTTTTGGGAGCGTGCACTGCTCCTTCACTCTGGTAGCTGGGAGGCTAGCTCTCTCATGTCCTTACATACATGTCACTTTATATGCTGCATCGTTAGAGAAGGGTGAGCCTAAGTATTTTGTTTTATTTTTCCCGCTTTATCCTGCCCTACTGTCTTTCTGATGCCTCTCAGCACTGCTTTTGGTTCTTGATTTATTCGTGAATTCTGGAAGTGTTTCTATGTCCTTTTATTGTTCTTCCTGAACAAAGAGGCCCCTCTCTTGAGGTCTTTTTAAATCTAAAGATGAATAGCTTGAAAGAAACTGCTTCCCTGAGGGTGTCGTTGCACTTGCTCTGCTGTCGTCTGCTCTGCATGCTCCCGTTCTTCTCCTCCTTGGTTAATAGGCTCCCAACACATTCAGTTAGAAAGGAGACTGGAGGCCTAAAGCCCAGATCAGCTTCCGCTTGTGCAACACAGCTCAGGCTGATGTGTCTTCTCTGTCAGAGCAGTCAGTGCTTGAATCTAGGATGCCAAAGCAAAGTGTAAAGTTTGTATAAGAAAAATAGTGCAGGCTAAGATGATCAGAAAAATGTAAAACCAAACAGTGAAAAATTCTTTGACACTGGATCAGAAAGACTCAGGTGAGACTGAACCTGTTTTTCTTTGTGGGGAGAAGTGAGGCGTGGTTCCCGCCGCGCTCCACTGGAATGAGACCTGGGTTCGAGCCTGTTTCAGCCCTTCGTCTTGACGCCTGGGGATGCTGGGACCAGTGACTTCCTCTGTCCCCGTCGGTCCCCAGGGCAGTCCCTGTGAGAGCGCGGAGGTGTGCGTTAGCTCGAGAACGCTCACGTTCTGACAGCAGGCGCTTTTGCCTGAGGTCTTTGCTCACTTCCACAGCTCTTCTTTCTCAGTCTCTTGGTTTATGTCCAATTCAGCATTTCTAATTTGAGCTGAGAAAAGGGTCCTCTTGTACTGACTGTCATCTTGTGTAGCCACTGTAACCCGGGAGTGGCGGGGCACGGTGTCAGTGACGCGCATTCCAGAGTGTGGGTGGGGCGAGGTGCAGCGGTGGAGCACACGGTGGTGGGGGTCTGGCCTCGCCAAAGCGGTGATGTGTGAGGGAGACTTGAGAGGAGCACCCGGCACCTGCCTGGCCAGCACGGGCCACAGGGAAGGGTTCAGTGATAATGACATCTGGGAAATGCTGTTTTCTTAACAACCATTAGTCTTTGGGCCACTTAAGGATTTTATGACCCCGATTTATGTATCAGAAATGTGCTTAATTTGACCTTAAAATTTAATTTCCAGAGGCTTCACTAAGTATGATGTGAAAAATGATTTTGTCATTGAAGAACAGATATGAAAATGAACCCAAGTCTCTAAAATGGGTCTGGGGACCAGACCTTTCCATCAGTTATTATGTGGAAATTGCGTAAATGTTTTTGCCCAAGCTTAATGGCTCCACTTGGGGTCCTCCCTCAGATTGTTACCAGCGCTTAGAGTTCCTGGGAGATGCGATTTTGGACTACCTCATCACCAAGCACCTTTACGAAGACCCCCGGCAGCACTCCCCAGGGGTGCTGACCGACCTGCGGTCTGCTCTGGTCAACAACACCATCTTTGCGTCGTTGGCTGTCAAGTACGACTACCACAAGTACTTCAAGGCAGTGTCTCCTGAGCTCTTCCACGTCATCGACGACTTTGTGCAGTTCCAGCTTGAGAAGAACGAGATGCAGGGAATGGATTCTGAGGTTAGTGCTGTTTAAAAACACATTGAATTACGTGTTTAAAATAAGCCCTCCAGTGGGGTGGCCAGTAGTTTCAGAGTTCTGGCTGCACAGCTGTCCAGAGAGACAGCTGGAGGCTGGGGCCATGGTACCCAGCACGCTGGACGTTCTCTCAGGATGTGACTGGGTCGCGCTCTTCAGGTGGGCCTTTTAAGCTCGACTGCCCACACTGTGGTGCGTGTGGTCCTTCGAGTGGAGAGAGCAGCCAGGGCTCTCCGCTATCTTCCCGTGCCCCGTCCGTGATTCGGGCTTCCAGCGTCTAGGCCTAGAGCCAAAGGAGTGCAAATTGCCCCTGCCCCCAGGTGGCTCTCACCCTAGAGAAAGCTCACCATACTTCCTTCTGTCTTCCTTTCGGTTTAAAATGATCAGAAGTATTTGCCAAGGTCTCAGGTAAGCATCACAAATGTATATTCTGCTCCTACTTGAAATGGAAAAATCTCATTTAAAAACCAAACTTCTAAATTTTTAACCATTGGAATGAGACGCTTCTACTGTAAGTTCAGCCAAAGGTTCTTCGGTGATGGAGCTAATTCTAATATGTTTGTGAACTTTTCTGAAGTTTTGTAGGAAAGGATGTTGCTGAGATCTTTCCAGTCCCCTCTGAGCCTTCGCTGACATCCACCTGCATGCCTGTGTGCCCAGGAGAGCACTCTCGTTTCTCGTGCTTCCCGTTCTGCTTCGTTTGTTTGTCCTGTTTTTGTAGATTTCTTATAAGGATACAAGGAGTTTATTTATAACTCTGGTAACAGTTTTAATTGGTCTTTCTTTAATTTGTTCCTTCCTTTTTTTTAATTGCACCAAACTGTTGTTGGGGAGTAGTACATTTCCTTGACTTTCTGTGAGAGAGATGAAGAGTCTAGACTTTGAGGTGTGGCCACAGGCCAAGTGTCAGAGACGGTAAACAGCACAGAAGACACGCAGAGGGCAGCCGGGGAGGCCGTTCCTCCTCTGCACTCCGGCCTGTGCCCTCCTCCAGGAGGATGACCTGAGCAGTGAGGACCACCTCCTGTGCATTCATTATTATTCCTAGCCCATTCCTCAGAAATACCTAACCTTAGAATTTGAGGAGTTAGCTACAATTAAATTTGTTGTCTTTTGATGACAGTGGGACATACTGGTTCTCTTAGTTTTGATCCTTTTCCTTCCCTTTGTTTATATAAACACACGTATGGAAGTTACAAAACCTGATTGGAAATGTCCTGGTCTGGCTTTTCTGACTTACCATTTGACCTTAAGCAAGTCTCTCCACTTGTCTGGGCCTCAGTTTCTTGTGTGTAAAAGGAGAGAATTAAACTTGGTACCTCAGAACCATGGTGTGTGAACAACAAGTGTCTTGTTTTCCAGGAGTCAGCATTATAAATGTGTTACCTAGAACTTCGTGCGGCTAAATAGTCCATTTAGAAATTACTATCCCCCCTTCTCTTTCACAGGTTGTGTTTATTTCAGAAGATACACATAAGCAAAAAGAAAATTAAATTATGCAAATATGCCACCTCAGAAATAGCCAAAATTATCATTTTGTGATGTTTTATTGCTAATGTGTAGAGACGTAAACGTACATAAAATATAGAGTGGACTTGTGTTCTGCATGGTGTGCTGTAACGTGTTCTTGTTGTTACTGCACTGTGGACGACCCTCCGTGTATTGACTGGCGTCTGATTTGCAGGAGGGGCACGCTGGTCGGTATGCGGCTATAGTGTGATGTAGTTAAACGGTCCTTTGTGGCTGGATGTATAAGTTGTTTTTAGTTAGGGCTTTTAGTAAACACAGATATGGTAAATATGCTTACATATCCAGTTACCGCCTTAGGATAAACTTGCCAAGACGGAATTGCTGCATCAAAGAATTATGAACTTTTAAAAAGCATTTGATACATATGTAAGTTTTTATTCTATTAATTTGAGTACCTACTTTGTGTCAAGTACTCCATTATAATGTGTGTTTATTAAGTGGTTTAATAAAAAGGGAGCTTGGAGGAACGTATCTTCCAGATAGAATTTCCCTGCCCAAAAATGGCCACTTCTCCCCAAAGCTGCGTACCCCTTTTCAGCAGTTCTAATTAGGATGCTGCCTAATCCTCGCCACACCGCCAGGGGGCGGAACTGTTTTGATGTGCAGTTCTCTGATTATAGGTGAATTTGAGAAGTTTTTTCATACGTGCATATCTATTTCTAATTTTGTGTTAAAGTTTTTGTTTTTGTTTAGAAGTTATTTTTTTTTTCCCTTTTCTGAGTATAGAATACCAAATGGGAGGGGATTTTTTTCTTGAGAAGTTTGAAAAAACTTTTCTTTTTCAGCTAAGATAATGTTTGTGAAGAACCTGTTACAATGTGGTAGCCTGCCATAAATGTTTGGTATTGTTATGCTTGTTAAAGATATAATGAAAGTCATGTCCAAGAAAAGAGACACAGCTCTGTGGACTGCCTTTAAAAACAGCCTTTTTGCTGACGAGTCCCTTTTCTCTCTGTAATAGCTTAGGAGATCTGAGGAGGATGAAGAGAAGGAAGAGGACATTGAAGTTCCAAAGGCCATGGGGGATATTTTTGAGTCGCTTGCTGGTGCCATTTACATGGATAGCGGGATGTCCCTGGAGATGGTTTGGCAGGTGTACTACCCTATGATGCGGCCACTCATAGGTACTGCGGGCTCCCCTTCGAGAGAAGCAAAAGCAAAATTAAAAACAACTGCAAGGGGGTTATTCACATTTTTCTCTCATTTTGATTACAGAAAAATTTTCTGCAAATGTGCCCCGTTCCCCTGTGCGAGAATTGCTTGAAATGGAACCAGAAACTGCCAAATTTAGGTAAGCAAAAAATGTGCATGGAAAAAAGTTAACTTACTTAAAAACAAGGGGTGAAAAGTTCTCAGAGATGCCGTAAACTAAGGATTCTGAAAAATATTTCCCCTGGGGCATGCTCTTGTGCAGTTCCCATTTGTAGTCTGATTGACTGCTCCTTTTTATTTGTAGAGTACGCTGAATTAAAGGAGAAACCGCAGCCCTGTGTGTCAGGGCCGTGCGAGAAGTTGTAATGCTCGTTTCCTTTGTGTGCTGTCGGCGTGTACGTGAGCCTCTCGGCCTGAGAGAGCACACTCAACGCTGACTGACAATAATAATAAATACTTCTGACGTCTCATTCAAGCTGTTTGGCCTTTTTACAGCCCAGCTGAGAGAACTTACGATGGCAAGGTCAGAGTCACCGTGGAAGTAGTGGGAAAGGGGAAGTTTAAAGGTGTTGGCCGAAGTTACAGGATTGCCAAATCTGCAGCCGCAAGAAGAGCCCTACGAAGCCTCAAAGCTAATCAACCTCAGGTTCCCAACAGCTGAAACCCCTTTTTAAAATAAAAAAAAAAGCAGAATTAAGGTGGAAAATATTTAAATTGAAAGGGATGATTTAAAGTTGATGCTGAGTGGAATAAATTGAAGGCAGAATTTAAAGTTTGTTTGATAACAAGCTAGGTTACAGAATAAAACATTTAACATGTGTATAAAAATTTTGGAAACTAATTGTAGTTTTAGTTTTTTGCGCAAACACAATCTTGTCTTCTTTCCTTCTGCTCCGTTTAAATCACAAGAGTGCTTTAATGATGACATTTAGCGAGTGGTCAGAATAATTATCGACAGTTTTGTTCTGTGTTTTTTGTTTTTTAGTTGGGTTTCCGTCAGCTTAGCTCTTAGTGTTCTGTTAGGAGGCCAAGGAGCTTACCCTCCCGCAGTCCCGGAACTGCCGCCGTGCTGACGTGCCTCCATCTGTGCGGTCGCCGTCCCACATGGCTGGCAAGCCCAGTAGAGTGACGCGGTTCTCGAGAGGAGGAGTGTGCCCGTGTTGTCTTTTCTTTCCATGTTATATCGTGTAAGATGACGTCTCCTGGTCACGATTGCACTTAATAGAATGGACAGATTGTAATTAACGTTGGCTGGCACGTTGGTGAATCAAATTTTAATTTTAATTTTCTCATGCCACGTAGTCTTGCATAAAGAAGGTTCTTGCCTTAAAATTAAACCCCTCATGGCTATTCTTTAGTTTCTGATCTTTTCGGAACAAACTATTTTACATTCCCTTCATGTTATTATGCATCAGATGTTGAGACAGCGTAATATTTACAACTCTCTAGTCTAGCTGTAACTTAACTTATTACAGGATTATATTAGGATTTCTGTTATATGTGTACTGAAGACATTTTAAAAACCAGAGTATGTAGTCTATGGATTTTTTTAAACACTGTAATAAAAATGGTGTTTGGCTACATACCCAATTTTACTAAAAACCTCCTGCTAGGTAGTTCCACGGATGGAAATTGTTTGTGGCAAATAATTTTGCCCTGTAGGCTGTTGCTCTAACAAAATAAACTTTAGACATATCACACCTAAAATATGCTGCAGATTTTATAATTGATTGGTTACTTATTTAAAGAAGCGAAACAGAGCACCTTGACCCTTAGTCTTCTCGCATAAATCTCTTACTGTACTTTTCACGATGTTGCATGCATATTTCACCTACCAAAGCTGTGCTGTTAATGCCATGGAAGTTTAATGTCTGCAACAAACTGCCGTAATTTTGATACATCTGTGATTTAGGTCATTAATTTAGATAAACTAGCTCATTATTTCCATCTTTGGAAAAGAGAAAAAAAGACATTTTTAGGCATTTGCCTAAGTTTCTTTAATTAGACTCGTAGGGCCCTCTTCACTTAAATACCTCAGTTCTTCCTTTCTTTCGCATGCATGTTTTCCCCTGTTTGGTGCTATGTTTATGTATATGCTTGAAATTTTAATTTTTTTTTTTTGCACTGTAACTATAATACCTCTTAATTTACGTTTTTAAAAGCTGTGGGTCAGTCTTGCACTCCCACCAACATACCAGTAGAGGTTTGCTGCAATTTGCCCCGTTAATTATGCTTGAAGTTTAAGAAAGCTGAGCAGAGGTGTCTAATACTTTCCAGCACATCATTCTGAACCCGATGCTTCATGTAATGCTGCATTTATGTTTCGAATTTCAGTCGAATACTGTACTTCTTGCTCTGTCTGCACCCCCCACCCCAGGGAAACACCTCTGCACGTGTGCACACAGAAAACGGTCAGCTCCGCCTCCTCAGGAACCCTGAGCGAGGGGATGCGCAGCCTCTCCAACATGGTCTGCTGTCTCCAATCTTAAACTGAAGTCGAGATCTAAATTATTAAATGGGTTTCTGAGCAAATTAATTCAGGTGGACTCATTTTTAAAAATATTCAATTCTGATTTGGAACCTTAGATTTCTATTTGTTTTTTTTTCAAAAAACCTCAATGTAAGGTCTCCTGGCAAGTTAAAACCAAGCAATTCTTGAATTACAGAACTGTAAACGTGTACAATTAGCAAGTAAGGCTGGATGTGAATTTTACTCGTGAGGGTGATTTGTGATGAAGTTATGTCACAAATCTCGTGATGATTTATAAACTACCTGATGCCAGGAGCTGAGAGCTTTGCATTGCATCTAATGCACTCATCCCAGTGTTAAGGGACTCGCTCGCCTCCTGGCACCAAAATCAGATTGTTTCACAGTTACACTTCCCGTTGGGAGAAAAATGCCTCAATATATTTTGTAACCTTAAGGAGAGTATTTTTTGTTAATACTAAAAAGTTCAGACTTGGATATGATTAGGTTATAACATTCTCAGGGGTTCAAATTTCCTGCTACCATTCAAAATGTTTATCAACAGCAAACTTTAGCTATTTCTTTTTTTTTTTTTTTAGGTTGGAGAAAAATAGCTGATCTTAATTTGTGACTCATGCTTTGAAGCATTCTCTGATCCCCTGGTTACTAGTTAAAAAATAAAAACTATGAGTTAGACATACGAAATGGTTAGGAACGCTTTTGTGCTGCTGATTTTTAATGCTGTAAAGTTTCCCCCAGTTTAGCTTGTTGAAATGTTTTGCATCCATTAATTAAGGAAAAACTCAGTCTGTGTTGCCCCACTTTCCATCTGTGTGTGTCACCCTTTTGTTCCTGTGATTGCAATGTGCGACCGAATGTAATATGGAAACCCGTACTAGTGGGAGGTGTGATTGTGCCCAAGCACACGTGGACCGGACTGGAGAAGCGTGTCTTGAAAAAGCAACTGCAGAAATTCCTTGCGATGATTGTGTGGAGGTTATTGGCACGAGCCTTCATTGTAAATGTTTTTAATTTCTTTATAATATACTTTCAGCAGTCCTAACTATGCTGCGTTTTGTAATAGCTTTCTTCCCCCGTTCTGTCCGTGTAGCACAGATAAACATGGCCCTTGGTACCGCGCTTTACCTCATTTCAAGGAAAATATGCTTAACTGAGAGGAAAAATGTGGTTTGGCCTCGCTGCTGTTTTGATTTACCGAATTTGAAAAAGATAATTATAATGCCTGCAATGTGTCATATACTTGCACAAGTTAAATAGGTCATTTTTGTCTGTGGCATTTTTACTGTTTGTGAAAGTATGACAAAGATTTGTTAACTGAACTCTTAATTATGTTGGAAAAATGTTTGTTACAGTTTTTTCTTTTTTCTTTTTTCTTTTTTTTACATTATGTGAAGTGATTAAATTTAGAATGACCTCTAACACTCCTGTAATTATATTTTAAGATACTAATATTTTTACTTTCTTAATGATAGCCTCCCCTCGGAAAGATTCAGATGAGCCTGCCTAGATAGCAAGGACTTGCGGCTGCCTTGGTTCAGCTGGTTCAGTTCATAAATGCAGTTACTCACGCAGCAGCCAGCTCTTGCAGTCGTTACCTGGAATCAGACGGTGCCTGCAGAGAGCAGAGACGATCGAGGTGCAGACCCGCCACAGGCCAGTCCGAAGGCCTGGTTGATTTAAAACTTGATCTCCTGCTCTGTTGGGCTGTCTAATCCTTTCACACAAAATTTCAGCCACCGAACTGAGACCTTGATGTCTTTATTTCCACTGCATCCGAAATCGTGTGAGAGTCCTTCCTAGTTAGTGTCACCTGCAGAAGAGAAACTCCTGTCACGTTTGTTACCATGCGGTTATTTTAATTACATTTAAATAGGTATATTTTTTCAACCACTGATTACTTTTTAGGAATTTAATTATTTCCAAATAAATTTCTTTATTTTATATTGTACATGAAAAGTTTTTAAGATATGTTTAAGACCAAGAATATTAAAATGATTTTAAAAGTTGTTGGGAGACGCCAGTAGCAATACCTAGGGAATTTGCATCGAGACTGTTGTGTTTTCCGCTAGCAGTGAAAATGATCTTTTGGAACTAACTTGTAAATATATTTTAATCGTTAATTGTTTTTTCCCTTGTCCGTTTTTATTTGGGCATCCACCACAGACAATTTAAATTTCGTAGATGCGCTCAGAACGCAGCAGCAGGGTACGTAGCAGAAATGCAAAGGTGGACAGGTAGTACAATTACTGGCTTTTCTGCTGTAAATAGAATGAAGGAAAATGACTCAAATCAAGTAAAACTAACACACATGATTTGATTGACAATAAAGTATTTGCCATCACATGCTGCAGCTGTTTGTCAGGAACATGGTGTCATTCATTCATTCAGTAATCACGCTGCAGAAATTGGCAGCCTGCACCTTATGCGTCACCATTACCTTTAGTCGTTTTTTTGTATTAATTGTAGCCAAGTAAATCTTCAATAAAGTTATGGTCTGTTCACTTTGTGTCCTTTCATCTTTTCTCATTTTGGTTCAGTTCAAATGGGTCATAACGTTTAAATTATTGTAGCAGAAATGATCTTTAAAATGTTTTAATTCCATGGTCATATAAAAATGCATGTTTTAATACGATAAAATCTTCTTTGCCACGTTCTGCTTCACATCTACCGATAGAGTTACGTAGTAACAGTTGTCTTTCTTTGCAAGATTTAAATAATATCAGTGTGTTTTTCTGAAATTCTGCCACATTGACTGATGTGTTCCAGGTCCTGGATTATTTATGACACATTTGACACATTCCTTAAGTGAATTTGGTTATTCTGAAGTCAAGTGGACAGAATGTTCAGCTTCCAAGTTTTTAGGACACACTTCCAAAACTGTCGGTTAAGAGAGAGTTCTATTATTTCAAGCCTTGACCCAGCCTTTTTGTAACTCAGTAAACTAAGTGCTACTAGGAATGACTTGCCTGTAGGAATAAGACGGTTGAGAATAAGTTTCTTAAAACGAGGAAAAGTTTTAGTTTTCCTTTGTAAGAGTTTAAATTAATCCCTTCCATTTCCCTCCTTCTGATTCTCTAAACAAAAGGAGAAAAAAGTGTATGTATTTTAATCCCAAGGAATTTGGCTAAGCGCTGCGTGCTGGTGTGTGTTGGTGTTACTGCCCAGAATTCACTGGAGAGTTGAGGCCAAACCTCTGTGCCCCAGCTTGTTCCTGCCGCCGTGACCCTCCCTCCCGTGGTCAGCGGGAGAGGACACGGCCAGGCCAAGCCCATCAGTTTGCAGAGCGACGTGTACGTGCAAAGAATCCAGGTGAAGGTGAAACTTGTTTCTTTTTGCAGATCCACAGGCATCATGCGTGTTTTAGATGGCGTGGCGGATGCTGGCTCACAGCGGGCTCTGTGGTGAGCTGAGTTTTGGTCCTTATGAGACACTGGGAGCGAGGGGCTGCGCCATGGTGCATGTGCAGGCTGGGAGCTTGCTCTCTGTCCTGTCTGCAAGGTGATGTGTGAGCAACTCTGAGAACTTTTTGGGGTAAATTATGCTTAAAACTTAACTGTGTAGCCATTTTTGAGTATACAGTTTAGTGGCGTATAGTATGTTCCCAGGGTGGTTTACTCATCACCGCCATCCATTTCTAGAACTTCTTCATCCCAAACTGAAACTGTACCCATGAAACACTAACTACCCCCCCTCCTTCCCACAGTCCCTGGCAGCCAGCATTCTGCTTTCTGTCTGAATTTGACTCTTCTAGGTACTTCATCTAAGTGGAATCAGACGATATTTGTCCTTTGGCATCTGGCTTATGTCAGTTATTTCACTTAGCGTAATGTCTTCATGATCTATCCGTTATGGCAAGTGTCAGAATTTCCTTTTTAAGGCTGAATAGTAGTCCGTTACAAGTATCTGCCACATTTTGTTCATTTGTCTGCCGATGGGTGTTTGGGCTGCTTCCACCCTTTGGCTTTGTGAACACTGCTGCTGTGAACATTGGTGTACGCACAGCTGCTTGAGGCCCTGCTTTCTCTTTGGTCTATAGATCCAGAAGTGGGATTGCCAGATCTTATCATAATTCTATGTTTAATTGTTTGAGAAGCTGCCGTTCTGTTTGCCCCAGAACTGCACCATCTTACCTTCTCTCCAGGAACACACAAGTGTTCCCGTTTCTCCCCATCCTCACCAGCGCTTGTTGTTCTGTTTTTTTGGCCGTGGCCATCCCAGTGGGTGTGAGGTGGCGTCTTAGTGTGCTTTTGATCTGCGTTACCCCGATGATTAGTGGTGTCGAGCACCTTTTTCATGTACCTATTGGCCATTTATAGACCTTTGGCGAAATATCTGTTCAAGTCCTTTGCACATTTTTGAGTTGAGTCGGTTTTATTGTTGTTGAGTTTTAGGAGTTCTTTATATATTTAGATATTAAACCTTTATCAGATTTGTGATTTGCAAATACATTGTCCCGTTCTGGGGGTTGCCTTTTACTCTCCTGAAAATTCTCTCTTGAAAAATTCTGAATTGCAAAACACATTGGCCTGAGGCATTTCCGATGAGGCATGGTGGGCCTGAGGTTGATGGCTTGTGTGGCAGTGCCCGTCTGCACTAAGTGTCCTACATGTTTTCGGCTGTTTGCTCCTTACGCCGTCAGGGAGGCGGCTGCTTTTGGAGGGGAGTAGAGCATGGAAGTTCAGATCGAGAGCTGGAGTCAGACCACCTGGTTTCCAGCACCGTGTGACTGTGGGCAGGTTATTAATCACTCTTAGCCTCACATCCTTGCCTTTACAGTGAGGATGGAGTCATTTGGATTCAGTGGCGTTCGCGTAAAAAATGCTGAGCACAGTGCCCCACGTCGTGAGCCCGTAATAAATGGTGATTGTCACTACAGTACCCATTTTACAGATGGGAAAAGTGAGGCAGAGAGAAGGGAAGTAACTTGCCTGAGATTACATAAGAGGGCTGGGCCTCGAACCCATGTCTACGTAAATTGAAATGTTTAACCATCGTTTAGTAATTCTCTGGATCTTTTGAGATAAAGGTGGAACTAAAATATGTGAGTGAATGTGTGTATATGTTACAGATGTTTCATGTTGCAAAGAACACCACCAGATGGGACTCATAACCAACACAGGCAGCAATTGTGGGATTTTGTTTGTTTCTGTGTTTTGTGTGTCACCCTAGCAGCTCATTTCTTTCAACCAAGGAAGAGATTCCATGGTCGTCTTCACTAGAGAGCCAGGGTCAGAACCCCCGGTTACTCTGTTACCCAACTCACATTAGCCTGACAAGCCAGGGACATTCCCAGTGGCCGCTTAAGGGCCGTGTGCAGGAGCCAGGCTTGGTGGGAGGAGCCTTTGGCGCCCCATGTTAATGACGCTCCGCCCCATCCAACGAGGAGCAAGCACTGGCTGAGCCTTTGCTGCTTTCCCTCCTGCTTTTGCATTCACTCCATTTCGAAGAAAGAGGAAAGCCCCTTTCATTCAGGAAAGCCGCTCCTGTTAGCTGTCAGGTGTCACTGTAGAAGGATGAAAAAAGTGAGTGAGTGAAGCTGGGGCTTCACTTCCAGAGTGTGTGTGCTTTACACACACGCGCATGCATGCAGACTTGCAGCAGAAGCCCCGGCCGCAGGGGTATCTCTGCCCTGTGGAGTGGAGCAGCGTTTTCCGGTTGGGGCCCCCTCCCGGTTTCCTTGGTCGGGGCAGAGGGTGGTGTGGTTGGTGTGCAAAACTGAGACCCTCAAGAAGTGCTACTAGAGTGCTGTTTGTGTCTCGAAAAAGTTTTCTAACCTTTTTAGGAAATAATTTTTGATGAGCTGCTCACTCTCGTTGAGTGCTCCCTGTTTGTTTGTTTAGAACGTTCTCTGTCATTTGTAAGACTCCCAGCCATCCCCTCTTTCCTTTCAGTGCCTGAATCTGCCTTTGAGATGGAGACTTGAGTATCAGATTCCAGGGATGTCAATAGATGTGCTATGGCAAAAAAACGTTCCATGATCGACTAAGTTTGGACAATCACAGGTTAAACAAAATTGAACAGGGTTCTTTGCAGCACTTCTCAGGTCTTTTATTGTGCTAAAGTGCGTTGGAACTCAGTGAGGGCTGCATTCCCCAAACTTACTTGACCACAGACCCCTTCCCACTAGGTCTTATGGGACCAGCATCCTGAGTAACACACTTGAAGACGTGCCCTACCAAGGGCATCTGGGCATTTGGTGAACCCCGTGTGTGATGGTGCCCAGGACTGTGGTCTCCCGGCCAGCGGGTCCAAGGTCACACATGAAGGTGACCAACCGTCCCTGCGGTTGGTGGGCTGGAAGGAACCCTACAGTTTTCCGGTCTCTGGGCCGCTCTGGCTCCCGTTCACGGTGGGCGAGTCTAGGTCCTGTGGTCCCAGCTGGGCTTGGCTTGGCTTGCCACTAGCAGTGGTGAAGTGAAGCTCCTAGTGGAGGGTGTGTGTTATGTCAAAGCGAGTTTTGCGTGTCTCGGGGCTGGCCCTGACAGTCCCAGAGCAGGACACAATTCACGGAGTTCGCCTCCCTCGGACGTGGCGCCTCACCCGTCTCGGGGTGATGGACTTGTCTTGCCCATAACCCCACAACTGCAGCTTTCGGGGAGCTGTTGTGCTCTGTGCTGTCGACTCGGCCTGAAGCTCTCCTGGTCCTCGCTCCACCTTCTGTACTCACCCAACACCACCCTTCCTTGGAGACGTAGGGGTGCGCAGCCCCTGGGGACACCTCCTGCCCGTACCCAGCCCCACCGTAGGCCTGCGCCGTCCTCTGGGTGCCCCCGCAGCCCTTCCGCTTCTCAGAGCACATCTCACACTGTGCTCACCATCCCTCCTCGTGTCTGAGCTGCTGGGACGCAGAGGCCTGTGTCCTGGCCACCACTCCGTGTTCCCTTCCCCACTGTCGGCCTGCAGGGGACCTCAGTCCATCTCACTCGGTGCTGTGCTGTCCTCTCTCTGCTGTCTGAGGACGTTAGGGATTCTTCAGGACACAGATGAAGTTCGGGATCCGGAGGGAAGGGGCGGGGCAGCGCCAGCAGAAGAGAGAGTGGGGAAAGTCCCTGCCTTTCACAATGTTTTCACCCAGGGGAATGGGACCTGGGTCCCTCCTGAGCGTTGTCTCAAAGTCTTGGGTGAAGGTGGGTGTTTTGGTCCACCTGACATGGTTGGGACACACGGAGTTAAAGACCCAGTAGAGAAATGTCTGGAAGAGCCCATGCTTTTCCTGAAGATTTGGTTTGAATTGACACTATGACTCTTGGAGCTGATGTTCCCCCTTCTTGCTTTGACTGCTAGGCAACTCGGAGCCAGGGTCCCAGCAGACCTGTAGTTCATCTGTTCGCTGAAATATTGATTAAGCACCTTCTGTGTGCAGACACTTCTCTAGGCGCTGGGGACAGCAGTGAATAACATGAATGACTGTTGGAGGCGGTGACATCCCAGTGGGTCCCAGTGGGAAGACGGGCCACAGCCGGATCAACGGATCGCTCCTTTCTGGGAAGAAAACCCTGTGTTTGTGTTAGCAGTTTCTCATTTCCCCTTGCCCTCATTCCGTAAGTCTCCGTCCTCTCCTGTTACAGCATCTGTACAGTCATGGTGGTTGTGTTCTTGGCGCAGATCCTTTTGGAAGAGCAGTGGGCTCCTTGGTGCAGAATGTGTTTATTAAGCAGCTACTAAGTGTTTGACGTGAAGCTGACCCCCATGAGTAAGGTGGTTCTTGAGGAGGCAGGTGATGCTTGATAGTCGCAGCTTTTCAACTTCGGGCTGGCTTTACTGCCAGGTCCCAGTGGGCCAGCGTGTTAAACGGGTCCAGGCACAATTCACAAGGGAGACGACAGCCGTGGCGCTGCACGCGACAGCGGCACCACGCTCTGTTTCCTCCCCTCGAGAGCCCAGCCCGATGTGGGCAGACACGGTGGGACAGAAGTTGCTTTTATGGGAAAGTGTATTTGAGCTTTGAGTTCTTTTAAGAGCCATAAGGCCACTTTGGGTTTTGTTAGTGGTTAGTTATTTTTACTTATATTTACCTATTTTGGAATAAAGGGCTGAATCAGTCATCTCAACAAGCCAGAATTCCAACTTGAGGTTATGTTTATAAATAGAAAATCTAGGCTTTCCAGAACTAAAGCTCGCTAAAACCAATTTTGTTGACAAAGGGGAGGGACTGTCAACTAGTGGTCTGAGCATTCTAGGCATCTGGAATTCCTGAGTCCCAGGCACGCCCCAGGGCCATCTGACTTTAACCCTCCGGTACCAAGGAGGCTGCAAGGAGCCCGTCAGCGGGGCCCGGGAGCCTGCGCCGTGGGGCTGCCCTGCATCCCCTGCTCTAGCCACGTCCTTCGCCTCCCTCAGCCTGTCTCCTCCGTACGGTGAAGGGGCTGGCCCAAAGGTTCTCCTAGCGGTTGATAGTACTCAAAGCCACAAATATTTAATTTGTGAATCTAGAAATAACAGGTTTGAATCATAGCTGGTCAAGACCATGAATTCCTAGAAGCCAGGGTCATATGCTTGCTCTTTGCTCAACCCATCACCCATGCATTCATCCATGAATATCAACTCAGCATCCACGATGGTCACGCCCCTCTGGGCACCGTGGAGTCGGTGGGATTTGATCAGAGAGCCCAGTCCATCGTGTCCATGGATGCTCACCTTCCAGTGGGGCGGAAGTGCTCGGGGCAGGACGGGTCTTAATCAAAGAGAGCTGATCGTCTGAGAGAGTGATAGTTGCTGGGGAGACGATGGAACAGGGTAATGTGTTCGAGTGACAAGTGGAGTGTGGCCAAGTTTAAAGAATAATAGATGACACTCATTGAGTGCTTACTGTTCTAAGCTCTTTTCTCTGTTTCATATGAGAGTCAGTACTACTGTCTTTCCCATATTACAGATAAGTGAAGGTAGGCAGAGGTGCTGAGATATGCCTGAAAAATGGAAGAAACACAGACCCTGCATTCAGGGCTCAAATTATGGTGGGGTCAATTGCATCTAACCAAATAATTTTGATCCGGTGTCCCCTCCAACACAGAACCAACCAGGGCACAGTAGCAGAAGGCTGGAGGATTAAGAGAATGTTGCCCGAAGGGGTGATCTGAGCTGGGTTTTGAGGGATGAGCAGAAGTTCAGTTCATGTCTTGGTGCAGTAGCGTCGGTCCGCGGTGCCGTGGACACTTGCAGTCTCTTCAGTAGACCGCGTTGTTCTTTGGGTGATGGTCCAGGGAGCTTCCTAGACGTGGGTCCTGTTCTTTGCCCATATCATAAGCCCTGAACGTTTTGCAGGAATTATTTGCGGTAAGCGATCACTATAAATCTTCAAAATTAACTCACACATTTTAACCTAGATTTACAATTTCAACATGGATAATGACGTTCCTGCTAACATTCCGAGCACGGGCTGTATTTTTCTGGGTTGTAGTCTTAAACCCGTACTTTCTTAAGGAGATCTCTTCCCCTCGCAGAGTCTTGGGTTGCTCAGATGTGAGATGGCGGTTCAAGCAGACCAGCAAGTGAGAGTTAGAATCACCAGTGAAATCAGAATCTCTGGGGCGAGGCCCGGGCATCTGCATGTTTGGAAAGTTCCCCAGATGATGCTAATCTGTAGCCAAGGTGAGGGACTACTGGAGTGGAGACAGGGTCTTGCCCTCTGTGCTGCAGAGGACTGATGGGGCCGGAAGGGAGGGGAGGTATGGGGCTGGGGCTTCTTTTCTTCCTGCCTCAGCCTGAGCCATTCCAGGTGTATCTGTTCCATTTATTGAGCTTTCTTAGAACACTGTGTTGGAAGAAAGGGCTCTATGGCTAAAAGCTAGTTTGGAAACCACTGGGACAGAGGCCCGCTAGGACCCTCTGACTCTTCGTCTGGTTCTCTGTGGGGTTTTACCATGGTCTGGGTCTGGGTACTATTTCTGTACTCTGTAAAGCAGCCGCTCCTTCTCTCCCGGATCTGGCTGCCTTTCCCTGATAGGTGAGCAAGTTCCCCGATGTGGCAGTGGCAGCATTGCAGCGAGGGTTTTGATTACCTTGTTGTGAATTACGGTGGGGTGCCCTGGTGAAGGGTCGAATGTATCTGAGATCCTTTGGGATCAAAGGCGAGATATCACTAAACGAGGCTGCATTTAATAGGTGATAAATCTTGAGGTTGTAGGTTTCATATAGTTTGATGGTTGTAAATCCAGTGAATCTACTGGAGGAATTTGCTGTGTGTTGCATTTATGAAATATTTAGTCAGGTGTTTTTAAAGGTACGACTTTTCTCATAAGGTCCTGAATTTTATGGGCTTCCCCGGAAAATTTCATACTGGTGTCAAGTATGCTGCTGCTTGCAGACCTTTGAAATGAAAAAGGAAAAGGTGGTGTAGTCTCTTTTTTTTTGTACTGCAGGAAAGCTCTTAAATAATATTCATAGTAATAGCCAAGTCAAGAAGTAGATTTTGGTATATTTAAGAATGTATTTCAGAAAAAGAAAATGGTAGGATGAAAGCGAGCTGAGGGGCCAGCCCAGTGGTATAGTGGTTAAGTTTGCATGCCCCGCTTCAGTGGCACTGGGTCACTGGGTTTGCAGACTCGGATCCCAGTACCTAGTGCCACTCATCAAGCCTCACTGTGGCGGCATCCCGCATAAAGAGGAGGAAGATGGGCACGGATGTTAGCTTAGGGCCAATCTTCCTCCCCCCCAAAAAGTAAGCTTCTATTTGATGTTTAGATTGTAAATATTAGGAAGGAGTCCACATGTGGGGTTGAAATATGGCCACAGTGTGGATGTTGGGGCGTGTCTACCACCTCAGTGGCCATGAGGCCCTGCGTTCATTACCAGCTTTGCGTATTCGTGTGTTATTGCTGTGTAACAAATGACCATCAACTTGATGGCTCAGAACGACATGCATTTGTGGCCTCACAGTTTCTGTGAGGTAGGGGTCCAGGCACAGCTTTGCTGGGCCCTCTGCTTGGGGTCTCAAAGTGTCAGCTGGGCTGGGGTCTTCTCTGGGCTCAGGTCGTTCCCAGCTCACGTGGTTGTTGGCAGAATTCCTTTCCTCGCAGATGCGGAAGTCCTGGAAGCTCACTTCTTTAAGGCCAGCAGGAGAGCTGCTCTTCCACGTCAGTCTCTCTTCAGGGAAGGTTTCGAACCTCTTTTAAAGGGTTTGCCTCATTAGGTCAGGCCCACCTAGGATATCATTTGCTTAATTCAAGGTCAACTGATTAGGAACCTTAATAACATCTGCAAAATTCTTACACCTTTGCCATATAGCATAACCTAATCATGACGGTGACATCCCATGATGTTCCCAGGCCCCACCCACACTCAAGGGGAGGGTGTTATGCAGGGCATGTACACCAAAGGGCAGGCATCTTAGGGGCCATCTTAAAATTCTGCCTGCCATACCACCGACATGACCTTAGACAAGTTTCTTCACTGCTTTGAGCTTTCCTTTTGACGGCTGTCAAACAGGGATGGCAGTTCCCGCCTGTCCTGCCGGGCTGTTGTGGGCCCCCGTGAGATCACGTGTGGGGAATCTAGGAGGAAGCAGGGAGCGTGCAGTGTGCCACAGGCAGGCGGGAAGTCCCTGATGGAAGGATGAGATGTGGGAGTATTGCTAACGCGGCAGTTCTGTCTCAGCCTGAAGATACCACTGACTACACAGTGGGTGTCAAAGTGAAGAGCCACGGGCAAGTATTCAGTTCCCTTTCATTTGATCCGTGGCCCGAATGGGCCCTGAAATTGCTTATAGTTCACTTTTCAAAACAGCCGCCCTTCCAAATCCCCACTCTGACAATGGCCACTGACGTCTTTTTTGGATTAGGAATGGATGCAGGGTCCAGACGTTGACTCTGACTCTCCTCTCCTCCCAACTGTTCATCAGGATCAGAAAGATACTGTGATCAACGGCTCCGTGATTTACCATGTGACAGCCACTCGGGGGACACGTTTCCCTCCCGCCACCTCCCTCTGTCTTCCCGGTATCCCCTCCCCAAATACCCCCAGTCCATCACTTTCCATTTCACAATTAACCCAGAACCCAGTTGGAGACAGATAGAGAAGGACAATTTTTACACAATTGCCACCGGTCACCGGCCAGTTGTTAGTCAAATGACTGTTGGGGCACAGATAACTGCTTTTGCCATCGTCCCCGAAGGCGCGCTCTGCACAGCCGTAATTAGAAATGCAGGGGAAGAGAGGGAAAATCCATCTTATTTAAAAGTGTTTTAGTGTCAGCAAACACATTGCGATGCCATTAAGAAAGTTTTTGTGAAGGACACGTTTGACTTGAGGTTTTTAATTTGTTTGAAGTATTTTGCTAAAACAGAATTATGCTGGAGTTTACATAAAAGTAGAGAATGACATGAAAAGTTTTAACTTAAGCAGCAAAATATAAAAGCTAATCTTATTTAAAAGTAATATGTATGTCTTGATTGAGTGCCCAGATACGCTCAACTGGGACTTTTTAGTGGAATGGGGTCTAAGCTGTTACACTGAGTTATACCGAGAAAGCTTTTCCCGAGCTTATATTGCCAGACCTGAAATACTCCTGTGGCTGCATTTAATAAAGAAACGAAAGTCTTGAGTAAGGGGATATGATTTTTTATGACAGAAGGAATGCAAATAACTTTTAGTCTCATTGCCTTGACCGGGTTTGGTTTGATTTGATGGAGGATAATAATGACTTATAACCTGTGCTGACAATATGCAGGCCCGCACAACGTCATTTAACTCATTTATTCTGCTTGCTGTAAAAACAAAGAGATGGCAAATAAATATATGGAACGTTCATTGTTTGTCAGAGGGCCCAAGCCAAGAGTTTTCAGTGACCTTTTAAAATATGGTCCCAGGCTAGTACTAAAATGTCTGTCACTCAACACACACACTTGCATGCTTTGGCCTTTTAACCCACGCATCTTGTGTTTTTCTCTTTCAAATGGGTGTATGAATTTCCAGTCAGCTGCAGCGACTTAGGTCCTTGCATCGGAGGATTACTGTAAATTGCAGCCTGACAATTACAATACGCAGGGCACCGGCGAGTTATTAATGGGCTCGCCTACTGATGGCCTTTCAACGCAGCCTCGGACCTGCTGAGCCTCAGCCTAATTAGTTCCAGGGGTAGAGGCCCCCGCGGACGAGGCCAGTGGGGAGGGGGCTCCCCGAGACCCCGCCTCCGGCAGAGGAAGATATCAATTGATTATGGATGGCTCCTGTCCGCCATGTCGGATCTCTAATTCACCTCCTCCTTAATGACTTGTATTGGCTTAAGGAGCTCCGTGTGATTTGACAGCGTCAAGCTCAGCTGACGAAGACCAGCAGGTGACTTTAATTGAGGACTTCTATTGCAAGAGATTTTATGCAAGACAGAGCAACAGTTCAACAGACACAAAAGAGGCCTGTAAAAAAAAAAAAAAAAAAAAAAGTCTGCAGCAGTTTTAGAAGGAGACTGGGACCAGACCTGGAGTTAGCTACTTGCCTTTCCTTGAGTTTACACTTTTTTCACTCCTCCAGTGGTGGGATCAGGAGGGGAGACCCCCTTGCCCACTCCTCTGCCTCTGGAAATTCTGCAGCCGTCTCTCCTCTCTTGGGTTTCAATATTTATCTTTAAGGATGAATTATGTCCAGGCATAAATTATGTTTGACACATCACGATGCTGGGGGAAAAAATTAAATTTTTCACTACTCTGAAAAACATTCCCCAGAACGTATCACGCTCAGAGTGCGCCCTGAAAGAACCGAGCGTGCTGTTTAGTTTTACAAAATTAAATGGACGGCCTGTCTGAAGCGTCGGAAGGGGGGAGCATAATGATCAGTGAGTGAATGAATGAAAAAAGAGATGACAGCTGACAGGATCGCAGACTGGGAGCCCCGGGAAGGGAGGGGAGAAGGAGGGCTGGGCTGGGCTGGGGCCGGCCGAAGCCTCCGCAGTGGTAGGGGCGGTTAGAAAACGCTTCAGGAGATGCCTTGGGGTTTTGGAGGGTGGAGCCAGCTGAAGGTGTTGTGTCATCCAGGTGATGTGCGCTCCCTTCTAGGGCTGAGGGGCTGCGTCCACACTATGTGGGCAGTTCCTCCTGATCCAGGCCCTGGGAGTTCCACATCCTGTTCCACCACGCCCCCTACACTTCATCTCACTCAGCTTCCTACTTGGTCCAAACATGCTGAGTGTTCTCACGCTTCCACCCTGTGCCTGTGCTACTCTCTTCCCTCCTCCTTCATCTTGCAAACTCCTGTTCACCCTTCGAGACACAGTTTGGTCACCTCCTCCAGGAAGCTTTCCAGTTCCTCCCTTGCCATTCCTCCAGGCATTCTGACTCCAGAGCCCCCACACTCTCATCCACTACGCTGTGTTGCCTCCTCCACAGGGGGAAGGAAGCACTTGAATATCCAACTGACCAGCCAGAGCACAGTTTGCACCCCACGGAAGGGACCAAAGGGGTCCCAAGTAAGAGAAGGGAGTGTTGGATTCTGGGGGAGGTGGGTGGGTGTGGAATCAGGGGGACACTTTGGAAGGGAGGCGGACTCTGAGGCTGGGCAGGACTCGGGGGCGGTGCAGGAGTCGGGCAGAGCTTGCACTCAGGAAGTTGGGCACTATTGGCCCCAGTGCCAGATGGTTCAAGGGCTGGGGATGTTTCCCAGAAGGACTACTGGTTTGGAATGACCATGCGATTAGGAAACTCCAGGGTCCCGCAGCCTAATAGCCTAGCTTGGCCCATAAGTTGTGAACAGGTTGGCAGATGTCCCCAAACCCCCAAAGGAGGAAATCCATACCCTCCAGCCTCCCCACATGCTCCCACTGGGAGCCTCAAGCTCAGCCTCTGCTCCGCAGGACAGCCTTCTCTCTCCACCTGGCTGGCCCTACCTACCTCTCAGGGCGGCCCTTCCTCTGGGAAGCCCTCCTAGATTCCACGTTTTGGTGTAACTGACAGTTTCCTCAGCACACCTACCACACACATCTGTCACCTGTTATCAGTGCTCGCCTTTGCATTCTTGAAGCCCCGCAGTGAGCCACTTGGGGGCTGGCGTCAGATTATTCTCTATTGCCCAGGGGGGCCACAGTCTCTTGTTTAATGAATGAGAAAGCAAAATGGAGGAGCTGACCCCAAAGAGCTATCTTCATCCACAAATTTGGGAACGTAGGTTGCTTGATTTGTTTTTTTGAAGATCAGAACTTGGAGCTACTTAATAATGACTTATCTATGGGGATCTTTATTAGTTAACTCAGCACAGTAATCAAAGTGATCTTATTTGGTTGCCGAGCATCAACTGTGCACTGAGCCCTGTGGGGGTTGGTGGGTCCTGCTATGGAGGTGACCTCAGGTGACCCCAGTTTGGGAGGTGGTGCACAGAAGTAAACAGTGATCGATGCAGTGAGGAGAAACCTGGACTCGGACCAGGGAGATGGGGAGGATGGAGATGAGGGTGATGGAAATGGGGGCTAGATAGAGGTAGGGGATGGGTGGAGCTGAGGGGTGTGGATCGGGGTGAAGGCGGATGGAGGTGGGAGTGGTTGGAGATGGGGGTGGATAGAGGTGAGGGTGGATGGAGGTCGAGGGTGGATGGAGATGGGGGTAGATGAAGATAGGGCATTTGGAGGTGTGGTGGATAGAGATGGAGTGGATGGAGGTGGGATGAATGGAGGTGGGGTGGGTGGAGGTGGGGCGGATGGAGGTGGGGGCGGATGGAGGTGGGGGCGGATGGAGGTGGGGCGGATGGAGGTGGGGCGGATGGAGGTGGGGGTGGATGGAGGTAGGGGTATCCTGGATCTCATTTCAGAAGAAGGAGGTGATACGCTGTCATCCCTGTGCTGGTGGTAGGGGCAGTCTGAGCCTCTCCTGTGCAAGGAATGTTACACAGTCATCTTCGCCTCCCCTAGTGTCTAATCCAGAGCCTGAAACAGGAGGTTTTCAATACATATTTATTGAATGAATGAATGTTGACCGAGTCCTACATCTACATTCCTGCCTGACTTTAAGGCCAGGCCCAGTTGTCCCAGTGCCTACCCACCTTTCCCCAAACCCAGCCTGTGCAGGTGGGCCCACTGTTCCCTCTGCTTTTCTTCGCTGGCTTGATGGACCTGCTTTTCTCCATCTCTAGAAACTCCTCGCTTCCTCTCACCTCCCTTAGAAGTCCTCTCCTGCCGTCCCTCCACGACCATGGCCCAGGCCCTGCCCTTCCCTCTGGCCTGGCGGGCCCTTTCTTAGAGCTCCTAAGTGGCTGCCCTGTCTTCAGCCTTCCTCTCCTGCCGTCCCTGTCCCAGGCAGCTGTCAGAATTTTTGGACAAAAATAGAGCTCAGATCATGCCCAGCCCCCATCACGTGGCTTCCTCCTCCTCTCTCTTCCTCCATGCTCCACTCCCCCCACCCTCTTTCCTTGCTCCGCTCCTCAGCGGACCCGTCACAGCTGTCACCTGGCTCCAGCCTTCCTCCTTCACCTCCTCTTCCCCTCCCCCTCCGCCTGCCTTCACTGGGGCCACTCAGGACCAGGCTCCATCCATTTGCTGAGTGACCTTAGGCAAGCTACTTACCTGCCGACCCGTAGTTCTTGAGTCGCTAAGATGAGTGGGTTGGTTGGAGTGAATTGTCAGAGGTGGAGGTGACATGACATAATGAATAAAAGCATAGCTTTGGAATCAGGCAGGGCTGGGTTTGAACCCAGATTGTGCCACTTAGCAGCTGTGCGACCTTGTGGCACAGAAGTGACCAGGACAGCACCATAGGAGGGCTGTTCTAGTGCTCAGCACAGGACCAGGCACACAGGACATGTGAAATGCACGGGCCTATTATTATCTAAGTCACATTCAGTGTCTCCCGGGTGATTATGAATCCCCTGCCAGCTGGCCCCCACCCCCGAAGTGAGAGGAAAGCATGCTGCTCTTGGCTGTCCCCCGATTTATTTGTGGGCCCTCTTGGATTCCTTTCTCCCAAAGGGCCCAGCCCTGGGGAGCCATGAATGCCGGAGCAGCCCAGAATTTCCAGGCCAGGCTGGGATTGATCGCTGGGCCGAGGCACGGCGAGGTCAGTTGTTCCGTGACCGAGCTGGTCCCCTGGACGTCAGCGTTGCCGTGGCCTCTCCTCCTGGCAGCTGTCTCTGGAAGGGCCTCATTGAGCAGCCGTGGGTCAGGCAGCCTGGCTGCGTTGTCAGATTCGCTCTGCCGGGCATAACTCAGGCCTTGGCTAGACGACTTCCCCCGGGCTCACAGGGGCCCTTGGGCGGCTTGAAGTCAATTACGTCCCTTCGCTCATCACTCCAGGGAGGGGAGTGGAGCCGGCCTTCTTCCCTGCTGGGAGGCTCCTGGAGGAGGGTTTGTGAATTTCCTTCTCCTTCCAAAGACGCGGCTGTGACGGATGGATGTTTTCTGGCCAAACCCAGGCAAAGTTGGACTCCAGCTTTCAAAGTGTCAGGCTGCAAAGAGCAAGACTGGGAGGATGGAGGGTGGGGAAGAGGGCACGGTACCTTGGGTGGCGGGAAGAGAGGAGGCTGGGGATGGATGCCCTCAGGAGGTCGCCCAGGAGGGCACAGGCTGGAGGGTGGCACTGCCAGTGTGGTTGTCCCTGAAGAGATCAGAGCACTGGGGCCTCCCACACCTGAGCCTGCCGGGCCCCATCTAAGGAGGCTCCAGTGAGAGGCATCCAGAAAAAGCAGTGGCTGTCGGGAGAGTTGGCAGCTGAAAGCCTAATTCCCCAGTGGGTGTGGAGATGCGGCCCAGACTCTGGGGCTGAGCGGATTTTAGGGGCTGGGGGCTGTGAGGAGTGTTTCTTGCAGCCAATTCAGGGAATGCCAGACCAGGGGCCTCCCCGCTCCTCCTCATGCCCTTAGAATCATGCAATGTGAGAAAAGGATGGAGCTTCCAGATCTTCCAGCAGAATCCTTCCTCCCCTCCTCCCAGACCATTTTCTAAACAAGAAGATTGAGGAGCAGAGGGTGTGGCCCCACCTACCTGGTTGTGGAGCTGAAGCAGCAACGTGCCTGGGACCCTTTTCACTTTACGCTGCATGCTACTTTCCTCGTTTCCACCTTTCCCCCTCACTTCCACGTTTTCTATTTTTCTTCTCCAGCATCCTTCTGTTTCAGAATTTTGCTTAGAGGATCCTCAAAGCAAAAGGAAGAAGTGAGACAGAGGAGATTTTGAAAAGGAGTGCATACATGAGAAATAACTGGAAGGAGGTGGGGGAATTGGCGGGAAGATCCTAGATGACAGAAGCAATCTCTGGGTGTAGGGAAGGGATGATGGAGAGGAAGAGGTGGTGTGAGGGTGGGAGACCTGTAGAAAGAGAGAGGGGGCGAGAGGGAGGAAGAAGATCCCAAAGAAAGGAGTCTGAAGACCCAAGATCTGTGGTGGCTAAGTGCCCTGAATCCTTGTTGGAATAATTTTGGATAAACAAACAAATAAATGATGGTGATGGTGATGATGGTGATGTTGGTGGCAATGATGATGATGCTGATGATGGTAATGATGGTGGTGATGATGATGATGACGATGGTGATGATGATAGTGATGATGGTGGTGATGGTAGTAGTGATGATAATGATTATAATGCTTCTGCCGATGGTGCTACTGCTGTTGATGCTAATCATATTAATTCATTGTGTAACCATGACTAAGTCCTTTATCCTCACTGGGCCTCAGTTTCCCCATTTATAAAATGAAGAGGTGGAACTTTAGACTCCTTCCTCCTCTGAGATTCTGTGGTCCAAAGAAAGGATCAGGAGGATCTAGGAAAACCTCTTAAGAAAGAAAGAAAAGGGATTGGGGCAACACAGGCCAGCAGAGACCCAGCAAACAGGAAGAGAGGGGAACCATTGTGCAGCCATGGGAGGGACCTCTCCTGAAAGTCTTTCTCCTCCCTGGACTGAGAAGGCCATCCCTCCACTCCGGCGGCATGAAGAGTTTCTCTTGCTGGATTGGAAGCCAGTTTACAGCGCAGCCCACTGTGTGCTGACAGCACTCGGTTTCCCAGCCCAGCGAGGCCTCACCTGCTAATTACATCTACCAGGCCTGCCTCTGCTGGGAATTTGGCTCCACAGAATCACCGCCCCGCCCCCCCAAAGGGTCTGGAGCAAATCATTAAAATATCAGGTTTCCAGCCCCTGGGGGATGAGTAGGTGCTAAAAAGGGGCCAAGCTGGATTTGTCAAAAACCAATCAGCTCTCACACAGCAAATAGCCCCACTTGGTGCGAGCAACCGGCTGGTGTTTAGGGGTGTGAGAGGCAGCAGGAGGGGTGCAGAGGGGGCTCTGGGAAAGTGCTTAACCCCACTGGCACCAATTAGCTGCCCTCAGGGCCAGACAGAGGCAGGGGGAGTCAGGGAAGGGCGCAACTGTCCGGCAGGATTAGGGCAAGAAAAATTACCCTGTGAAGCACCTACGAGTCAGTTCTCCACCAACTGGGGAAATTTTCCAAGCCTCGTGCTTGTGAGTCACATTGGGTCAGTCTGGCTGGCCTCCTGCAAGGGTCGAACGGGCCGTAGTTCTGGTGGAACTTTGCAAGCTGTAAAACACTGAGGAAGTGCATTCATTCATGCGCTCCGTCAATCAAGAGTCTTCCTAGGGCCACCACAGGGTGCCAGCCCCAGGGAGGCTCTGGGGCCTGACCTTCTGCCCTCCCCACCACATTGTCCTTTCTCCAGGTTCTCCTGTGGCCTCTGTGACCACAGCTTAGCCGTCTAGACCAGCTCATCTTCTGCCTGACCCCGGATGTGGGGCTCCTCAGCTCTGTTCTGGCCTCTGCTCTCCCTTCCCCTCCCGTCCCCTCTTCTTATTCTCTCTGGGTGAAATCTTCTACTCCCATGGCCATAATTACTCTCGGAGCCAATGGCTCCCCAGGTCTAAGCCTCCAGCCCAGACCGGTCTTTTCACTTTCAGACCCATATATCCATCCATCTCCTGGACTCTTCTCTTGGATGGCCCTCAACGTCAACTCATCAAGAACCGGTCGTCTTGCCAGCCCCACCAGAGCTGCTCCTCCTCCTGTGAGTCCTGTCTTTGTAAAGGCCACCTCCCTCCACACAGTGGCCCACATGGGAACCCCCTCCTCTCCTCCTCATCCCCCAGCCAGTGAGCCCTGGTCCTGCCAATCCCTCTTCTGTTAAAGCTATTGGTTCTGGGCTCTTTCTCAGCCCAAGCGGGGCACCCCTCTGCGCAGCCTCCCGCCACTCTCCCGGCCCCAGTTCAGTCTTCTCTGATCCCTTCTCTGCAGTCACCACCATCATCTTTCTGAAAGGCTAGCTCATTGTACCACCCGTCCCTCAGGAGACCTCGGCTCCTACGAGGCTATTTCCCCGAGTGGGGCACGTACGCAGGGGAGCCGCTCCGTAGCCTGAGCTCCATGTGGTCTTGCTGCTGAAGGCCCACCTCCCAGTGGTTCTCACCTACTTACCAGCTCAGGTCTAAGCAAGTCATTTAAAACCCTAGGCTCTGTTACCTCATCTGAGAAATGGGGACAGTGGGTGCATAACACACAAGATTGAGAGGAGGTTCAAATCACGTAAGTTAGGTCCAGTTTTCACCAACCGGGTCATGGATATCTCAGTGTGCGTGCGTGTTGCAGCGTGCCAGGGAGCACAGACAACTGCCGGCTAAACGTGAGACATTTTCTTATCGTATCAGCCTTATTCAATTCTTGAGGCGCGATATTTTGTTTATTTATTTATCTAATGTATTTTTACATTAAAACAAACATGGGCATATTATGGAATCGAGCGCAAGTTTGCATCCGGTAGAAGAGGAACTTGAGCTCTAGCAGACGCCTTGCTGGCCTGCCCGTCTCCTCCCCCTCAGCCCCTCAGGCCTCAGCCCTCGTCTCCCAAACGCTGGCACCAGCATTTCTCCGCTGCAGAAGCCCACTCTTGCCCACACGGCCAAGAGGGTCACAGCCCCTGGCAGCAGCCCTTGACCAGTGAGCCGCCTGAGTTGGTGCCTCAGCGCCACAGCTCCCACGCTCATGTGGGGGACAGGGGTGGAAAGCTCTGAGGGGTGTGGGCTGCACTGGCTCCAGAGCCCCGAGCAGGATTAGCGGGCAGTTGCCCACAGTGGTCGTGGGCTTGCCCCGCACACTTTCTCGCTGCCTTCCCTTCCCTGTCTGTTTCCCCACGCTCCTACTGGCGTGTCCTGGGATCCTTCCTCCCCCACCGACAGTCTGCTGTGCCTTCTGGTCTCAGAGTCAGCTTCTGGGAGAACCACGAGCTGCCTACCATAACAGCAGCAAGAAAAACAACCCTAACAACAATCAAAGTAGCTGCCAGTTAGCTTGCTAATCATTTCTCGAGCCTCCTCTTTGCTTAATCCCTCGCTGCCCCCGGCAGGGGGTTCTGTTTACAAATGGGGATGCTGAGGCTCACGGAGCTTACACGGCCTGCCGGGCCTCCTGGCCTGAGAGCGCAGCACTGTGACTGCCCCTCCCGAAGGGGCCCGAGTCTGTGCTTTAACATCTAGGCAAACAGCCACTTTGATCACTGCCCTTTGGTGGAACCATCCGGAAGCACGAGGCTGGGGAAAGCACTGGTGGGCTGTGATCCAGGAGGTCCCCACACGAATGCTGGGCAGGCCGGGCGGATGAGGAGGAGTCCTGTGAGCCTGGGAGGTCCCTAGGCCATTGCTCTGGTCTCGCCACTCCTTTTGAAAACTCTGCCTTTTTAATGCCTCTCTCACTTTCCCACTTGATAAGGATACAGTCAGGCACCGCATAACGAACATTCTGGTCAACGACGGACTGCGTATAAGATCGCGGTCCCATAAGATGAGTACCATAGAGCCTAGGTGTGTGGCAGGCTGTAGGTTTGTGTACGTGCTGTCTGTGACGTGTGCACAATGGTGAAATCGCCTCACGACTCGTTTCTCAGGACATATCCCGTGGTTAAAGACACGTGACTGTACTCGGCACGGGGACCGCCTGACTGTCTTCTCCCCTCCACAGGAGGAACAGGAGCCGAAGGGCGAGTGCCTGTGGCCTTGAGAAGGCGACGCCAGGTCCAGGCCGCCAGATGGGGTTTTTCACAGAAAGCTCGAGGTCCAGATTTCTATAGGAAATTTCCCATTTTAAAATACTGGCTATTATTTAAAAACATGTAAATAATGTTTATTTGGTAGCCCAATTAACCCCAGAATTTTGCCCTTGGGCCGCAGGCTTGCAACGTGGCTGTAGAATGAGGCCGGCCGGAAGCCACAGGGCCTACAGGGGCCGTCTGTCCTTCAGTAGGGGAACTGAGGTGCTCTGACTTCTATCCAGGGAGGGGACCGCTCCACTTCGGGCCCAGCCCAGCTGAGGGGATGAAGTCTTTTCACTGAAGCATTCCCCTACCCAAGAGGGCTGACGGGCCCTCCCTGTATAACCTGGGGAAACTGAGGCTGGCAGGGAAAGCAGTGAGCAGGGTTCCTACCCTCCAAACAGCGTCCAAACCAGCCTGGAGGGTGGGAACCTGGCTCCTTGGCTGCATCCCACTGCGGGTTTGGCCGCAGCAAGGCCTTGGGAGGGGCCCTGGTTCGGGCTGCTGCCTCAGGGACCTCCTCGCTGGCCTCTGTGGGTGGCTCTGCCCATTGGTTAGTTTTCAGGGTCTGGGGCTGTGGAGTTTGCTGACAACTGCCAAAGCCCTGGGTGAGTGGTGAGCCACCAGACTTCAGAAGGGCGGAGGGTGTTTATTTAAAACCTTACAGACAGTGTACAGCCAACGAGCAGCGTTTACAGGCAAGGGTTTCACCGCTGGGCGGCCGGGGTGGCTGCGGAGAGAGGAGACATCTAGTGGGTCCTCAGGCGACGGGGGCCCCGGGGGAGGTGCTTGCTAATGGGGCTGCCTGGGCTGGGCACCGGCAGGCTCCTGGCTCCTGCTTCACTTTGCACATTTCTTCGGTTCCACCAGTGTTGTGAGTTGAATTGTGTCCCCTTCAAAGATATGCTGAAGTCCTAGCCCCAGATGCCTGCAGATGTGACCTTATTGGGAAACAGGCTCTTCAAGGGTGTAATTGAGTTAGGACCAGGACATGCTAGAGTAGAGGGGGCCCTAAGTGCCGTGGCTGGTGCTCTTGGAAGGAGGTGTGTGAAGACATACAGAGAGGAGAAGGCTGCGTGAAGGTGGAGGCAGAGATCGGAGTTCAGCTGTCGCAGCTGAGGAAGCCCACGGACTGCCAGGAGCCCCCAGAAGCTGGACGCAGCAAGGAAGCATTCTTCCCTAGCACGTTCAGAGAGAGCAGGCCCCTGCCGACACTTGGTTTCAGACTGCCAGCCTCCAGAACTGTGAGAGAACAGATTTCTATTGTTTGAAGCCACTGAGTCTGTGGGTCTTTGTTAAGGCCACCCAGGACACGAATGCACACACCCGTCTCTGCTAGGATCCATTCACAGTGACTCTCCTGGGGCTCTCCGGGCTCCAGACCCACAGGTTCCCTAGTGCCGCTCGGGCCTGTCCACCTGGATGCTCCTCGGGCCCCTCAGCCCAGCTTCGCTGCAGCAGGGTCTGGCCGTGCCCTTGGGGTGGCCTGGCCAGACTCAGAGGCCTCCGAGCTCCCCAGCCACAGGGTCCTGGAGCAGGTGAGCAGGAAAATGGCAGCCACCACCTGGTGGCGAAGAGGACGTGGCCCTGAGCATGAAAATGACAAACTCACGGGGCTCCTGGGGAGGGCCGAGGATGGGATTGGGAGAGAGGAGTGAGGTCCTCCCTTGAGGGTGGGGACAGGCGAGAGGAAAACCCTTTGGTGGTGGTGACCGTGCTCCTGGTCCTCTCCCAGGCCTCGGGCTGGCAAGTCTCTGACCCGGAGCCTGGGCAGAGTTAGCATGACGCCTCGCTGCTCAGTGTGGTCGCAGACCGACAGCATCGGCCTGTTAGAGTCCAGATTCCCGGCCCGCCCAGACCCACCCAGTGAGAGCCTGCCTTTTACCAAGATGCTCGATGACTCGCGTGCCTGTCGCGTTGCAGCAGCGCTAGGCTGCAGACCAGGCGGGTAGCAGGGGGCTGGACTTGCGTCTCTAATGCCTCTGGGCTCAGCTGGGCTTCCACAGGAGCTGGGGCATCCACTCCAAACTGGGCTGCAAGAGCTGGTGCTCTGTGCTGACATGAGAAGACGATATGCTGGCCTTTAGGGGCCCCCAAATTGTCTTCTTCCTCTGCTTCCACCCATCTGCTCCAGGGAGTAACCTGGCATCACCCCGAATCCTTCCCTCTCTTGACCCTCCACCCCTGCCTAGTCACGAGTCCTGGGGATTGCACCTCCTGGGAAGAAAGGAGGTCTGTCCACCCTCCGTCCCCATGGCCAGTCTCTCCTTCCTCTTGCCAGGATGACACTTACAGGCCCTCAAGTTCTCTTCTCCACTCGTGACCTGCCTCTTCTAAACCACTCTCCAGCTGGCGGCCAGAGTGAAGGTGAAAACGCTAATTCTCACCAAGTCAGGCTCCTGCTTAACCCTCAGAGCCCTCTTCCCCTTGCCCTTCTCTTCACAGAAGGACCCCATCCTTGCCGAGGCCTGGAGGCCTGGTCTGGGTTGGCCCTGCCTCATCTCATGCTGCTCTGCACCCACTCCCCGCTCAGCAGGCACCAGCTTCCTCTCTCTCATCAGTGCGCCAGACGTGCCCCTTTCCTCCTCAGGCCCTTTGTCCACGCAGGTTCCACCACCTGGCACACCATCGCCCATCCACTCCTTTCCCTGGTCAATGGTGACCTCATCCTTGAGATGCCTCCAGGAGGCCTCCCTGCACCCCAGACGAGGCCAGGCCACCCCGACACCTGCGTCCTGTGCCCGTTCCTTGTCGCCGTGGTGACTATCGCGCAGAGCTGTGTGCGCTCGCTGGAGGCAGAGCCCGGTGTGCCCTCCTTGCTGCACGCCCCATCCAGCACAGTCTCTGCCACATTGCTCACTTAAAGAGAAGGAAAAGGAGCAGGGTTGGCACTTCCTACGACAGGGAACTCCCTGCCTGCTCTTTGTTCCGGGGCCCAGTTTTTTCTCCAAGATTATCTTTTGGGTCCGTCCAAATGTTCAACACCTGGAGGCACAGGAGGGAGGCCTGTGGCTGGGAAAATTGGGGCTAGAGGTTTCTAACAGCGCTTCTACTGTGAGCAGACCCTGCTGAGCGTCTCTGGCGCTAACTATTGTCAGCTTCCCGTGGGATGTCTGGGGCAAGTGGCTGCAGACACACTCAGCACTCAGCGGGTAAGTTATCTGATGGGAGAGTGGCTGAGAATCAGCCAAAAGGCCCACGAGCTGCCTCTCTGTCTCCTCCCTCCTGCACCTGCCGCCTCTCCTGTCCCCTGCAGCAACTCCACTGTCGGTACCAGAATGGTTTTGCTGAAATGCCAGCCTGATCGCGTCTGTGCCTGAACTGAGTTCCCGACGTGTGTTGAATGGATGAATGAATGACTGAGTGAGGAAGGAATCTATGCAGTTACTCAGTCTATGAGTGAAGGGGGCACAAGACGTGATTTTAAAATATTGATCATGACAGTAAATAAGACTTGCATTTGCCAGCTCACTCACAATGTGTCAAGAGTACAGCCCACCCACGTGAAAAAGGCACTTCTGTCATTGTCCTTTTATTTTATTTATCTGTGTTGAGGCTTAGTTATGTATATCAAACTGCCTGAATCTTCGGGGCGCAGCTGGATGAATTTTTACATATGTAGGCACCCAGTTAACCACCATCGAGACAGACATGTCAGATCTTTCCTGTGGGCTCCCTCGTGTCCTCTCCCAGCCCCTGTGCTGTCCTGGAGGCAACACTGTTCCAGCCTCTGTCACCCCAGGAGTCTCGTCTGTTCCTGAACTTCACATCAGGGGACTCGCCAGGCTTCTCTGCTCCATGCGATGCCTGCGAGATTCAGCACGTTGGGATGTGGGTGGGGGCAGTTCGTCCTTTTTCACGGCTGTGTTGTATTCCACTGCACAGACCTGTCACTGCTTTTTTATCTGTTCCTGGTGTCTACACAGAGGATGAAGTGGAACACAGACATTTCCTGGCATGTCCACACTTGTGCATTTAATCAACGGTGACGCTGGGAATGCTGTTTTCTATCAAGACTTGTGCTTGTTCCTTGACTTCCCACAGCCTTTCTGGATAAAGGACGTTGATTGGGAAACAGTCATTGAGGGCAGAGCAATGGCTTTTCCGAGAGCCGAGTGAAGGCAGGCAGCTGGAGCCCTAGATGTGATGACCTTGGCCACATCAGATGCCTCCCAAACTGCATCATCCCCCTAAAAGTAGGGCTGGGAATGGCTTCCTTAAAGAATCAGCGTGTTCTGGGGCTGGCCCAGTGGTGTAGTGGTTAGGTTTGCATGCTCCACTTCAGTGGCCTGGGGTTTGTGGGTTGGGATCCTGGGCACGGACCTACACTGCTCATCAAGCCATGCTGTGCCAGCATCCCACATACAAAAATAGAGGAAGATGGGCACAGATGTTAGCTCAGGGCCAGTCTTTCTCACCAAAAAAAAAAAAAAAAAGAGTCAGTGTCTTCAATAAGTAACATTAAATATCTAGTCAAACGCACAAATGAGCAAATCAATCTTGCTGGGTGGTCTTGGGCAGGTCCCTTTCCTGCTCTGGGCTTTGTCGCCTCCTCTGAGAAACGAGGAGGGGGCCTGGCCCTGGGGGCCCGGCACCCTCCAGCCATGAGGCTCTGCACTCAGTGGCTTCTCTGGCGACCAGGTCAGGTGACGTGGTCTGAGATTCCGCTGCTCTGCTGGGCAGGGCATGGGGCACGTTTATTTGATTTGGGTCCATCCCCTGGTGTCTGCAAAGCCACTTTTGTTTATTTTCCCGAGAAGCTAAACAAGTCGGTGAGACTGAGCAGCTCCATGCTGGACATGCGTTTTCACTGTAACAATATTTTTGTGGGTCAAAAAATTGCACCAAAATGTTTTCACAGGCAAGACGCTGCTGTGTGCTGCTGTGGCCGCTGGGGCGGGGCTGGGCACGTGCACCCCAGGAACGCATTTCAAGATCAACAATCACAGCAAACGCGCAGGAAGCACTGACCATTCATCTGGTCGTTTTGCCCATAAGTTCTTGTGTCATGTGTCTTCACCCTCATGTCTCCCTCTGTGGTCAGTGTGATTGTCATCAGTTCCATTTTGCAGATAAAGGAAATGAGGCCCAGAGAGGCTGAGCGACTTCCCCAAGGTCACACAGCCTGCAAGGAGCAGAGCCAGGATTAGAAGTCAGGATCCTCCTACTGCACAGTCCGGGTTCTTACCCACTGTGGTACACCTCTGAGGCCCCAATTCAAGTCTGGGACAAGCCTTTAGGTTCCCCCATCAACCTTATTTGTGTCACTATAGTTTCTAACAGTTTTCCAGAAGGAAGTTACCTGTGAAAAGTTTCACAACTACCACTGGCTGCTAATCTAGAGAGAGCCCAGAACATTCCACGTGTGCAGGACTGTTAGAGCCAGAGAGGCCCTGAGGATTGCCTCCTGTAATCTGCTCCTTGTGCAGGTGCGGACGAGGCTAGTGACATGGCCACCCCCACACACAGCGGCGCTGGGCTGAGGCTCCGGTCTCCCGGCCTCTGTGGATGTCCTCGTTATGTTGCTCTGTGGAGCTAGCTATTTTTCGTAAGTGGAACCCACGCGGCTTTGCTGCACGGCCGAAGCTCTTGATGTGCACGTTTATATGAAGGCATCAAAGAATGAGTCCCAGACCCGCAGAGACCCGCACCCTGCTTCGTGGGGCACAGCCCTCTGGACCGTAATTTCACTCACAGTGGAGTTGCGCTGACCACCATTTCATATTCACGTTCAACTATATGCAACCAGCGAAAAGACGGGAGGAAAAGCCAATTTAAGTAATGCAGGTGATTCCTCCCTTCCTCCCTTCCTCCCCTCAGGCCCACGGGCGATGCCTGGGACCCACCTGTGGGTGGCTGTGGCCGGGCCACCATCCCTCCCTCAGCCCCAGCTCCCAGGAACTCACAGGTGCATCTTTTCTCTCAAATGCGGCTCCAAACACCAGCCAGCTTGGTGGGGAGTGAGGAAGCGTGACGAGATCGATGCAGGAAGGGACACGGCTGGGCTGACCTTCTAGGAGGCGGCTGGGACCCCAGGCCCGGTGGGGTGCCCTGAGGGGGTGGGAGGGAGGTGGACCGTGTGTGTGTTTGGGCTCTACTTGACTCTTGCCACCTGCGCTGGTGTAGCCTCTAACCCGGGAGGACGAGATTGGCTATGTGGGTTTGTTCATCCTCCTTCTCCCTGGGGACAGGTCCCTGGTCATCCCTCTCAGTGTCCCTGGGCCTGGCACAGAGGAGCCGCTCACAGGAGCTCGGTGACTGATGGCTCAGAGGATGCTGCCCTCAGAGCGATGGAGCCCATGCTCTGGCTCTGTGGAGAAGCGTCCCTGGGGTCACAGACCACGCCTGGGGGTTCCCAGCGACAGAGGGACAGGGCTGTCCAAGGGGCAGCTCATGCCTGAGACAGCAGCATCCTCCAGTGGGAGCCTTCAGAGGGGTCAGTCAAGCCCCCGGGACACGTCTAGCGGCTCAGTAACTGTGGGGTGAAGGAAAATGCTTGATCATCAGCCCCTTTTCTGTGTGAGGCATCCACTTAGCCCTCAGCCACACAATCCTGCAAGTCACGTGATGATGCCAAGAAGAACACGTCACACGTTCTCCCTGTCATCTCTGTACACGCGGAATGCAGCGTCGTGCGGCACAGGGGAAGACTCTATGAATAATTTTTTTGAACAAAGCTGTATAATATTTAGAACCATTTATCCGGGATGACAGGCCTTTAGGAGAGCTGGAGGTGGCTGGCTCTCACATCAGCATGGAGGCAAAAGGGGATCTCATACATCAAACATTTTCTGTTACAAATCAGGAGAGCCGCCCAGTCCTGGGGGTAGGGTGTGTGTGTGTGTGCCTGTGATGGGTACATGTGTGTGTGTTGAGGCGCATGTGTGCTTATATATGTGGTGTGTGCATATGTGTGTGTTGTTGGGGTGTGTGTGTTGAGTGCATGTGTGCTTATGTATGTGGTGTGTGCATATGTGTGTGTTGTTGGGGTGTGTGTGTTGAGTGCATGTGTGCTTATGTATGTGGTGTGTGCATATGTGTGTGTTGTTGGGGTGTGTGTGTTGAGTGCATGTGTGCTTATGTATGTGGTGTGTGCATATGTGTGTGTTGTTGGGGTGTGTGTGTTGAGTGCATGTGTGCTTATGTATGTGGTGTGTGCATATGTGTGTGTTGTTGGGGTGTGTGTGTTGAGTGCATGTGTGCTTATGTATGTGGTGTGTGCATATGTGCGTATTGTTGGGGTGTGTGTGTTGAGTGCATGTGTGTGGGTATGTGTGTGGTAGGGAAGGGAGATCAGCTCCAGGGTGGGCTGTGCTGGTGGCCACATGGACAGATGCCAGGGAGGGGTCCAAAGGGCCTGGCTGAATCAGCTGGCAGGGGAGCTTCCAGAAGGGGGTGGTGGGGGAGGCAGCGGTGGGTCTGCCCCGAAACAGGACGGCAGGGCATTGAGCTAAGGACTCAGCAAAGGGTAGGCATTATTCTAGATGTTTTTGTAAGGGTGGTTTTGAATGATTCAAATTGGTAGACTTTGAGAAAAGCAGAATGCTCTCCCTAATGTGGGTGGGCCTCAACCAATCAGTTGAGGGCCCACATAGAACAAAGGGCTGACCTCCCTCAGCAAGAGGGAATCCTGCAGCAGACAGCCATTGGACTAGAGCTGCCACATGGGCATTCTCCCTGCGTCTCCAGCCTGCCAGCCCACTCTTCAGATTTTGGACTTGCTAGTCTCCGTAACTGTGCAAAGCCAATTTCTTAAAGCAGGTCTCTTTCTCTCTCTCTCTATACACATTCTAATGATCTGTTTCTCTGGAGAACTCTGACTAATACACCTTCTCAGGAGTGGACGCCAGTAGGAGTAAGAGCCTGAGATCGGGCAACCTGAAATGAACTCCAATGGAGCCTTCTGGGCATCCAGCATGGCCCAGGAAGGGTCAAGCCAGGGAGCTGTGAAGGGCGAAATGGGTTCCCGAGCAGGTAGAAACAGAGCAGGGAAATAGGGGTGGTGTGGAGAGGGCAGGATGCCCAGACGAGGCCTACCTCTGCTGCGTTCTTGTTCTGTGACCATGGCCAAGCCATTTTCCTGCTATGTGCCTCAGTTTCCTCTCTGTGCAGGTGTCCCTGTGTACCAGATGGGCGTTGGGGTCCTCCCTGCCTGGGATGTTCGATGAACTCTGTAGGAATAGAGCAGAATTAAGAAGCCCACAGAGGCCCACGTCACCCTGCTGGCAGCCCCTTCTGCAGGCACTCGCTCGGGGCTGCCTCCCACCTCTGTCAGTGTGGGGGTGCTCAGAGCGCCAGGCGGGAGGCCCGGGCTCAGGGCCTGCTCTGCCCTGTACTAGCCCTGTGGCCTTGGGCAGAGCAGTTTAGACTCAACGTCCATTTCCCCTGGCTACAGAATGGGCGGTGATGCTACCTAGCTGGCTTGTTCTGAGGGTTCAGTAGGTGAGAACATGGGCCTCAGACTTAATATATGTTTTTAAAGCACACAGTGATTCTTGCTGGACTCCGGGGATGGGTGGACATGAAGTATCTGCTTGCCTTTCTTTAAGGGCTCACAAGCTCCATCTCCCCACGACCCCCCATGGGAGGCTTCTTTTGTAATGGAGTCACCGAGGGTGAATGAGCAGAGCAGGTGTGGGGGCCCTACTGTGAGCTGGGATCTTGGTGTCTTTGTGCTGGACGCTGAGGGCCCATGGTGTCGTGGTGGAAATGCACCCAACAGGCTACAATCCGGTGGGTGGTGGTCTGCCAGAGGCATTGGCCGGGAGCGCAGAGCAAAGCAAGGAGCATAAGCCCTGTTGCTCTTTTCTTCCGTCTATAAAACTATAAAAAATGAAAAGAAGACAGTTCTTGGAAAAACAGTGTTGTGTCACACAGGGACATGGACTCCAGTCAACTCAAGGAAGGGCTTTGTGCAGATCAGTTCTCTCCAGAGGACACAGGCTGCCTTGGAGGATGTGCTCCATGCTGCTGATTTTCATCCGTTCACCAACCATCCCTGGCATCCTCTTCCTTGCCATCCATCTAAGCATCCATCCTTCCATCCATCCATCCATCCATCCATCCATCCATCCATCCGTCTATCCATCTATCCATCTATCCATCCATGCATCCATGCATCCATGTATCCGTGCATTCATCCATCCATGCATCCATTCGTTCATCTAAGCATCCATCCTTCTGTACATCCATCCGTCTATCCATCCATCCATCCATCCACCCATCCACTCACCCACAAATCTGTCTTTCTTCCATCCAGCTACCTTTCCATCTACCCAACCAACCATCTATCTGTCCCTCAAACATGTACTGAGAGCCCAATCCATATCGATCTCTTTATTGGAATCCTGGAAAAAGCTGAGTACGGATCCCGGCCACTGGGGGACTCCTAGGGCAGTCAGGGAAGCTCAGCTCTCAACCTAGGGCACGTGGAAGACTAGCTGGGCACAGTGCCCTGGAGGTTCCTGCATGGGCGAGGCAGGACAGGGCCATCCAGAGAGGCTTCCTACTCAGACGATTTCTGGTTCAAGAGCCATTCTAGTGACCTGTCTGAGGTTTCAACCTCAACTGCAGATTACTCAAAGGGCACACCTGTCTGTCCAGCCGTGACTGTGTGTGTGCATCCCCTGTGCCCGTCAGTGCTGGGGATTCAGTCGGACCACATCCGGTTCCCACCGAGTGCGCACCCTTGTGGGGAAGACAGACAATCAGCAGATACATATGCGTCAGACAATAATAAATCCTATGCAGAAGCGTGCCGTTAGGGAAGCAGGTGGAGAGACTTGGGGGGATGGGAGCTGGGGGTTGGGCTGTTATGTAGATAGCATGGTCAGGGAGGCACTGCCTGACCAAGAGCTGTTTGCGCAGACTCCTGCAGGCAGTGAGGGTCTCTGTGTGAGATGTGCGGAGGGCACAGTAAGGGTGGTGGAACAAGCTTGGCGTGTTCCAGAAAGAACCAGAAGGCCAGTGTGAGGAGAACAGAGTTGTCCAGGAGAGGAAACCTGAGGCATCGGGAGCTGGAGCAGAGGGGCCACCCCGAGGCCCAGTCCCTGTGAGCGAGACATGATCTGATTTGCATATTAAGAGGCTCATGTGGGCCGCTCAGTGCAAGAGTGGAAGCGGTGCCAGTGGAAAGAGATGTGCCAGCCTAAGGGGGCAGAGGCAGAGAGGAGAGACTGGAAGATGCTCCGCTGCCCTCTTTAAAGATGGAGGAAGGGGCCATGAGCCAAGGAATGTGGGCAGACTCTCGAAGCTGGAAGAGGCTTCTGGAAGAACAGTGCATTCTCCCCTGGAGCCTGCTGACACATTGATTTTAGCCCAGTGAGACCCATCTTGGACTTCCGACCTCCAGAATTGTGAGAGAATAAACGTGTATTGTTCTAAGTCACTGAGTTTGTGCTAGTTTGTTACATCAGCAGGAGGAAAAGCGGAGACTGGTTTCTCTGACACCTCTCTCCCTGGCTTGCCTGCTCACCTTCTTCCTGCGTCTCCACCTGGTCTTTCCTCTGGGTGTGTGTGTGTCCTCTTCTCATAAGACACTGGTCAGATTGGATCAGGGCCCACCCGGAGGACTTCATTTTAACATAATCACCTCTTTAAAGGCCTGTGTCCAAATACAGTCGCACTCTGAGGACCTGGGGAATAGGACTTCAACCTATGAAATTTGAGGGGACGTGATTCAGCCCATCGCACCTTGAGAGGTACTGGCCTTGCTCTCCACTTACTAACTGGGAAACCCAATCTCCCGGAGGCAAATGGTCTCACCTAAGGCCCGTCACCAGCATGTGGCTGGGCCATGTCCTCCATCTTGTGCCAAAGTTCTTTTTGCCACCAGCACACGCTGCCCGGAAAGCAGAACGTCTCATTCCCCCACTGCTGGGTCCCATCCCTGCAGGCGTAGCCCATCAGTGACAGATCGCCTGGCGAGAGGCGGGCCGCAGCCCCGTTCCCCGACCTCATGCTCCATCATGCGTCGTCCCCTTGGCGGTGGCCTCGGTGTAATCAAACATCTCTGAGTCAGATGTGGCAGAATTAACAACCCTCCATGTGGTATAAACAGAGTCTAAGTCAAATGCCAGGGGAAGGATATTGCCTTTTAAATGGGTCCTGACAGCTGTGGAAAATATTATGCCCAAATAGAATCCTTACATATGACAGACATTAATTCTTAAAGGACCCCTAAACGGGTCCTCTGGATCGTTTGTAAGATTTTATTTTATTATGGATTGGATGTATTGAAGTAAGACTATAATCTTATTGTGCTCTGACCTCTGTTTTTATAGCTCTGTATAAACAGCAGTTACTATATTAGATGGAGAGATGTTTACAGATGGAGAAATAAAAACACGCCGATTTACTGTGCTGGCGAAACCTGAAACCAGCCCGAGGCAGGGCCTGGGTTTTGTACGTCAGAGGCCCGGTCCTGATGCGAGCAGACAGTTTTGACGGGCAGGAACCCAGAGCAGGGCACAGGCCCTCGGTTCCTTTCGGTGGGGAGGATGCAAGCTCATGGCTCCAAAGGGTCAGGTCCTTGCCCCCAGCCTCCTCTCCGAGTCTGGACCCAGGCCGTTGGGATCCCTGGATGGACACGCGTGAGAAGAAGGCTCATGCACTAGAGGGGCCTGCATTTTTGTTGCCCCCTCGATGCAGAGGCTGTGCAGACAGGAGACTCAGGGTCCGGAGCAGGGCACACCTGGCCTTGGTCCTGGCTCTGAGCTGCATGATTCTGCGACCTTGAGCGGTGGAACGTGGAGTGAAAACACCTGTCTGATAGGGTCTCGTGAGGAATGAATGAGTAACAGACAGAAGGAGCTAGGGAATGAAGAAAGTTCCTTCCCTCTCCTTTCAAAATCCTGTTCTATTTTTGTAACGGTGGGCCCGATAGTTCCCGGTGAGCGGCCTTCTCATGGTGGCCGTGGGACGCTTCATGGAGTCCACTAAGGCTCCCCGGCAGAGTCCCCCCCTCTGTTCCTTCCTTCCTAACTCAGTGCATGGCCTGCCAGCTGGGGACAGGTGCAGGGAGAAAAGGAGGCAGAGAGAGGGATGGGCTGTCGGGAGTGGCGACGTTAAAGTTTCAGGATGGTGGCCAAGGAAGGCTAGCTGAGAAGTTAACCTTTGAGTGAAAACCTGGAGGAGTTTTCCATGAAAAGCCCGTGGAAGCATTTAGGAGAAGAGGCTTCTAGTGAGGGGGCACAGCAGGCCAAGGCTGGGAGGCAGGCATGAGGGGACAGCAATGGGGATAAGGTCGGGGACATGACAGGGTCAGACAGGGTCAGGTGTCCAGCGGTGTGTGTGGCTGGGTCACAGCAGTGGTTCTTCTGTCCACCTGCTGGCTGCAGCACAGGGCCAGGCACCAGGGTCCTAATGGCTCCAGGTGGGCAGGCCCCTGGAAGAGCTTGGGGCTGCTATGGACTGAGTATTTGTGTGCTCCCCGATTCCTATGTTGAAACCCTAACGCCCAACGTGATGGCATTAGGAGGCAGAGCCTGTGAGAGGTAAGGAGGTTTAGATGAGGTCATGAGGGTGGATCCTCCATGATGGGATTCATGTTCCTTTAAGAAGAAGAGACACTGGAGTTCTCTCTCTGCTCACACACCAAGAAGAGGGCATGTGAGCACACGGTTAGAAGGGGCAGCCACCTACACGCCAGGAAGAGGGGCCTCTTCAGGAACCAAGTCTGCAGGCCCCTTGATCTTGGACTTCCAGCCTCCGGAATTGTGTGAACTGAATATCTGTGTTGAGGCCACCCAGTCTATGGGATTTCATGGCAGCAGCCTGAGCTGACTAGACGGGGGCTCCCAGTGTCAATCACGGCTCAGACAGGGCTGTCATTTAGTTAGCAACAGCCATTCCAAAAGATCAGCCAACAACTGCCAAAAGCCAACCATCATTGGGAAGTTGTTAGAATGGTTTGTTGAGTAATTTCTACTATAACTAATATCATCTGGTTTGTATACATATGCATATACTAGAATAAATTAAATACTTTTCAAATTTGTATCTATATATTGATTAATGCATTAATTTATGTGACCACAATAGCTGATGGATATATTGATTATCACACTGTGTGACCTCTAAGTTTGCTGCCAGCTTCAGCAGTCGCTAATTTTCTCCTTCTGCCCCAGCATCAATGTTCGAGACGTCTATCTCACCCCTACCCTCCCCACGCCAGCTCGGGGCGGGGCATCTTCAAGCCGCAGGCGGGCCCCTCCGTTTTTGCTTTGCTGACTGCCATCTGCTCCTCCCCCACGGAGACTCATCAGTGTTCTTGCATCCTTGCAACAAAATGTATTGTGCATCTGCTTGGGGCAGCCCTGTCAAGTTGCTGGGGAGACAGTGGTGAATAAGGCAAAGACCCCCCGCCCTCGTGGAGCTGACAGTGAAGGGGGAAGACTGACAACGAATGGGATACAGAAATACGATGCACCCTCCATGCCTGGTGACAGTGAGTCTAAGGAGGAAGGCGGAGTGGGGAGAGGGGATGGGCTGGGCTGGCAGTGATTCAAGGAGGGCTCCTTTGATAAGGATTTATCCCTGCTGACATGAAGGCCTTGATGTGCCACCTGTCCTGGGTAGTTTGTGACTATTTCTTATCCCAGATCAGGGGATTTTAGGTGCAATAAAAAGTCTGTAGGGAGAGAGAAGAGCCGGGAAGGAATCTCACCCATCTGTACAGCATTGGGTGTTTGTTAGCATCTCTGGGGCCTCGCATGGGCCCAGGGCAGGCGAACGCACTGTGCCCAGGGAAGCTGTTAGAGGCCCCGGGGTCAGGCAGTAACTTCAGAGGGAGGGAGCAGATCTGTCACCTGCAGGCAGGTGCCATTTCTAGTCAGACTCCGGGGCAGCGCGTGGGCCTTCCCTTCTCGGGGCCTCCAGGTCACCTGCCTCCCCTCCGCTTCAGTCCTCCCTGTCTCACGCCTGCCCTCCCCCCGAGGGTGGCATTGGAAAAGAGAAAGGAAATTATGGTTCTCTTCAAATAGCCAATGGCCTGGAACACGGGGGGAGGCCTGGCCCGGTTCTGGATGATTCCAAACAGCAGTGGACGCTGCAGCTCCATCCAGAGCCGTCTGAATGAGGAGCGCTGTCCTGGAGGGAAGGACTCTACGGCGACGCTCCCAGTGCAGGTGTTGGAGCAGAGATGGGAGGAAGACAGTCTGATGGAGAAGGTGGACGGGGCTTCCCCCACCAGGCCGGGAGCTGGACTCCTCGCTCCTCCTGGATTTGAGTGTTCGCGAATCCAGGGCAGAGGTTCTCCCCAGGAGCAATCCTACCCCCCAGGGGACATTTGCAATGTCTGGAGACATTTTTGGTTATTACATTGTGTGTGTGGGGAGGGTCATTGTTCCTGACGTCCAGTGGGTAGAGGCCAGGGATGCTGCTAAAGATCATACAATGCTCACTGCAGCCCCACACAGCAAAGAGTGGTCTGGCTCTGTGTCCACAGGGCCGTGATTGAGAAACCCTGGTGCGGGTAAATGTCCAGCTCTGACGAGAACCTCAGAAGTCAGAGCCCTTTGGAGGGGGGAAACTGAGGCCCAGGGAGGGGAAGGGCTTACTCCCCATGGGTCACGTGGTGAATCAGGGGCAGAGCCGAGATTAGGACCCCACTGACTCCTCCTCCACTGCTCTTCCCCCTAGACCAGGCCAATTCAGTGACCCCACTCACCTGGGAGAACCCTGGTCTCCACCAGCTATTTGCCTGTGTAGACAGTCAGTGCCAGGTCTAGCCAAGGGTTAAGACAACACCATACCCACAGCCTTGTTTCAGGGGAGACGCAGTCCCTGCTTGCTGTGTGGCCACAAGTCGGGAGCCAACTTTCTTTTTTTTGCTTTCCCCCACCAGAATCTGGCCCGAACTCAAACCAGGCTTGCCATCTCCTCCCTGAGCCGCAAACCCATCAGGCCTCCTGTGCATCCATCTTCGGGTCCAAGGGCAGCAACGCTGGCACGGTCTCCGCCCCTAACGAAAACCAGCGGCTCCGCTGCCTGTGGCCTGCGGCACAGTCGGTAGATACAAGGTTGGGCCTCTTTGGGACAAGACGGTTCAACTGAAGGTTCCTCTTCTCTAGGTTGTTTGGGATGGGTCAACCAGGAAGGTTTTCAGCACGGGCTCTGCATGTGGCCATCTCCCCAAATGCCTTTTTTGAGATGTAGAGGCAGGGTGCTGAGCTTCGAGCGTCCAAAAGCGTCAGCAACAACTTTGTGAGGAGCATTTTCTCTTCTCACACCTCAGATCACATTGGAAACATACAGGGTCCTCCCTCGGAATCTGGTGCAAAAATGAGGCACCGGGGAGGGCGCCTGACTTATGCGTGCGTTACCCAACCGTTCCAGAGGGGTGGGCCGGGGGCTTCCACTCCCTGCCATGGACGGGAGCGGGGTGACTGGTCCATGGCTCTGGGTCGCCTGCAGTTTTCCTGGCTGAGAAGCAGCCACCGCGGGCAGGTATCACCTGGCGTCCCAAGGAAGGAGGGAGGAACGGTGGGCATGGGGAGTCTGAGCCGGGGCCGCCCATGAGTTCCATCTTTTCAAATTGTTACTTTTTTTTACCTTTTATTTTGAAGTATAATTATAGACTCACAGGAAGTTGCAAAAGCGCTACCGAGAGGCCCTGGGTCCCCTTCTCCCAGCTTCCCCCAGCGGCGACATCTTTCCTGACTGCAGCGCAGGCTCGAAGAAACTGGGGCGTTGTTCAGCACAATGCAGTGACCGAGATACAGACTTCGCTCGGCTTCCACCAGATTTGACATGCGTTCATGTGGTTTTATTTCTTGTACCTCTTTGTGTGTCATTCCACGACCTTTTCTCCCACGTGTAGATTCGTGTAACCGCCACCAGGCTGGCGATCCAGACCACTCACCTTAAGGATCTTTCCTCCAGCTTCTCCCAGATGGTCACGCCCGCCCTCCTTGTGCCTGAGCCGGAACCTCTGATCTTTTCCAATCTCTGTAGTTGGGTCACATGGAATATGCTATATACGGGGGGACACACGGTATAGTAACCCTTGAGAACGGCTTTTTCACTCAGCGTAATGCGCTGGAGATCCAGCCCAGTTTGTTCCTTTTTACCACTGAGGAGGAGTCTGCGGCCCGGGGGGACCACAGTTTGTTCAAACAAAATTGCCAAGTCTGCCCAATGGGTGGTGGCTGTCCTAGACACGGTGACAAGGAATGACTCAGCCTCATCCTGGTCGGTGGAGGACACACCGTGGTCAACAGCAATGCTCTTCCTAGTCCCTAATTCACATGTTTTGTCAGCACATTTATTTGGCACTGACTTTATGCGGCATGAGCAGCACAAAAGAGCCCCAATTCCAGATGTCCGTGAGCTTATGGCTCAGGGGAGGGGACTGCCATTTAATAAATAAATAGGAAAATATATAGTTATAAATTGTGAGAACGGCTTTAAGGAAAAGAGCGGGATTCTGGGAGAGAATGCAACTTTGGGTGGTTTTGGCAGTCTCACGTGAGCAAGATGAAGAGGCATTGGCTTGTGGGGAATGGCATTCCAGGCCCGGGAACAGCATGTGCAAGGGCTCTGAGGCTGGAAAGAAGTGCACGCGTGGGAAGAATGGATGGAAGGCAGAAGTGCTGAAACATGATCCAGGAGTCGGAGGCGAGGGTAGGCCAGATCATCTGGGTCCTCGGAGGCAGAGCGTTTTATCTCCAGGGCAAGGGGAAGCCTTTAGAGCATTTTAAACAGGGACAGGCATTGTACGGTTTGTGTTTTACAGACAGCACCGGCTGCACGGTGGATATTGGACCACAGGAGGTGAGAAGAGATCCCAGAAGATTCATTGGGAGGTCACATTGGCCTCCTGTGACCATGACTGTGGTGGCCTGTCCTAAGCCTTTGCCAGTGTGAATTAAGATTGGAGAGGTTGCTGCTCAGGAGGGGAGCTGAGGTGACCTGTGTGTGGAGGGGGTGGAGGTGTGGTGGGCAGGAAGCTGCGCTGGCCTGCGGGTGATGGGGAAAGTGCTACCTGCGGTGGCAGAGAGCACGGAAGGGTTCTGGGAGACTGACTGAGTTCAGATTCTGGCTCTTGCATTCACTGGGTCCGTTTCCTCATCAGTGGAACTGGTATAAACAAGATCTGGGGGGCCGTTGCAAGACCAAATGGGATGGCACGTGCACGGCACCTGGCGCAGTGGCAGAGGCAGCAGCCACTCCACAGTTGCATCGTCTCATCTCCTCTCGGAGGGCAGAGGTTCAGCCTCATCACGCCAGCATCTGGCAAGTGCCTGATGCACGCCTGTGCTCCATTAGGGCTCGTTAATTTCTTCTCTCTCCTTGAATCCCACCTCCAGGGACACGTGGACAGTGCAGGGTGGCTGCAGGGCGGCTGCGGGGCATGGGGGCACGGTGCAGGGGCCTCAGGGGACAGACGAGACTGCCTGGGGCCCTTTGATGCATCGGGCCGGAGCATTGCTTCTATCATTGTTACAGTGCGTGATTTATAGGACACAATGCCCGCTGGGGCCTTAAAAAGTGTGCCCCCAGGGAAAGGGGTTGGAAACCAAGACTGTGCAGGTCCAAAGGCAGCAGCTTACCATATTGCCTTCACTGGAGATGGATGCTCTTTCTCCACCCTCCCTCTCCTCAGCATTTTTGAAGCCAGGACACATCTTGCTTCTGTGTGTGTTCTTAGTCTTGCAGGGTTCTTGTCCCCCCAGAAGTGATGTTAAATCTTTTAGTTGATGGCATTCTGTATCGAGGGAATCTGGCTGTGCTTGGCTTCCTGGCCCGGCCACCCCTTCCGGTGACGTGTTAGGTCACTGTGAATCAGGCAGGACGAGCCAGACGGGTCCTGTCTGAAGGTGTTCCTGGGCCCCCGGTGGTCTCTCTGCTGTTCAAAGCTTGTGAAAGTTGAGGGAGATGTTTTATTATTTGGTAGCATGTAACTTCCTCGGCGTGCTCTCCTGGGGGTTGTTATTGGGGAACTCAGAGACATTTGCTGTGCGTCAGATTTTACCCTCTGACAGCGCAAACCGTGAAACAGAAGAATTCCCATCAGTGACGCGTATACCGTGGGCATAAAGGCAGGACGTCCCTTGTAAGGCCAGCAGTCAGAGAAAAATATCCCTTCCACCCTGTGCCCTGGTAGTGAACAGTCGTGGCTGGGCTTTCATGAGCGGTGTGGGGTCTGGATGACCTCAGGGAGTGGCTGGGCACCCGGTCGGGCCAGCGCGGAAGCTCCTGCGTGGGCGTCGCATGTGCGGAGCGGAAGGGGAGGCGGAGGGAGAAACCCTTCCAGCTCTGGGTGCACAGGGTTTCAGGGTGGGTGGGAGCCCCGAGCCTGCGGCCTCTGGTCTCCTGTGCTGCTCCTGGTGACAAGGGAGCCTACTCGTCTGTGGGTGGTTCTGATTTGTGGACATAGCTGTTGGCACGGCTGGCCCACCGGGTCTCAGCTCTGTGGTTTGGGGACCCACTGGACCAGCCTCTCCCTTTTCCAAAGGACAGCCCTTCAGAGAGGTGGCAGTGCCAGGTGTGGATTTGAGCCCCAGGATGTCACCCTCCACATCCTCCTCTGTGACAAGTGGAGGAGCATGGGGCCCATCTTGTGGGAGGGAGAGGTGCCTGGTGCTGCGGGGGCCCCAACGGCCAGGTAAGAGGCCCTAGAAGCTACTTCTCTGTTGTCAGAATGTTATGAGGACACCATTCGGCTCGTGGCGGCGTGTCCCATGAGGACCCGGGGGGCAGTTCTCTCTTGCCTCGGTCCCAGGTAGAGCTTGAGCTGTCCCTGGCTCCAGCTGGGCTTGCCCGTGAATGCCTAGGAGACTGAACTCAGCAGTGCAGAGGTTTCCAGAGGCTGGCATCTGGAGCCTGGGGGTCCGAGGGTGGCTCAGGGCAGCTGCGGGGCTAGGGGGACAGAGGGGGCGAGCTCAGGCTCCTGAGTGCTTCTCTCCTGCACCCCGAGCAGCCCCATTTCCATCCTTCTTATGGATGTGGTTCTTGGTGAAACGACTTCAGAGGAAGGTTGGCTCCGTGGAAGGTGCAAGCCTCACCTGCAGCCCACCATGGCTGAAGTGTCCGGGGCTCAGCCTTGTCACTATCTCTGCTCTGACTCAGGGTTTCGCCTCGTTCCTCCTGCCCTTTGGCTGGTTGATTCACATCTTTTTTATATTATGCTTTATGTATCTTTTCATGTTGCTCCAAAGCCTTTTTGGTTTTTGAGCCAGGCAGGATAAGTGGACTGACTAACACACACAAAGGCTGCTCCCATCCGCTCTGTGCTGCTCTCACATTTAAAGTGAGGGTCCACGGCTGTGAGGAGCAGGTCAGGGGGACGTAGGGTGGGGATGGTCCTGAGATCACGGCCCCAACATCCCTCCCCTGACTCCATGTACCGCCCCCCACCCCGTCCTGACATGCACACATCACGCATGCTTCCCCTGCCTGTGCCCACTCCTTGTTCCTAAACTATCTGGGAGGGCAAAGGCTTGGGGACCCCTGCCCCAGTCTGGGCCACATTCCTTTCCTCGAATGTTTGTTTGATTTTGCGTGTGTCCTGTAAATACTCCGGCAGCATCCTGTAAATACTCCGGCAGCCCGAGGCCATGGTAGGCACTGTTTAAAGAGAAGCGAAGGATGAGGCTCTGGCTCAGCCGTGGGTTTAGGCTGGAGCTGGTTTTCCCGGCCGAGGCTGAAACCTTTAGTGGAACAAATGAGGCGTTTGGGCACAAGAAAGTGTGGTGCTAACTGACCCGGGGGCCCTGGGGGCCGGGCCAGGCCGGAGCTGATGTCCAGGTCTGTGCGGCTTGCCAGTGGGGTCCTTCTTCTGGGATGGGATGTGTGATGACCCAGTTCCCCTCCCAGGGGCGCTGTCCTGGAGACATGGCGGTGCAGGCAAACACTTCCCTGGACAGTGACAGCTCCATCCCGCCCCACCTTGGCCTAGGTGACAGCAAGATCTTCCTTAGACACAGCCTTGGGCAGTGTGGCCCATCTTGCCTGTCTAGAAGGGGGGCATTGGGTGGCCTGTTGGTCCCCATGCTGGTCCCACTTGCCGCTCCTGGTCCCTGGGCCTTCTGCAGAGCTCAGGGCAAGGCAGGGGGCCGAGCAGTGGCAGGACCTCCTTGTGTGTGTCCTCCTGGCTGGCCAGACCCCACCTACCTCAGGCACTAGCCATCACACTCAGACCCCTCCCTCCTCCCAGTCCTCCGCCCCAGGCTCCCACTCCCACCACCGCTGGCTGCACCCCCACACTCCGGTGCTCACTCACACCCCACACTATGCCCACACATGTCTGTTCAAACACTCTCACACGCTTCCATGCACACGTGCTCCCATGCACAGTTCCACGTGCTCCCAAGTGCTCGTACGCACTCCTGCAAACACATGCTCAGACACACACCCCCCTCCATGAGCACAGCTCTCACTCCTCCTCCCCAGGGAAGGGTGATGGTGGGCATTCCCTGCTGAAAGCTCCGCCACTTTGCCTGTGGAGCTCACGGTCCTCGGCGCTGGCCGTGGGCTCCTCCTGCCAGACGGCTGGTAGGTTTACTGTGACCCACGGCCGGGAGGACGCCGGCCATCAGGAGGGTCCTGCGCAAGTCGGGGCATGCCTGACGTAGTACCAGCTTCATTTTGCTTGTAGATATCTTCTAACCGTTCTGTAACGAACAGAAATCTTTTATGTAGAAATAAACTTGTTTACAGCAAAATCCACTCACAAAACAGCCATCGCCTCTTCCAGGATGCTCCCTGGCGGGGTTCAGAGCCTCTTCCTTCCCCGGTGTTACATCTGTGCTTCCCTTTAGGTGACATTTGTCACTCAGGACTGGGGGTTTGCTTGCTTACATCCTGCCTGACATCTTTGGGGACACCCGTGGGGACATGGGCTGTGTCTTAATCAGATCTATTTCTCCCGCATTCGGACCACGTCAGATACACGGTCGGTAGCGAGTAAATATTTGCTGAGGTTTATGTATGTTTCCTGGCCGGACAAACTTGCACAAGGTCTGGCCACTCCTCTAAGCTTCAGTCTCAGCTGTGGCAACGCGGTTAATAAAAAATTATCTGAAAAGTGTTGCGGCAGATTCTGTTGATCCAGCTGCACGTCTCCTTGGCTCGTCTCCGAGTTCACCTGCAGAGGATGGTTTCCAGCTGAGGGTGCTTCCCCTGCGGCGGGGCCTGGGTTCCCCTGTGGCTCTCTGCCTGAGAGTATGATCTGGCTCCAGGTCGCCGGGAGGGTTTGAACCCAGCTGGCGATTGCAACTCATTGTTGCAGGGGAGTTAGAGCCCTGGGAGAAACCCTCGGCCAACAGGGGTAAGGGTCAGTGGAAGAGGCGCCACCTCCGTGGCCTCCGATGGGACAATTTGGAGGGGCATTCCGTGGTTTCCCAGAAGGTGCCCAGCCCCGTGGAGCCTCCACGGCTGTAGCGGTGATCGCTCATTAGCACACCCTTCCTGCCCCGCTCTGCTCCTCAACCCCTTATTTGGTCTTCCTGGGACAATCTCCAAACGAACCACTGGCTCCAAGTCCTCGTCTCAGGGTCTGCTTTTGGGGTCTGCAAATGGAGACCCCATTTTAAGACTAAAACGAGACAATCCATCTCAAGAGCTGAGCTCGTACCCGGCGTAAAGTCAGTGCTTGACAAACGCGGGCTATTGTAGCTATATCATTACCCACTGTATCGTCGACATTGTCACTGTCACCCTCACTGAGGTGATCAAAGTCACGTCTTCTCTGTAGGACCTGGGCTGCCTAGCTTAATGAGGGTAGATTCACCCATGTCCCTACCCCCCCAGCCCCCTTGCCTGCACTTCATGTTCCCCATCAGCTGCCAGTCAGATGTCCTGGCAACTTGCGCCTGGTCCTGGCACCTGCCAGGGGCCCTCCTGCAGCTGCTCTTTCTGCTTTTCCGCCTTTGAACTGTAAGGTAGAGGCTTGAGTGTCCCCCTTGGAGCAAGGCCAGGGGGTCCGCCCCTCCCCGTGGGCCTGGCAATCCCTCCAGCCGGGTTCCAGCAGAAGGAGTCTGTGATTCGCAGAAGGCAGTCATTTTCTGGGCCCAGATGGCGGCGCCCCCAGCCCCTCCCCAAACAAGATGCGCGTCCCTCCTGCTCCATGGTCCAGTGATTAAAGCGAACATATTCAAAGCAACGAGTTGTGCCAAATCAAAGGAAAGAACGAAGAATGCATAAAACCCCAGCAGTTTAAGTTTCATATTGGAATATCAAAGGAATATTGAAATATAGGAATATCAAATACCAATTCGTTATTTTTTTTAAATGTTTTGCATTTACAGACTCAGTTTCAATGGGATAAAGGCTGCTGTCTCCAAGAGGCTCCCGTGTAATGCAAACTTCATTGGTTTTAAAGGAAACAGATTGGAAACCTGGGGCACAGACAGGTTTTCTTTTTCTCTTTCTTGCACAGCTGTGAAGGGTCTAAATGCAAGGAGACCCAGAGATATTTGTTGATTTATCAGTCAGGTCGTCGAGGCCTCATGGAGGAGTCTCGTAAACGCTGTGTCACACTAGGTGCTGGGGAGACATGGAGAAGTGGATAGAGCGGCACGTTGTGGTTCCTGCCTTCGAGGAACCACGGTCCTTCTCCCTGAGTAAGACTGGCCTGTAACATACTAGTCAGGGTTCTCAGAGAAACAGAACCAACGGAACCTGTGCGTGTGCATGTGTGTGTGTGTCTATCTAGCTGTCTATCTCTATCATCATCATCCATCTGTTGATAAATTTATTTTAAGAAATTAGCTCATGCCATTGTGGGGGCTTGTAAGACTGAAATCTGCGAGTCAGAGCAGCAAGCTGGAAATCCCAAGGGGAGCTGCTATTGCACCGTTGAGTCCAAAGGTATTCTAGAAGCAGAATTCCTTCTCATCAGGAAACCTCAGTCTTGCTCTTAAGGTCTTCAACGGATTGGGTGAGGCCCACCCATACTGTGGAGGGTAATCTGCTTTCTTCAAGGTCTACTGACTTCAAAGTTAGTCTTTACTCCAAGTCTACTTATGTAAGGATTAATCGCATCTAAAAAATACCTTCACAGCAACATCAGCACTGGTGTTTGACTAACAGCTGGGCACCGTCGTCTAGCCAAGTTGACAGGTAAAATTAACCATCACATTTGTCAAACAACCTGAAAGGAGTATAAAACCCAGTGCTGAATTCACCTCGTTGTCAAGCCCCTCCAAGGTGCCCAGCGTTGTTCCACGTACTGGAGGATAAGGGGAAAATAGGATGGCAAGGAATCGGACTCTCTATTGATGGAAGCTGATGACGAGCAGGTGACAGACACCTGAACAAGGCAAGGTCAGGGAGGGCGAGGAGCCGTGGGGAAAATGAAACAGGGAAACATGACGGGGAGGAGTGACCTGCGGCTCTGGGGGGAGGGAGAGCGACGTTGATGGATGGACGGTCGCCTCTTTGGGGAGGTGGCCTTTCAGCTGAGAGCTGAATAACAAGGAGCCAGCGATGTGAGAATTGGAGGAAGGAGTGTTCCTGGCAGAGGGAACAGCAAATACAAAGCCCTGAGGTAGGAAACAGCCTGGAATATTCCAACACCAGAAGGAAAGCTCCAATGGGCAGAATGAGGAGAGAAGGGATGTGTCAGAGGGGGTAGACAGTGGCTGGAACATTCTGGAGTCAGTAGGCCATTTATATTCTAAAATCGATGGGAAGGCTTTGGAAAGCAAGGGAGTGACATGATCTGATCTATGTTTTGGAGTCACTCTCGCTGCTGGGTGGAGAATGGGTGTAAGGAATAAGCGTTCAAATGGGGAGCCCAGCTATGAGGCTGTTGCAAAAATTCAGGGGAGAAGAAATGGCTTCTGGAATGATGGCACGAGGAGCTCGGCAAACCCCGTCCCCAGTGAAATGACCGTAACTGGTGAAAATGATAAAAACGCAACTATTAAAATCTTTGGAAATTGTTCTACGGGCATACAGCAAATGGAGAAACATTTATTCGAGGAGATGTATTGAGTCTGTGGCAATGGATGTATAATCTATTCCTTCTTCCCCACTCCTTGTTCAGCGGGACAGAAGCTCCCCTCTGGGTGAGTGCAGCCAAGAATACAAGATTGAGATTTCTCCCCTGGCTCCCAGGTGAGGCGACAGCACTCCTCAGGAGCGACAGGCCATCAGCATCGCTCCTCCTCCCCAGCTCTGTGCTGCAGAGGCTCTATTCCGGCAAGAATGGCTGAGAGGTCTGGGGCTTTCTTCCTCCACTTAGCCCCCACCGGTAGGGTACAGGTCCTACCCCAGGTGAGGCAGGCCAAGATTTCTGGGGCACCAATTGCCAGCTTGCTCATAAGGTGGATGTTCCACTAGCAGAAGGTCTAGAATAAAATAGAAGCCTTGATCAACATTGTAAACCACGTAGATCTCACAGACCTCCATGAGAACTCCACCCAACAATAGCAGAATGCATATTCTTCTCAGTGCACGTGGAACATTCTCTGCAATAGACCATATGCTAGGTCATAAAACAAGCTTCAATAAATTTTAAAATGGTTGAAATAATGCAAAGTATGTCCTCTGGCCACAATGGAATGGCCTTCAAAATCAATAACAGAAGGAAATTAGGGAAATTCATAAATATATGGAAATTAAACAACTTATTCCTAAATAACCAATAGGTCAAAGAACAAATCACAAGGGAAATTAGAAAATATCTCGAGACTAATGAAAATGAAGATACAACATCCCAAATATATGGGAAAATAAAAAGACAACCACAGAGTGGGAGACAATATTTGCAAATCATAGATTTGACAAAGGTCTTATATCTAGCATATATAAAGAACTCTCATAACTCAATAATAATTAAAAAAAAGACAAAGAACCCAATTAAAAAGTAGAACAAGAATTTAAATAGACATTTCGCCAAAGAAGGTATCCAAATGGCCAATATGCACATAAAAACATGCCCAACATCATTAAGTAGGGAAAAGCAAACCAAACCACAGTGAAGACACTGCCTCACACCCGCTAGAACGGAACCTTCCTGCGTCGCTGGAGGAATTGTAAAATGGTGCAGCTGCTTTGGGAAACAGTCTGGCAGTTCCTCAAACGGATAAACAGTTACCATCTCACGGAGCAGTTCCTGTCCCGGGTGTATACCCAAGAGAAGAAAAAAAGAACACATCCATGCAAAAACCTCCACGTGAATGTTCATAGCAGCATTATTCCTAATAGCCAAAAAGTGGAAACAACCCAAAGGTCCCCAACTGATGAATGAATGATCAAAATGTGGTCTATCCACAGAGTGGAATATGACTCAGCAAGAAACAGGAATGAAGTGCTGATATGGGCGACAGCGGGATGAACCCGGGAAACTCTGTGCTGAGTGAAAGAAGCCAGACACAAAAGACCTCCTATGGGATGATTCCATTTACACGAAAGGTCCAGAGTAGACAAAGCTATAGGGACAGAAAGTAGATTAGTGATTGCCTGGAGCTGGTGGTGGAGGATGGGGTGTGACTGCTTTTTCGGGTAATGAAAATGTTCTAAAATCAGATTGTGATGATGTTTGTACACTAAAAGCCACTGAACGGTGCACTTTAGACAGATGAAAAGTATGTAAATGATGTCTCAATCAAGCTGTTAAAAAAACTCCCGGGTGGAGACGAGGCTGGTTTGGGCCGCAGTGATGGGGGGCAGGGGTGTGTGGAAAGCAGACAGTCTGAGGGTTGGCTGATGTGTTGGATGCAGCTGGAGAAGGGAGGGGGGAAATCCAGGGCAACTCTGAGATTCTGGCCTGACAACTTTGTGCCGTGTACTGAGGTGGGAGAAGACGGAGCAGCATCCGTTATGAGGGGAAAATTGGAGTTCCATTTGGACGTGCTTGAGCTGCTGGGGAGAAAACCTAGTGGAGACCCCGGTGATAACGCACGGGCACATGTCCATCACGGCACGTTCATAACGTGCTCCTGTCCTCATAGTCGGTTCCTCTGTCCCCATAGCCCAGGAGGAACATACACTGCTGCTCTTCCTTCTAGTCTGTAAGTGAGAAAACTGAGGCTTGGATGGCTTAAGCCACAGGGGTAACTGGCTCTTCTTAAAGGGACCCCATGCTGGGTGGAAAATGGGAAGGAAGCGCTGGTTCCTTGATGCATCATTGAGCAGCTGAAGTCACCAACCCAGGGCACCCTATAGGGGCTTTCGTTTGGATGAGAAAATCCATGTTCTTTGTTGTTGAAGCCATTTTGAATGGGGGTTTCTGTTCCCTGGAGCCAGAAGCATCCTGACCATCACAGGCATTCTCTGAAGTGTGTTCCGATAGGATAGTCTCTGTATCAGCCAGGGCTCTCCCTGCTCCTTGGGACAAAACCCTATCCCAAGTCTGAGGAAGAGATGGCTTCAGGCATTTCTGGACCCAAAGACCCTGACCATGTTGCTGGGAGGCACCTCTCAGCTTTAAGGCCCACTGGAAGCTGATCCTATCAGCTCAGTGACTCTGACAAAAAAGAGGACTTCTTCCCAATTAGAGCCAGCGGAGACCCTCCGAGGAGGACTCTTTTGGGCCAGGCCTGAGTGGCCTGTTCACTTCCGTGATTAGGGTGATGAGAGAGGCTCCAATTCAGCCCCTTCCAAACCGCTATGGAAACAAGCAGAATCTGTTCCTGAAAGAAGAGGGTGGGGAGGCAGGGCAAGCAAAAACAGCAGATGCCCACCGCACCTGCCACAAAAGGGCTTTGTGGTCCTTCGTTTGGGCAATGCTATGTACTAGAGATCCCTCTTAGAAACTTGCAAGGCACCTTGGCATAGTAAAGGCTCTGAGAAGTCCTGTAGAAAAAGGATAAAAATTCTTTAAAAATTTAACCCAGCATTGAAATAAGCACTTTCACTTTGTTTTGTTTGGAAGCCCACTAATTAGCATCCTGTGAATCCCAATTGTGGAATAAGATCGGGAAGCGTTGGGTTACGTGACACTGCTCCCAGGCCCCGTCTTCTCACCTGTTTGAATCCTTCAAGCTTGAGGAGCAGGAAGGAAAAATAATGAGGTCCTAGGCTGGCGGGGCGGGGACACTGTGCCCATGACAAGTCAGCTCATGGGACCCTGTGTGGAATAGCTGTGGCATGGTTTGGGAGAGGTGGCTGTCCCCTGGTGATGTCCACCATTCACCAAAGTGTGTGGCTGGAGTTGGGAATCCCCCCTCCCATGATAGACATCCCATGATAGACATCCCCCTTCCCTCAAAGCCGTTGCTATGAAATTGCCAGAACACTGAAACAACTCCCCCTCAACTCCAGATAGTCTGAGATGCACGAGCCGGGTTAATAACATGGTTGGAAGTTTAGTCCAGTCCTCTTGGAGTCGCTAGGATTTGTACGTGTTCACAAGTTCAAGATGAAATGGATGGCTGTGTATGTTTCAGATTTGTTTTATGCAAGTGGAAAAAGCACTGCATTGGTTGTAACTTCATAAGGCTGAGCGATCAGCCTCCGGATCTGCATCTTGAGATAAAATGGGGCAATTACCGAGACAGGCCATCTCCTGGAACGGCTTCAGTCGAAGCCCCGGCAGCCATAATTGAGGACTCCGATGGAACAGAGATGTTCCAAGAATGTTCCCAACCACTGTGATTGCATCAGCGCTCTCTCGGGGGAGCCCGGACTGAGGCTTCCCACCGAGGGGCCGCCGCCTCCCCCGCACATGGCAGGCTGGCATTTCCAGAGCCTCGCCTACGGGTCCTAACTTGGGGTGTCTTTGTCCCACTTGATGGCTGCCAACGCAATCCGCCTCTGTCCCAGAGGAAGGGAGAGGTGGCCCCCAGAACCACTCAGACCACCAAAGCCAGAAAGACAGCAGAGAAGACTCCAGGCGGAGGCTGCGGAGCTGGAAGGCCCCCTCTCCCCTCTGTACCCTCAGCTCTCTTCCCAAGGACTTTGATGGTCCTGGATCCTCCTTCTCAGGGAGAAGAGCACTTCTTCAGGCATGTTGAGAGGCACATGTCCCTCCCTTTTCACTACAGAAAGATTGTTGAATAGGGAGTAAGCTGCAAGAACCAACAGGAAGCCACCTTCTTGACGCTGAAGTATTGTGACGTGCCCAAAACTGGGACTCCAGGCCCATAAAGAGCCACAAAGACTGTCCCAGCTCTCCCCCCGTGTTCTGTGTGACCTCAGTGCCCCGCAGATGTTTCTGGAGGTGCCAGGGACCTAGGCTCTCACGTGGTCCCCAGGCCCAGCGCTGCTGCCGCTGCTGAGCTGACCCAGGGCAGAGACTGGCCCTCTCCTGCACGTGCGCCTGGGCTCCCTGGTGGACCTCAGACCCTTTCCTTGGTTCACACACACACACGCACACACAGTCCTAAGGCCTCTGAGTGTGTGTCAGATTTTATCGAGTCAGCTTTGCTTATATATTACAGAGTTTAAAATTAAATATTAGTTGTTCATATTTCTAAGAGGCCTCACCTTTCTCTCTTCTTCTTCTCAGGGGCGGAACTTCCAACCCATTTCTTTATGCAGAGTCATCTCATTCTCCCTTTGTTCCCCTTCTCTTCAGTCCTGATCCCAGGTTGAGCTGTCGCATCACATTCAAGTGCTTTTTCAAAATACCGAAGTGCTTCCCACCCACAAAAGAGAGCGAATTTAAATGATTGACCCAAAGTTGCGTAGCTAGTGGATACTGTTGGGGTACTGAAACCCAGGTGCCCTGCTCTGTGGCTGAGAACAGGGGAGGGAGGAGAATGGGGGCCCTGCCACTGGTGAACTCGCTCAGTGGAGGGAACGAGTGGCCGTTGACCAAGGTCTTTTCCTCCTTGTGGTTGGCAGCCTCCAAGATGGCCCCGAAGATCCGGGCCTGTTGGTATTCACACCCTTGTGTAATTCCTCTTTTAGAGTGGGCTGGATTTAGTAACTCACTTCTAACAAATGGAATATGGCAGAAGTCCTGGGATGTCACCGCCATGACTGAGTTATGAAAAAGACTGTGGCTTCCGTCTTGGGTGTGTGTTTTTTCTTTTTTAGATACTTTGCCGTGGGGGAGGCTAGCTGCCATATTTTGCGGCAGGTCTGTGGAAAGGTCCAAATGAGAGAAACTGAGAGAGACCTCTGGCCCACAGCCAGTGAGGAACAGAGGGCCACGTGAGTGAGTCTGGAAACGGATCTTCCCCCAGTTGGGCCTTCAGATAAGACTACAGCCGGGGCCGTGTTCAGATTCCTGACCCACAGAAACTGTGAGCTAACAAATGTTTATTGCTTTAAGTTGCTAAGTTTTGGAAAGTTACAGATCAATATCATTCATGAGGAGAAATGCAAATATTTTTAACAAAATATTAGTGAACTAGATCCAGAAATGGATAAAAGAGAAAACAAACCATAATTAAATTAGACGTATTCCAGACACGCAAGGCTCAATCAACATTAGAGAATATATTAGAAAAATTCACCACACTGACAGCTTAAAAGAGACAAACCATGTGATCACCCCAATATTTGCAGAAAAAGCATTTGGTTAAATTCAATTTATGGTAGAATCTCTTAGCAACTGTGAAGGGAATTTACTTAAGTTGATAAAAAGTATCTGCCAAAAACTTGTACCAAACGTCCTACTCAAGGGTGAAATGTTAAAACCTCTCTCCCTTTGAAATCAAGAAGACAAAAATTTCTATTATTACTTCTATTTAACTTTTTGCTGGAGGTCTTCATCAATGCAGAAAGTAAGAAAAAGAAATAAAGAGCGTGAATATTGGAAAGGCAGAAATAGGGATATCCTTATTCACAGAAGATATTCTTGTCCACATAGAAAACTCAAAGGAATCTATGGACAAATTTATCAGAATTAATACCGGAGTTTGGCAAGTTTGCTAGATGTTATGGCCTGAACTCTGTCCCCCTTTCGTGTGCTGAAGCTCTAACCGCCAAAGTGGCTGTATTTGGAGACGTGGCTGTTAAGGAGGTAACTTAGGTTAAACGAGGTCAAAGGAGTGGGGTCCTGATCCGACAGGACTGGTGTCCTTGCAAGAAGAGGAAAGGACACTAGCTCTCTCTCTCTCTCTCCAACTGTGCACAGAGCAAAGCCCACGTGAGGGCGTAAGGAGGAGGCAGCTGTCTGCAAGCCAAGGCGAGACCTCCCCCCGGAAGCCAACACTGGCAGCACCTTGATCTTGGACTTCAGTCTCCAGAACCGTGAGAAAATAAATTTCTGTTGTTTAAGCCCCCAGTTGGTGGTATTCTGTTATGGCGGCCGGGGCAGACTAAGACACTAGATACAAAGCAATGTATGCATATGTTAATTGCATTTCTATATCTCAACGGTGCACAGTTAGAAACGCAATAAAAACTTACCATTTGCAACAGCAGCAAGAATTAAGGTATCTTGGAATAGGACAAGCAGAATATGTCAAGACTAAGTAGGAAACTATAAAAATGTGTTGAAAGGCATTAAAACTATCTAAATAAATGGAGGGACATACATCTATGAGTATAGGAAGACAATATTTGATAAACATCAGTTCTTTCCAAATTTGATTTATTGATTCAGTACTGTCTCTATTAAACTCTCAGAGGTTTCCTTTTTCCCTATTTTTTTGAAGAAATTAGACAGCTGATTTTAAAATTTATACGATAGATCCAAAGACCAAGAATAGCAAAAACCCTCTTGAAGAAGAAATCGTAATCAGGGTGACTTGCCTTTGTAGGTGTTAAGAATATAAAATGATTGTAATTAAGATAATGTGACCTGTTACAAGGACAGCAAACAGACCAAAGGAGGGGAAGAGATATCCAGAAATAGATTAATACATTGTGCAGACCTGATGTGGAACAAATTGGCAGGCAGATCGAGGGAAAGAAAGATCAGGCTGGTCAATTAGTGGGACTAGACCAATTGGTAGTTTATATCATGCAAAAGAAATGGGCCCCTACCTCACACCGTGAAGAAGAGCAATCCCAGATGGATCAAGGGCTTCCATGTGAAAGGCAAAGCTTCTAAAGTTTCAGAATAAAATTTAAGATAAAATTTTGATGAAGTCAAAGTTATGAATCTTTTCTTTTAAGGCTTGTGATTTTAGGGGTCTTCTTTAAGAAATCTGTCTCTATCTGCAAGAAATAAAGATATAGAATTTCTGATTATCAAAATGTTCTATGAAAAGCAAAAAGACAAGCCCCAAACTAGAAATGATTTTTGTAAAATATAACTGAAAAAAGATGAACATCTGCAAAGCCCTGTCCAAAAGAAATATAATGCAAGGTGCATATGTAGTTTTATACTTTTGGGTAGCCATAATAAAAAAGGAAAAAGAAATGTGTGAAATTAGTTTTAATTAATGTTAACAATATGTAATGTATATAATTGTTTCATGGAAAGTATTTTACACTGCTTCAGTTTTTAAACTTAAGTAAATTAAATAAAATTAAAAATTCAGTTTCTCAGTAGCACTAGTCACATTTTCCACACGGTGGTGGCTCAGCCTTTGCTCTCGATTGTCTAAACACCCAACTTTTGGAACAAAGATTACATTTTTTAATGATTCAGACACATACCCTTTCTCAGTTTCCTGTGCTTAGAGAACAAGAACAGAACTATTATATTTTGGAAGTTTAAAATTTTATTTGTAAAGCAATACAACAACTGTATGAAAACTTCGAACAGAGGAAAAATATCACCCATAATCCTACCTTGCACATTCCCGGGTAGCCCTTGTACATACTCTCCACAGCATACGCATACACATCACCTGCATCACACACACATGCGCACACACATGCACACAGTTCCACTGTCGCACATCCGACTAGGCTGGGTCCAGCACTTCTCCCCCACTCACCCTCCCAGGGCCCCGCACTGATCCCCAGCACCCCGTACACAGTAGGCACTCAATACGTGCTCGTTGAATAAGTCGCCTATGCAGCCCTGCCAATTCTACTCATTAAACATCTATTATTATGGCAAAACAAATTTCCAGTTTGCCACATCGTCTTCATGCCCAAAGGCTGAACAGCATCCCGTGGAGTACTGCGCATGCTCTCCTCAGACACCAGCACATCACGCAGAACTTTACAAGCGTTGTATTTGTAGATAACACTGCAAGGAACATGTATCTGCATATAGCTTTACCTTCTACTGACTTGTGTCTTCAGCGTGCCGTCTCAAGGGTGGTCACACCAGGCCAAAACCTGTGATCACACTTACAGCTCTTGAGATAGGCCGCCAAACTGCCTTCTGAAAAGGTCGTGCCAATTCCCCCTGCCAACAAGCCCTGGCTTACAACATAACATTGCCAGCAGTTTGTGTACTGTTAAAGCGATTTCTTTTGCTAAATAAAGTGTACTGGTGAAAGTTTGCATTGGGCTGAACGTTTATATTTTGTTTCATGAGACTTACGTGTCTTTTCCTTTACAATTTTCTCTTTGGCTCCAAAGTTTAGGAAAAAAGCACCCCTCCAAGACAAAGATTTAATTCTATTTTCTGCTAAGCTTTTTGGATAATTTAATTTTTTATGTATGGCTTTTTTATTGGAAAAAATAATCTAACAACATTGCAGAAAATTTTGAAATAAAGAAAAAATTGCTCATAACACAACACTGCCACCCCATCAGAGCCATTGTCATTTTTTGTAGCCCCTTTCAGTATTTTTCCACCTGCATACATATTTTACATAGTTTTAGTCATGAGTAGAGGTGATGTTATATTCTGCTTTTTCACTTAACATAATAGCATAAGCATTTTTCCATGTTGCCTCATAGTCTCCTTAAGAATAATTTTAGTGGCTACATAATATTTTATAGAGTGAATGTACCTTACAACTTGCTTAACCAATCTCTTCTTTTGGGATACTTAAGATGCTTTCAACTTTTTACTATTAAAAATAATTCAGCAATAAACATTTTTATACATCAAGTCCTTTTGGATTATTTCTCTCAAACAGAGTCCTGGAGCCACATTCCTGGTAAAGGGTATTAAACCTCTCTCCTTCTTCCTTATAAACAGAACCTCCAATTCTGTTCAGGGTAGCAACGTCCCCAGTTTAAAATGACTTTTCCAGATCCCCTTGCAGCTGGCATTGCCCTTTGCCTCAATGAGGAGCAAACAGAGCCTGTAACTTCAGGTTACTGGAAAAACTATTGGTTTCTGGTTTAAAAAAAAGGAGTGATTTTGAGACCAGGTGAATGGAAGCCATCCCTTAAGCTGAGAGAGGAGGCAGAGAGGAGCCTGACCACTGAGGACATCGTGGAGCTGGTGTATCAGCCCTGGACCCTATCTCTGGGCTCCTGGAATATTTCTCACTAGTCTGTCATTCTTGAAGACATTTTAGAATATCATGTCAGAATTCCTGATATGATTTCTCAGAGTGGGTGGAGGATGGGGGATATTTAGAGGAGGGAAGTCACGTGTGCTAAACATCTCTTAGATATGTACCAAGTGCCTTAACACAGTGTACCCCTTACCCACTATGGGCAGCTGATGAGGTAGGGATTATCACCCCCATTTGCCAGATCAAGAAGTAGGGGCCAAGGGGCCAGCCCCGTGGCCGAGTGGTTATGTTCTCGCGCTCTGCTTTGGCGGCCCAGGGCTTTGCTGGTTCGAGTCCTGGGAGTAGACATGGCACCACTCATCAGGCCATGCTGAGGTGGCATCCCACATGCCACAACTAGAAGGACCCACAACTAAAAATACACAACTATGGACCGGGGGGCCTTGGGGAGAAAAAGGAAAAAAAAATAAAATCTTTAAAAAAAAAGGAAAAGAAGAAGTAGAGACCCAGAGAACTTGAACAATTTCTCCAGCTCTCCTGACTAGTAAGTGGCAGAGCCAGGACTCAAATCCAGATCCGTTTAACTAGAGGTTCCCTGACCTTCCGGTTTCAAAGAGAAACCTGGCGGTAGCGTGGAGGGAAAGGTGAGTCCCAGGCATTTAGAAAACGAATGCGGGGTCAGAAGGAAGCACAGAGGAGCAGGGACTTGTTTTGAAGTTCACTGTCCCTATAATAGATTCTCTTCAAACTCACGTTCAAAACTATGCCCCACTTTTGGTTTTCACATTTTCCTTATAGTCATCATTTTTTTTTCCTGATTTCAAGAGCAATGAATGTCCATTGCAGAAAACTTGGATAATACAAAGAAAAAAAATCAAAATCATTCAGAATCCCATTCCTAGAGTTAATCACTGTGAACATTTTAGTATATTTTCCTTCCAGTTCTTTTTTCCACATTGGCATTATTTATGCAATTACATACAATTCACTTCCGAGTGCCTCTCGTACCCCCTGGCTAGTAAGCTTTCAACAGACACATATCCAATGAATGGATAAGTAAATGGATTTTGTACCCCATATCTTAGCAGCCGGACATGTATCTGGCCATCAATAAATCTTTGTTGAATGAATACATAAGGAAACAAATGAATACTTTTTATCTAAGCTCCTAATCTGTCACTTAGGTAGCGTCTCCCTGAAATTGAAGAAAGTAATTAAATGCTGTTTTCCTGTAACATTTTATCAGAAACATTCTTATTTCATTATATACTCTTTATTGCTATTACTTTTAATGGCTGCATAATATTCCACCACTTCTTCTTTATTGTTCCCCAATTGTTGGATATTTAAAGAGTTTAAAATTTTTCACTATTATATAAAATGTTATGGTTCACACCTATGTGCATAAAGTTTTGTACTTATTTGAAGTAGATTCCTCAATATGGAATTATTGGGCCAAAGGTTTCTGATGTATTACTATTGATATAACTCTGTTCAAAAATATTGTGCTGATCCATGTCCAGACCAGCAAGGTATGCACGCGTCTGTCTCACTGGATGCTCAACAGCCCTGAATACCATCGTTTTTTTTTTTTTTCATCACAACTGCATTTTGCTGATGGCTAAGCATCACAAGAAGCTCCAGGACGAACAAGATGTGGAAAGTCCAAAGTGATTATTCTAAAAGTTGGGTTAAGTTAATCCTCCTAAGTGCACGGTGGTATTTGTACTTGTATTGACACAGTTTTAACGATGGGCTCCGTCTCCTCCTCTGACCAACGAGAAACAGGAGGGAGACGGTCTTTGTAGTTCTTTCCAGTTCTGGCAGGCTACAGTTCTGGATCTTTCTCAGGAATCCGTAGGAACGTAGTTGTCTTTCCTGCTCTGTCCTGGTTCTTCTTATCAAGTTGGAACTCACCTGAGAGCTAATTATGTGGTTAAACAGGGCTTAACACTCTCCTGCTTGCCTCTGACAAGGGCTTAACCTTTGGGTAACACAATAAAGAATGTCTGTAGACTCAGTCACAATTTTCAAATCAATTTCATATGCCTCAGCTCCTTTGAACCTCAAAATATTCTAGAGAGAAGGTAGGTATTACTGTTACCCTATTTTTGAGAGAACCATTGGGTTCGGAGGGCCCTGCTGCCTTCCTGAAATCACACGGCCACAAAGTGGTGGTTGCGGGACTTGAACTCAAGTTTTCTGACTCCAGGTCCCAAGGTTTTTCTCCTCTGCCAGGAACTGACGAAAAAGCCACAACTGGTCAGGATGAGCAATGCCTACAGCAATATTGGGCTCTTTTTTCCTTCCTGGGCAAGTGGAGATCACAATTCCCAGCCCCCATACAGTTAGGCAGGGTCACAGGACTAGTTCTGGCCAATGAAGTGTGAATGGAAGAGATGCCGCGTCATTTCCAGGCTGAGGCAAGGAAGGGCTCCTGTGTGGTTGACTGTCCTGTCTCTCCAGCCCTGGACGGAGGTGGCTATGGAGGAGGACTGATGTTGAGAATGGGGTCGGGGGGCCGCCACACAAAGGCAGCATCCTGAATCCTTACTCTCCATGTGGAGCGTGGCTGCCCTGGAGAATCAGCCAGACCTGCATTGGAGCTTATGCCAGTAAGCAATCAAGTTCTGTGTCAAGCCCCTGAGATTTGGGGGGCTGTTCGTTACTGCAGCCTAGCCTGGCCCATCCTGACCAGCACAAGGAACTCACACTTGAATGGACGTGCTCCACGAGGACCATCCTATGCTGTCGTGGAAACTGGCTTCTAGGCTGGAGTCTGTCCCTTTCTGACCTTGGTCAAGTCACTTTCATTTTCTGAATTTCAGTTTCTTCTCTCCGATATAAAGTGATTGGATAGCCACAGTGTGCAATTGTGTGTTTTATTGTTATTTTTTAAGCACAGTGCTCTTTTTGGTCGAATAATATCTACCTTGTCATTGCAATGAATAATCTAATAAACATAAGTCTTTGCTGCTTGGCTGGTGGAGGACGTCGAGTTGGGCTTCCTGAGCCTGCTTGGCCTTCCCTCTGCTTTACCTGTCCCTCTGGTTCTCAGAGTCCACCCCTCTGTGATGTCCTGGGGCTCCTCACAGCCCAGGTTGGAAAGTCTGAGACTAGAGGGCGCTCCGGGTTATTTTCTGGTACTAGCTCTGGAGACACGGGCACATATTCCAGACTGTGGGCTTTGCAGAATTCTTCCCATCCAAGCAAGGCTTTCTTTCAGAAGGCCGGTGATGGTCTTCATGCAATCCACGCTCATTTTCTGCTTTTGGCAAAAGTTTCCTGAGTACCTACTGTGTGCTAGGCCTTGTCCTAAGCATTGGGGATCCAGAAATGACTAAGACACAGTTTCTGTTCCGAGGAGTTACCATACAGGGAGAGGCAGGGGGAAGAATTGGAAGTAAAAGATAATACATTTTATTTGTAACAATTGTATCTACAGCCTTGTTATTTTTGTGCTCCTTTATGTTCTGAGCGCTTTGGATAAATTCTTTTGAATCTTCATAGCCATCCAATATGTCCCAATATTAGCCCTTGGGGGTCCCTAATACTGCCTTTGGGGTCACTTTTCTTTTTAGTAGTAAAAGGAGAGTGGCTTGAACCCCTGCCCGGTGTGTGACGGGGCCTTCCTCAGCACCCCCCGCCCAATTTCTCCAGAGAATCTTGGTGGAGGGTGTATGTTTCTCCTTGTCTCTGTCAACTCGCCTCTGCTTCCACTGAGTTCCCCACGACACCTCCATCTCGCCTCTGTGTTCTGGCCCCTTCTCCATGGCCCATCCTTGCCCTTGGATTTCCCCAGACTCCCCAAGAAAGGACACTGTGAGAGCTTGAGCACAGGGAGGCTGCAGCCCTGTCACTGTGACAGTGACACACACAGCTTAACATCGAATCTCCAACAGTGGGGGAAACACTCCTTCGCTGCGACAACTGGGTGTCTCTGCAGCTGCCCCATGCTCCTCCTCACAGCTCTCCTCCCACCCACCTTGCCGTTCTGAGTACCCCCCAAACCTCAAATTACCATTGCTTCAATTTCCTTCTCTTTCTAGAACTTCTCCCCCCACCTTGTGGACAAAGCCTTTGGTCCATCCATGTATTTTGCTAAACACAATGCCGCAGACTTGATTGATTGATTGATGAAAATGTTGTGACCAGGCAGGAGCCTAACCTTGGGTGGTTCCCAGGAGCAACGGTTCAGTATTCACTGGTTCAGGATCACGGTGACTTTAGAGAACACATCGACAGCGAATAGTGAGCGTCCACCCTGCTTGCTGCTTCTCGTTTTCTGCATAAGGAAAGTGAGCTCAGAGAAGCTGGTTGCCAAGTTCATGCCCAGCTTGGCTGGGCTCTAAGCCCCCTGCTCTTTCCAGGAAACCATGCAGCCCCTAGTTCTTGCTCCCACCTCTCCTGTCTAAAACCTTTGAAATGTGAGGTTTATTTTCTCTCCCTCAAGGGGTCATGGAAAAATTGCCCACCCCCGCTTGTCTCCTGCATTTTAACTATTCCAGAAGGGTGGGGGGGGGGCGGGGCTGGGAGTGGCAACCTGCCCCCCCACCCGCAAGCCGGGCAGAGGACAAGGGTCCCCATTTCAAATTCTCCCACCCCCAACTTTGAAGCTTAATAGCTTTAAAATCTTACAAGTTGTAAAAACAATTAAAGCAATAATCTTAAAAAGAAGCAGAATGCGGCCTTCAAAGGAATGTGGGCCGTTCACACTTCGCGGTTAAACGCGGCCCGGAGCTGGCCCGGGTCTGAGAAAACGCAGAGGCGCCCTGTGAATTTGTTGATGCCAGTTTGGACAGACTGTTTATTTTCATGATTTCATGGAAGAATTTTAATTTAATGAGTGTTTTATACTCTAATGTAAAGCATCGTTCGAGCCCTGTAATTACAGTGTCAAAATAGGCCTTCTTAAGCGGCAGCAGCTTGAACTCCAGGGCTGTGACGTGCACCCGAAGAACCGGCCGTGGAAGGGGGAGGGCGGCCCGGAACAGCTCGGCTTCTTAATGGAATCGGAAATTAACGCCTGGAGCAGCTGGGGGGTGTCTCCTGGAGGGGTTCCCCCTATCCTGCAGCTTAAATGCTGGAGCGGATGCTCCTGGAGATGCCTCCCTCTCCTTTGGGCATCTGAGTCTTCTCCTAACCAAGAAATAATTTACTTTCATAAAAGCCTGTTTATCCGACGGGGTGCGCCAGTAGGTAATTTCAGACACATATTTCATCATTTCAGCTTTTTCACCTCCCCATTTTTTTTAAAAGGAGCATATTTTGCTTTTGGCTTGATGCGTGTCCCACAAAAATTATTATTTTTCCTCTCATTTATTTATCTTAGAGTGTGGAAGAGATTTCTGTGCAGCCTAGAAGAGAAAAGGGCAGCCGCTCTCCCAGTCGTCCGGGTCAAAGTTTAAGACCAAGTGAGAACCTCCGGTTTTAGCAAATTCTCTGTGCCTGTCCCTCCACTGGCCGCTCTTTCTCTCTCTCGTCCACTCTCTCCAGGGCCAACATTCCTGGGCGCTGTCGGCTTTTCCCTAATGAAGCACAAAATGGTCTTTCCAGATGCAGACTGAGAACCTCATCTTTCATCACACCCCCCTCGTCCCTGGACGGGGGGATCCCCCAAACAAGCCACTGGAACGTCTTCTCTGGGGTATTTTTTTTTTCAGCTAAGCTGCCCAGATTTGTGCTCATTGTTCCAAGTCCAAGAATCCAACCATGCAATTCGAGAACTTGCTATTTCCATCCCTGCTAAGAAATACATGTGCAGTCGAGACGCCGCGTCCTTGCCTTAGCAAGGGAGAAGGGGCTCCTCGCTCGGCTCCTGAAGCAGCCTCTTGCACTATGCGTTTGGATGGGCCTCACCAGTCATGAAAGAAGAGCAGCAGTGAACAGTAGGAGCACGTTTCCTAGCATCCCAAGTCCTGTCGGGACTCCCTGTCTCCTTCCCTCCCCTGCGGATTAGGGCTGGTGCATCATTTTACTGCTGGGGGACCCGAGGCTCTGGGAGGTGACATCCATTAATAAGAAGGAGCAGGATTTCACTGCAGGTCTTTTTGACTCTCAGTTCTAGGCTCTTTCTAATGAGGATTGCCAGACTTAGCAGAAGAAAAAAAAAACCAGATACCCAGCTAAACGTAAATTCAGATAAAGTGAATACTTTTTAAATATGCCCATGCAATCTTTAGGACATACGTGTACTAAAAAATTATTTGTTTCTCCAAAATTCGAATTGAACTGGGCATCCTGTATTTTATCTGACACCTGATTTTCCAGCTCACCAGCGGCCTTGCCTTCAACGTATGAAGATATGAATCCTCTAGGTGCAAACTGTTGGCCCCTGGCTGAGTCCACTGGCGGCTCAGTTTGTTTTGGCGGACGGATTTGAAATTTGAATTTGAGGATTTTTACATGGAGCAGGCCCTCTTCAGCCACCGCGATCCCCACTGCTCCTTGTGTGGCGCGGGCAGTTTCCCGTGTTTACGTGCTGCCTGCCGTCCACAGATGGCTTCTGATGTGGCCACCCCCATTCCAGCCTTTCCAGGCCTTGCTGCTCAAAGGTTTCTGGTTGGAAGTTCCCAGTGCAGCTTCACAAAGCCCTGTTGTGGGTAATCTTTTGAAGAAAGGAAAGAAAATGTATCAACTGACTATAATGTGCCAACGGTGTCTTAATAGCCATTCTCTCAATTCATACTCTAGCCTTTGGACCTGGTTGTCTCCGTGATCACCAGTGAGGATGGGGGGCTCAGAAAAGATGAGTCACTGGTCACTCACACATCTGGCAGCAAGAAGAAGATTCAAGCCAGGTCGCCTGACTCCACCGTGCCATCTTTCTACCCAGGATCTGTCTGTCTTTTTTAGGACTCATTCCTTCGTCTCCATGAGCAACGCTTGTTGAGTGTCATCCATGGACCTGGCACTGCTGAGTCAACTGTCTAGCTGGCAAGTTGGCTTCTTTCACTTGGGAAGAGCTAAGTCCAAAATGGAAAGGCATTTGAGGAGGTCCTTGGCTATCCTAATCCTGCAAGGCAGGGACCGGTCTGGATTTTCATTTTTTAAGAACACCGCATCTTGGTGGAAAACGCTCTTCTCATTTTGCGCCTATGATGCCGCTAAATTGTCCCCTGGATTTATTTCAAAGCGAAAAGAAGCAGCAAAGATTGCAATTCTTATGCTGTAGTTGCTCTTTTTAACTCAATTACGTTTTGACAATTCGGAATGAAACTTGGGGGCATGTCTTTGTTTAAAGCCCTTGGCCTCGCATCAGAACAGTCAGCTCAAGGTACATGGCTAGTGTCAGGACTAACGATCTTTGACAAGGGCATTTAGCGGTTGTAATTCAAATCTAATTCAGAACATCTTAGCACCGGACCTGTCAGGCCCTTAAAATGCACTGTAACTACAAAACCAAGGGCAACAGTCCCAAAGCCAGCTCTGTGCGGCCTCAAGCTGATATGTCAACAAGAGCAGTTACAATTAGGGGTTCTTTCAAGCATACTAAACTAATTTACAGTACTCTGGAAAAGTGGGAAAAGGACCTGAGGCTTAAAATCCCAGGACTTCTAGATTTCAAATCCACAGCACATAAAAACACAATTTGAGTTCAGCACCAAGGAGCACAGGCTTGAGTCCGCCTTTCAGTTCCATGTGTACTTTTTGCCCTTAAAAATAGATATGCTCAAAAATGCATGCATGTGTGTAGTTAAAACAAAATAATAACAGTTGACTCTCAACCACTAAAAAAAAAAAAAAAATACCCATGTCAGGTCTTATTAGGATCACGCTGTGGGTTTGAGGAGCCCCAAGTCGGCAATGCACCTATTGATTATTTGTGGATGTTGCTTGTAATTGAATCTGGCTTAATTGGGGAGACCTTCTTCTTGATGGGGTTCCACATTTGGCCACAAAGCACCAAAGTCAGCGTGGCCTGGATGGTTTGAACTGGAATGAGAAACCGGACTGGAAAAGGGGGATTCGGAGCATGGCCGGCCCATTGGACACAGACAGGATTATGGTGACCAACATGTAATTTTGCCATCAAGATAAAACAGGGCCCGATTTTAAAGACCTCTGGTGATTCTAGGCAGCTGTGCACTTTTAAGAGGCTCTGCTTTAATGCAAGGACAAAGGCTAATGGGAATGTTTGCAGATTTTACTTTTATGATTTATCTACTTTTTATGCACAACAATATAGACCCTCCACCCGAGGGACTTGTAAATGTGACTTTACTTCCCAAATTACAAAGCTAGTCAATTATTCGGGAATGAGTCACTCATTCATAAGCGTCAGTAATGGGATGTGTTAACCATCAGGAAATTTTACACCAATTGGAATTATAAACACCAGATTTAAAAAAAGAAGAAAGAGAAAAAGAAAAAGAGAAACTCTTAGCCAACAGTTAACTCTGCTTATGAACGGTGCCTCCTGTGAGGTACTACGCTTGGGGGCAGGCAGGGCTGGAGAACATATGCGTGGATTTTTTTCCCTTCCTGCTTCCTCACCCTTACCCCAAAACTAAAGTTCTTTTAATGTATTTGTCTGCGAGACAGAGGTAGATGGTGAGCCACCTCGCTCAGTGACAGAAGGGACGCCGGCAGAGGTGGGACAGAGGAGTGACTGAGTTGGCGCTCGTGTTCTCAGAAATCCCCCGTTGGCCGTGGGATGGGCCGGGAACCCTGCGCTGGGGGGACCAGGCTGTGGGCTGAGCTCCTTCAGTTCATCTGAGTCTGGAGACCCCTCCCCTGCTGCCCACACCATCCACTTGGGCTCCCGCTCTCGGGGTTTTCCTCCCTCTGCCGGGAGCCGACCACGCAGTTGCCGACCCCAGTGGCTTTGGTTTGCTCCCAACATCCATAAACCCTTCCTTGTGGGCGGGCCTCTTGGAAAACTGCAGTTTGGCATTAGCAGGGGAGGGTAATTGGAAAGGTTTAGTTGCAACGATTGATCCTTTCAGTGGAAAGCTGAAGGGGAAACCCTGGTGGTCTCATGGCAACATTGTTTCCCAGAACGCCAGGATGAGTCAGGCTGGGGAACCACAGCGTGGGAGCTGGTGTGTCCTAAGACCATCTCCCCGCCTGTCATAGAGGCCCACGGGGCCTGTGTGTGCCCGCGAGACTCGCTCATCCTCTCTGATTCCTGGTCTGGCCTCCATCTCCCAACCACGGGTCTCCTTGGAGGCCTGGCAAATAACTCTGGTTCTAGATCTATTTCTGGTTGTGGAATTTCTGGGTTTCTTCTGAAACGGCCTTCACGGTTTCTCCCAGTGAACAGTAAGTTCGATTCCTGCCCCCAGACCTGGGGGAAAATCTGAGGCCCTCGGCTTCCCTGATGGACTCATTGACTGCGTCTGTCACGCCACATCAGGATGGGGAAGAAAACCCAAGTCTCGGAGGGGAAGGGAGTCACGCAGGCTTGCCCCGGTTAGTTAAGGACTGAGTCAGGACTATGATAATGTATTAATTACTTCTGTCCTCTCTTCTCAAATGCTTGAGGCAGCTTAGAGGGAAGGATTCTGGGTAATTCCCTAGTTTAATAGCTAGTTGCTGCGCTAGTTTCTGGGGCTACACGGAAGGAAGTCTTTCCATCTTCCTAGCAGGTGTGTGATTCTTTTCTCCTGGTCCCCACTGAAATGTGCATGAGATATAGAAACAGAGAAGACCCTGCACCAGCTGGTAGTTGAGGAGGGTGCCAGGCATGGTCAGAAATGAGTTCCAGCGGATAGAGGACAGATCCCAAAATGATTCTGCTGGCCCGTGTGCAGCTCACCTTTCCCAGAAAACAGCATAGCTTGTAAGAAGAAACTTGGACCTTATGAGGACTCTCATTTAGAGGGATGTATTTGCAAGCAAATCAAGTCATATTTCCTTTCAACTGGTGTTCTGTGGGGCACACACTGGGGAAAGCCAACTTACGTGATTCTGAGGAAGAGCGAAGGATACAGGAGCATCCGATCAGAGCTTCATGTCAGACAAACTGATGGTCGAATCCAGTGTGTGAGGGAGAGCTGAGGCAAGGAGGGGCTGTCCCCAGGCCTTTCCTGGTCCTCCCCATGGCCGTGATATTGTAACATGGCTCAGGAATGGGCGCCCACCCATGAAAGGGGGCCCACTCTCACACAGCAGCTTTACAGGAAACAATCTGGGAGAAAGACTAGACTCAAGACAGCTGAGTTCAAGTCCTGGCCTTAGCCCTTTAGTCAAGCTGTGTGGCTTCAGACACTTCGTTTAACTTCTCTAAGCGTCAATGTTCCCATCTGTGAAGCGGGAATTATAAGACCTATCCTGCTAGCTGCAGTTGGAACTCGAGGCAACGGTACCAGGAAAGCTCTTGAGCATGGAGGCCACTTGCAGTGAGTGTGTGGGCAGCCCCCAGAAGGGAGTGCCAGCTGCCATCATCACTTTAGCCAACTGGTGGGTCAGCTCCCAGCCACCTCCCTCTGAGGATGGGGGCCTGCCCGCCTGGCATCTCGTTCCCAGAGGTACTTCCTGCCTGCTGCTGCTGGGAGTGGACGCAGACTCCTGGGAACTGCCAATTTTAAACAAACCCCTAAATTTCAGAATCTCTTTATTTAGAATTCAAAGGATTCCTTTTACAGAAGCAAAAGCCAACTTTTATTTTCACCGGAACAAAAGCAGATTGAAAGATAAGCCTGCTCATATGTCCGTGTGAAATCCTTAGAGAGGAAAAAGGGAACTTTATACCTATAGCAACAATTATTATTGGAATTGATACTGTTGTTGATCCCATACTCTTTCTATACCTATGACTTCATTTCATGATGAAGTTCAGAGAGGTGGAGCTACTCGTCCAAGCTCACACAGCCAGGTCGTGGTGAGGCTGGGAGACAAGCCTGATTCTGTCCCAACTGAATTTCCTTTCTGGAACACACAGTGGTCCATGTTCATGAGACAGAGTGGAGAACAAGCCTTATGGACCAAATAGGAACATAGAAGGAACTAGAAGGCCTGTTCCCAAGTGAGTACGTTCTACTTGCCCTACTGCCCACCTCCCACCTCTTGAAGCAAGAAGAGCCGGCTGGCCTTCCTCTGTCACTCTCTGTTTCAGTAGGTGGCTCATCCATCAGCCTGTGGTCCAGGCCAGAGGCCTCGCAGCCACGCTGATATCTCCCCTCCCTCACGCTCCCAGGAGTCCATCTCCTCAGCATCTCTGAATCTGTCTTCACATTCCTGCTTCTCTGTCCCCACCTGCTGCCCAGATTCAGACCGAATCAGCTCCCAGTTGAGGATGGACATCGAGTCCTCGCCAGTCCCTGAGCTCCGGTCTCCACCCCCACCCCCTCCTGTTGACAGCAGAGTCTTGCTTTCTTTAAAATGTTTGATTCATTTACTTTATGAAGGAGTGAAACATGCGGAAGATTCAAAATGCAAAAAGTACAAAGAATGTGTGAAAAATTGGGCCCCCTCCCGCCCCTGCGCCCAAGCCCACGGGTGCTCCCTGGAGACCCGCAGTTGGCGGTTACATCTGCAGACAGTCAGCGCATGTAGCACAGGGCCGCGGCGCGGGCCTGTCCCTGCTCAGTGGCAGCGCCTCTGCGTGCTGCTCTGCACCGTGCTCCCTCCTCCTTAGTTGGTCTTAGGGGCCACTCCATTTCAGGGCGTCAGAGCCGCAGCATCCTCCGAAGGCCTCCGTAGGATTTTCTCGTGCACACCTACTCCATCTTATTTAAAAACGTGTCTAAGCTTATTCAGTGAACACTGACAGAGTGGCTTTCTATGTGCGAGGCTCTGTTTCAGAGCTTTTCAGGCATTAATTCATTTAATCTAAATGCAACCCTAAAAAATATGTCGTATTGTTATTTCCATTTTAAAGATGAGAAAATAGAGGCTCAGAGAGTCTAGGAGACTAAGGCTAGTGAGCAGCACAGCGGGCATGCTAACCAGGGGCTCCAGCTCCAGAGTGGGTGTCTGTCTGGGTCTCCTAGGGCCGAGGTAACAAACTACCACGGGCGGCTTAACAACAGAAGTTTATTCACCCGCAGCTCTGGAGGCTGGGAGTGCAGGATCAAGGTGTCAGCAGGGCCACGCTCCCTCTGAGTCTCTGGATAGAATCCATTCCATGCTCCTCCCCCAGCTTCCGGCGGGGCGGGTATTCTTGCATTCCTTGGCCTGTAGCTGCATCACCCCCATCTCTGCTTCATCGTCACGTGGCCGTCTTCTCCTGGTGCAGCTCTGTCACCAAGGACGCTCTCCTCTCTGTGGGTCAGCGGACATACAAGGACACCAGACACACCGAGTGAAGGGCCCACCCAACTCCAGCTCATCTTAATTAATTACATCTGCAGTGACCCTGTTTCCCAATAAGGTCGCATCCTAAGGTCCTGAGGGTTAGGACTTCAATATATATTCAGGGGGAAGCATTTCAACCCACAACAGTGCTCTTAACCCTTGCTCACTTGTCAATGGACTCTCCACTGTTTCCAGTCTTTTCTTATTGCAAATGGAAATCCCTGTCTGTGTGTGTAGCCGTAGGACGAGCTGCGAGGAGTGGGTGGCTGGATGGGTTGAGAGGCTCTGCATTTAACTCTGAATTAACGTTGACAAATTGTTCTCCAGAAAGGTGGAGGTTATCGCTTCCTCCAGCCAACACATATAAAAATATTTTTGATCTTTGTAAATTTGGTGGATAAAAACCAGGTCTCATGGTACTTTTATTTGCATTTCCTTTATTAAGAGTGAGTTTGAGCATCTTTTAGTATGTTTAAAACCCATTTTAAATTCTTTTTCTGTGAACTCTCTGTTCACCTCCTTTGCAGAATTTGGTCTTTTTCTTAGGGATTTGTAGGAGCTCTTTAGAAATTAAGGGACTCAACCCTTTTTTGGTGATATAACTTGCAAATATTTTTGCCTACTTTGTAATTTTCTTTTGACTTTATTCCTGTTTTTCTCCATGCAGAAAATTTTCCTTACACCAATTTTCTTTTTACATAATCAAATGTATCAATTTGTACCGCTTCTCCATCATGGGTCACATAATCTTTCGAAGGCATCCATCTGATGACGGCCCCGTGCTGCTCAGACTTGGAATGGCTCCTCACGCCCTTAGCGTAAAACCCAAAAAAATGACCTCTCCCACCTAACTCTCTCCTCCCGAAACGATGCTGAACGAACCCCAGTTGAGTGAACTCACCTTGCACATCTACCCTCATGAACTTTGGCTCATGTGTTCTTTTTGCTTTCGTGAAATTCCCTGCTGCCACGACGAGGGTGGCAGCTCAGATCTGCCTTCACTGGACCAGCTGCGAGGAGGGGCTCCAGCTGCTGTGCCTTGGGGTCTCCTCACACACGCGAGCTGTGTGCTCTGCCCAGCCAGCTCCAGCCGGACACTGAGCTTGGCCCCAGTCACTTGTGCAGCACTGGGTGGCCCCAAATGTTGCAGCCTGTGGCTTAAGCATTTATAGAAATGGCATTGTTGTGGCGTTAAATTCACGTGGCTGGATGCCAGATTTGGTGGGGCATCATTTGCTTATTTAAAAAGAAAAGGAAGTCACCCAGTAGGGTGTGAAATAAGTTTTCTCCATGGGTTCTGTACAGATAAAGCCAACCGAGTCGGTTGAATGCCGCTAGGAGAGAGTCACCTCTCTTTTTGCTTCAGTGGTCTTACCGAATCTCATGAGGTGTTTCTATTGAATGATTGACAAGTTTTATACTCAGTCGTGAAGCAGTATCCAATTCTGGACTCCTGCATTCCCACAGCAGCCCTCCCCATGTACCGCCCCCACATCTAGGACTCTGGGGACACGGGGGAGGGAACGACCGACTCAGCTCCTGGAGGGGAAGGCTGGAGAGCAGCAGTGCCGGGACTGTCTAAGGATGGAGAGATGTGACAGTGCAGGGAGACGGATGGCAGGGCCAACGGGGACACGACTTAATTTGATGGAGACGTGGTCTCCCTCAGGTTAACTGGCCACCAGGGCTCTTTGGGAGTGAATTCTTGGCTGAAACCCCATGTTCCTTCTCGTCTAGTCCTCCTCTGCCCTGCTCCTCTCCCCAGCTCTCATCTTTCCTCTCCACTCCTGAAACAAGGAGGTTACTGACTGTGAAATCTGGAACATGCAAGTTCTCTTCCATGTCTGGCAATGAGGGATAAAGCATTCAGGGAATATGGACCAGCCTGGTCCTCTGCAAAGGTTCTGGGTCAGTGGAGGCTGTTGTGGGCTGAAGGGTCTGGACCCCGTGAATGTGCCTTATTTGGAAAAACTATCTTTGCAGATGGCATTAAGGATCTTGAGATGAGATACTCCTGGATTGCCCTGGAGGGCCCTACATCCAGTCTCTGGCCTTGTAACAGACAGAGGAGGAGCAGACACAGACACAGACAGAGGGAAGGCCGTGTGACCACTGAGGCAGAGATGGGAGTGATGTGGCCACAAGCCAAAGGGCACCTGGAGCCCCCGGAGGTTGGAAGAAGTAAGGAAGGCTCTTTCCTAGCAACTACGGGGAGTGTGGCTCCACTGACCCCTTGATTTTGAACTTCTGGCCTCCAGAACTGAGAAAGAAGAAATGTCTGCTGTTTTAAGATGCCAGCTCTGTGGTGACATGTTCCAGCAGCCCTGGGAAGCTAACACTGGGCCACCGAGTCTGAGCCCTGTGTTTGCTGCCCCCAAATCTGCTGCATGACATTGAGAAGGTCACTTTTGGAATTTCACCACCTCATCTCCAGATGAGGGCTCGGGCCCAGTCCAGCTTCCCACGTGAGGAGCCTCGATGGTCCCCCGACTCCAGCACAGCCACCCGGGTTCCCAGCTCCAGCACAGCCCGCAGCTCTGGGCGTCACGTTTCCACAGTTATTCCCACTGTTGACCTGGACACACCTATCCTCAGAGAGTCGGAATTGGTGTTATTCCAATGAAATCAACACTTCCTTAGGCTCTAGGGATCGTGGAAAAAGCCTACCACCAACTCCAAAATGCTGTAGAACAGTTATTTGTGGAATCTGAGGAAGAAAAAGGGGTTTGGAGTAAATATCTTCAGGCAAAGAAAATGCAGGAGACATATGTTGCTTATCTTTAACACAGCAGTTCTCAACCCTTCCAGGCACATTAGAATCATCTGTGGAGATTTTTTAAATGCAGATTTTAAAAATCAGACTCTTTGGGGCTGGGGTCCAGGCATGGGTGTTTTTTAAAGGCTCCCCAACAGTTTTTTTTTTTTTTTAAAGATTTTATTTTTTCCTTTTTCTCCCCAAAGCCCCCCGGTACATAGTTGTGTATTCTTCATTGTGGGTTCTTCTAGTTGTGGCATGTGGGACGCTGCCTCAGCGTGGTTTGATGAGCAGTGCCATGTCCGCGCCCAGGATTCGAACCAATGAAACACTGGGCCGCCTACAGCGGAGCGCGCGAACTTAACCGCTCGGCCACGGGGCCAGCCCCCCAACAGTTTTAACATGCAGGCAAAACCCACCGATTTAAAGGGATCTTTCCAGGCCCTGGTTCTCAAGGTGTGGTCCCTGCACCAGCAGCATCAGCATCCAGGTAGCTTGTTAGAAATACAGGTTCTCGAGCCCCAGGACCTGCTGGGTCAGAAACTTGGCAGTCTGTGTCTTAACGAACCCTCCGGGGATGCTGGTGGAGACCCGCTCTTCTGGGGCACACCGCGTAACTGCCCTTCTGCACCTCTCCAGATGTTTTTGCAGTTTTCAGTGTCTCCAAATTCTCACTTGGTCTCCACAGGGGGATGACAGGCTGTTGATGATAACAATAGGTAGCATCCGTCCCCATTGCCGCCAGCTCAGATGGACAGCGCCCACTGGTCATGTCTGTCCACCTTGGTCAGCATGCTGTTCTCCCTTCAGGGGGTGACAGTGGGGGAAGGGAGGGTGTCCTTCAAGCCCCTTTCCTTTGCCCCCTGACCCTGTGCAGCAGAAGATACCCACTTCCCCCGCAACTCGTGTCCCGTTGATGCTTCTAGTCTCCAGGAGGGAAAGTCCACCCCACCACGAAGATGTTGCCTCAGAGATTCTTCAGACAGCGTGCTGGCCAGAGGTCTCCAGACCTTTGTGTCTGGTTTGCTGGTGGCTGGGGCCAGGAAACGCATCCTTTTGTACAAATGAGAAAGAAGAGGGGAAGGGAACACCTGGGCTGGTCTTCCAGGCATAACCTGCCTCAGGTGTGTTGGGCTCTGGTCCAATGCTTTACATTTAGGGTCTTATTTGATTGCATTGCAAGTAAATAACAAAGCTTTACTATTATCCCGTCATACAGATGAGGAAACTGTGGATCCCTGTGGTTCAGAAACTCTTCTCAGTAGACAGAGTTCTGATCCAGGCAGGCCTGGCCCTGGTCCCACATGCTGGACCACTGGCCTGTGACGTGTGGTACTGACAACACCGCCCCTGGGGCCGGGGTCTGGGTGTGGGGCTGTCCTCAGTCCCTTCATCCCCTGGAATGTGTGGATGGAGAGGGGGAGAAAAGAGAGAGTGTGGCGTCTGCAACCAGAAGCGAAGCAGGTTCTAATCAAAGGAGTGAGCCTTGTCGGGGGACGGGGTAGGGTCCTGGTGGCGACACAAGGGGATGAGTCTGTACTTCCGGTTTCAGGGAAACAGCACATCAGAGGACGACCCTGTTGATGGCCTGTTGTGTGTGTCTCAGGGTCTCACATTCACACGGCCTCCTCCGCGATCTTTTTATTATCGTCTTAACAATCATCATCCCAACATAGCATCTTAAAAGTCATTACACAGGCACCACTTTTGGAGAATGTGTTCACGGCGCTCCCACTTAGCGGACTTCTGTCCACCGCGAGGTTGGAGGCGGGTCAGGCGAGGCTTCGGTGTTAGTGGGGGGTGGTGAGGAGACCCACGGAGATCCCTGTGTCTGAGAGCTGAACTTCGAAAGTGGAGACGTGTCGTTTTCCATGCCTGTGAGCTTTGCCCCATGGATTCAACTTCCTGTCCTTCTAGAACATCATCTCTGTCAATTTTGCCAAATCCGTTTGACAAAGTTACACATCAATATTCTTCGAAAGTGTCAAGGTCATGAAAGACGAGGAAAGGCTGTTCGAGGCTGCAGGAGACTCAAGAGAAATAACAACCAACTGGAATGTGGGATGCTGGTCAGGATCCTGGAACAGAAAAAGGATGTAGTGGGGAAACTGATGAAATTTGAATAAAGTCCTTATTTTAGTTGAGAGGATTGTGCCAATGTTAACTTTCTGGGTTTTAATAATTGCGGTAATTTTAGGGGAAGCTGAGCATACAAACACTCTCTGTACTGTTTTTGTAACTTTTCTGTAAGTCAAAAATTAACTCAAAATAAAAAGTAAAAAAAAATTTTTTTTGGCTAACCTGAATTCAACACAGTTTTCTTTCCCGACTCCCTTCCTTCTCATCTCTTCTCCTCATGTCATTTAGTTATGTAAGCAATGCTTGCTTATCTTTGCTAAGGAGGAGAGCGGGGGTGTGGAGAAAGGGGAGAAATGCGGATAATCTTCCATTTATTTCTATTTGACTTTGGAAGGATTTTTAAGGTGTTCCAACATGCTACTGAATTTTGCCCAGGTTCGCTATGCATTTTGCTTAAAATTTTAACTCCTAGAACTAAAGACAATTTTCATATTTATTTGGGACCTCCTTTGCTCTTTATGCAGTTCTGGGAGCATAGTAATAACTCATTAAATGCTTATTAATGAATTTTGTGAGCATATATCGGTTTAATTCAATACACGTATATTGAATGCCTACTGTTCTGTGTCAGGAGCAGTGCTAGGTGCTACTGGTGACACAAAGTTGAGTAAGGCACAGACCTGGTTCTTGGGGGCTCAGGTGTCCAGAATGCTATGGAAATGAGAAAGAGAGATGGGTTCATTCCTCCTGGGACATCAGTGACAGCTTTGCAGAAGAGGTGGTATTGGAGGGATGACTAGGGCCTTGAAGGATGAAAAGGAGTTCAAGAGGTGGAGAACGTGCAGCAGGAGAAACGGCAAAGGGGATAGCCTACCCAACGACCGCACGTCCCGGCCTTCCTTCCCTCGGGAGGATGTCAAATGACTGTTCTTGCCAGAGGAATGTGAGCACAAGTGACGTTTGCCACCCCTGGGCTGACATGATTAAGAACGGGGAAGGCCATGTCCTTGAACTTTCCTCTGTCTGATGGCTGGTTGGAGAGGATCCAGTGTTCCCAGGGGTGACAGAGCCACAAGATGGAAAGTACCCGGATTGCCACATGGAGGAGAACTGCTCAGCAAACTGAAACGCTGACACCAAGCTGCCAAAGAAGAGAGGAGTACACTTCCATTGTGCCCGGCCACTGAACTTTGGGGACTTATTTGTTACAGCGGCTGGCACCTCCATCACTCATGCAAGCAGACGTGTAAGTCCTGTGTGTGTGTGTGTGTGTGTGTGTGTGTGACGGGGAGAGTGGTGGGCGGTTGGCCCAGAAAGTCTGTGAAATCTAACTGAGAGGAGCCTTGAACGATGCTCCGTGGAGCTTGAATACCTGCCTGGAGATGTTTCATTTGGAAAGTTCGTCGATTAAGCAGTAGTGGGAGTTGAGAGATGGAGTTGAAGTGTGAGGATGGGGCTGGAAATTTTGTTCCCAGAGATAACTGAAGGTTGATTGCAGTTGCAGCTTAATTTTAAAAAGCTCTACACATCTCTTTTGCTCTGCAGTGGTTCAGAGGAGGCAGGCTCCAACTCACCCACAGATTAGGAATATTTTGGTGGTAAAGGAAATCTCTCTTCCTTTAATTTAGTTTCTTTCAAAGTGTTATGAATGACTTCACATCGATGAAGCCTTTTGAGCTCCTTAACTAACTGTGACGTTAGCAGTATTATTCCTTTAATGCATTCCATGCGAACTTGCTTCTCCACTGGATGAGAAGGATGGTTGCTCACCTCCCATCTCATTAACATGCATGAATATGGGTTTAATTTACAGAGATGTAATAAAGCCTGGTGGAAGTAAACTCCCCTCCCTATGTTTTTTTTGGTGAGGAAGATTGGCCCTGAGCTAACATCCATTGCCAATCTTCTTCTTTTTGCTTGAGGAAGATTGTCACTGAGCTAACACCTGTGCCAATCTTCCTCTATTTTGTATGTGGGATGCTTCACAAGCAGTGCTATGTCCATGCCTGGGATCCGAACCTGCGAACCCTAGGCTGCCGAAGCAGAGTGCATGAACTTAACCACTATGCCACCAGGCTGCCCACCCCTTTTAAGGCCATTTATATATAGTATTTTGGAAAATGCATAAAGAATGCCTGACTTTTGCAAAGAGATTTGAAAGTTAGGTAGGAAAATAATGTTAATGGCGGAGACATGCTGCAGAACACAGGACTCTATTTCTCAACTAGGAGGCCGATACCTGGGTTCTCGCTCTGGCTCTGTCCTGAACTTGCCCTTTGACCTCTGGCAAAGTTTTACTTCCCACCTTTGAAATGAGAGACGTGGCCCTAGGCCAGCATTTTCAAAAGTTTAGGTGATGCACCACTGGTGGTGTGTGAGATATTTTTAGTACACGGACAAATATTTTTAAAATTATAATAATTATATAGTTATTTAACGTTTAATAAAACAACATAACTAGCACATCAAGCCCATGAATTTGTAAGTATTCTGCATCATTTTGATTTCCCTTTAAATTAAATTAATGGGAAAATTTAAAGGGAGGCAATTTAAAGAAAAAAAGTAGATAAATAGAAGTTCTTTGTGGATGTTGCAAAAATTGCATGCTAATGACTGAAGTGGTGAAAACAGCGGAATAAGTGTTTTTTCTAGATCTGATGGTCTGTGGCTGGTTGGGCCTCTAATCCTATTGATTCCTCTCTGGGAAAATGAACCCAGATTGGACCATTTCTGTCATTATGATACAGTGCAATATTTTTAAATAGTCACTCAGATTATTCCACTCTTTGGTTCTTGGGTTGCTAACTCTCTTGTTTACCCTAAAGTGATTCATTTCTTCATGTGGTTTGTAATTTTCTGATTGCGACCTCATTTCTCTTGGGAACTGTTTCCTGTGGGAATCCTATGCACCTTGGATTGTAAATCGTCTCTACAGACTGGCCTTTGCAAGTTTCACTCGTCCTGGATTAGTTTTTATGTTAATGTGGCAGTTTCAAATGCTCCTGTTATGAGGAACATAAAGTTCAGCTTGGGTTACCAAATTCTAGAAGGTGGATGTTTTTTTCCTACCAGGGCCATGGACATGTGGCACACTCCCTTGCCGTTTTTTCTGCTAGTGGCTTTACGTAAGCGTCTCCATTCTCCCACCTCCTGACATACACCTGTGACATCTAATTCTCCTGCCTCCTGACATACACCTGTAATAGGCAATTCTCGTGTCTCCTGACAAATCCCCGAGACCTCTGCTCTTGGGATGATGGGGAGGGAGAGATGGGAGCTACAGTCGGTGAGTCACTGGTGCTGTGGAAAGTCCATTGAGATGCCTAGATTGCTCGTTCATTCATTCATTTATTCATCGCAGACATTTATTGAGTATGTGCCGTAGGCCAAGCTCTCTGCTTACCTTCTAATAGGTTCAGCATTAAAATTTTAGCTCCATTTGCTAACTGTTCATCTTGGGCAAATTACTTAGCTTCTCTGAACTTTGCTCCAGCCCAAGGGGATGAAATGGCTTAGATCGGAGTGAGGGCATCATCTTTTTAACAGGAGGAAAAGCAGAGTCTATGGATATAAGCAGGTTGGTCAATTTCATGGAGTGCCATTTTAAAGTTCTCTTCTGATTGCTTCAGCTTTGTTTTAGCAAAATAAAATGAATGCGAGGTCATCAGCTGAGAGCAAGCACGGAAGAGAGGGTGTTGGCAGTTGTAGGAGAGAGGAAGCATAGAATGATCTTCTAGGAAAGGAATGATTCAGATAAATAGAAAAAGATTGCTGGGTGGCCCAGAGAGACGGCCTGAGGGTTGGGTTAAGAGCTCAAGGATAGCCCATTTGGGTGCCTTTCCCCAGCCATGCTCAGTTGCATGGGCACCAGTGTGAGATTTTAACGAGATTTTAATATGCATTATGTCATCAATCCTTATGACAGACCTTAGAAGCTATTTCATACCCATCTCACAGATGAGTACACTGAGACCTACAGAGGTGAAATGACTTACCTAAGATCACATTTAGGAAGGAGCAGAGCCAGGGTTGGAACCCAGGACTGGCTCCAAAGCTCACACTCTTAGGCTTGTGTAGCTGTTCTCTGGACCTTTTAAGGGGGCTCTAAGTGATTTAATGATTTAATCAGCTGGACACTGCTCTGTAAAATCCAAAGCAGATAGTCAAATTCCAGATCTGATTCTGCTACAAATTCAGCAGTGTCTTCAGCCCCATCAATTCCTCCCTGGGGGCCTTGATTCTCCTCTCCAAAATGAGGGAATTGGTCTAGGGGCCCCTCTATTCCTTTCCTGCTCTTTAATTATGGGAAGTTTTTCCCCCTCTCTCTGAGAGATATGGTGGGATGAAACAGACACACTCCTGAAATCCTGCAGAACTTCGACCCTGCGCGAACAGGAGGTCCTTCTTGTTGGACGTCCACACATTGGGGTACTCGATCTTTTCCACCACAGTCTCCAAAATCTGGAGCCAGTTGAAAGTGAAGATCATTTGGAGTGGAAATCAAGCCACACCAAACAGGACAGCCCGGTCAGGGACCTGCCACCCTTCTCACCACGGAGTTTGTGAGCCCCGTCAGAGGGGGGCACTCGCTTTGTCAGCGTGCTGCCCCTGTAATTGCGATAGGCTCTTTTGTTATTAAACAGACCCAGGCGAAACAAAAGGGATACTGTTTCTTTTATGAGTAATGTGCTAACTCACCCCTGGAAAAAAAAGTTGAAGTCCAGCATAGGGACTGAGACAGCATAAGATTTATTACAAAGGTTACAGAAATTATTCCTCCTTCCCAGCACTTAAATTGTCTAATTATTCACAGCTGTTTCCAATTTTTCTCAGGTTAATTAAGGGGTGTGGGTCTTCCCCGCCTTCTAGGGATGGCCACCTGAAGCCACACGAGGCACCAGGCAGAGGAGGGTCCCTGGACCTGGACGGGGCATCCTCTGCACGGTGGCCCATCTCCGTCTGTCCAGTAGTCTCTCGCTGAGATGCAAATAAAACTTAGAAGACAAACTTCCTTTCTGCAAGTAAGGGACGCTGATGTGAATGATTACCTATAGAGGAAGCGGTCTGATTTTTCAGCCTCCTCTGGGAACCAGGGGACCTCTGATCGCCTTGGGTACTCTTGGGAGCCATGGAAGAGCATCCTTGTTGAGGTGGAGGGAACAAGTGGGTCTCTCTAGTCCCGTCCAAGCTCAACACACAGCAACAGTCAAGTTAGACCTTCCACCCATGTTCCCGCATTCCATCTACATGCTCCCCACCGCTGGTAGCCTTTATTCCCTTCCAGATCCTCCTCTGTGCCCCCCATGCACACCCCCTTTTGTCTCCTTGTCTCAGGTGTCCCATTCGGCTTTGATGTTGAGCTGGGCGAGCACAGTCATCATCTGTTCAACAAGCATTGAATGGGCACCTGCTGTGTTGTAAGCAGAGCACTGGAGTTTTAGAAAGGAATAAGATATGTCTGACTCCCTCCTGGATTGTAAGCTGTAAAGGACAGTATCTTAATCACCTTTAATTTCTCCCTGGTGCCCTGCAGAGGGGCTCTTATATAGCAGGTGCTCAATAAATACTTACTGAGTAAATCAATGCGTCAGAATACTCTAGCTGGAAGGATTTTGGTGATGTTAGCCCATCACTTTGATTAAAAAAATACTTTAAAAGCTTTTCCCTCTGAAATAAACATAACACATACTCATTTTAGAAAAAATTAGAAAATAGAGAAGAAACTAGAAATTACTTATAATGCTACCTCTAAAAACAGTTTTCATATGCGTCTTTCAAGTCCTTTTTCAAAGGATGTCATGCATACTTTTAAGTAAAACTGGGATCCTATTACTATGTTTAACTATTTGGAATTTTGTCATTATAATTTTAGATTATCAACGATCATTAAGAACACTTCCCATGTCATTAACGTCAACAAAATCATTCTTAACAAACATAACATATTCTATTATCTAGTTTTACGACAATTTCTTTTACCAGTTGTTAGACTGCTTAAAGCTGTTTTCATTTTTTTTCTTTTGCTATTGTGTATAACGCTCAACTGAACATCCAACTCTCTACAAAGAGAAAACCGAGACTCAGAGAGGGAAAGTCATTCATCCAAGGTGACCAGGCCAGTTATGAAGTTAGTGTCTCTCACCTCCAACCCCATCCTCCTATACTCATCTGTGTGATGCCAGGGCTGGGACTCTGCAAACTAATTTCTGCTTTTCCATCATTGAATGAATAAGAGGGCATATGAGAAAATGAATGTGGAAAGTTTCTCAATTGGCTGGAAAAAAATGACTTTAAATGGGCTATTTGATGGCTGAGAACTAAGTGAGCCTAGAAATATCTACTCATGACTTTGAAACAGAAGAAGAGGCTTCAGTTTTCTTCATTATGAGTTGTGAGTGGCACTTTTTTGGGTAAAATGGAACACGATATCGAAGACAACTACACAAAGATGGGCACTGGAGAGTGAGTAAAAGCAGACAGATTCTGTAAGGGAACAGACACTTGGAAGAAGGGAATGGCATAGGATGATGTTCCTGTTTATAATGGATTTTAGCCTGAAGACAGGCCACAGTGAACACCACATGAGGCAGCTGAAGTGCCAGTGGAAAACCTGCAATCTTCCTCATCTGAAGACAGGAGCACAGGGTTTGTGGCAGTCACAGCCACTGGAAAGTGAAGTGGTGGTGGTGGTGGAATTTCAGAATGAAGAGAGCTAGAGAGGGGAGCCACAATCTGTGTTTAGATTCAAATCTTTGGTGGACTAGTAAACCATGGATGTGCAGAATGGACCACAAGTAGTTCAGTCAAGGATAAAAGAACTGAAGTGAGATTTGAGCTGCTGCCCAAGAGACAGACTTGTCTGTATGAGCCTGACTATGTTAAAATTGCCTGCTGAAACAAACAGAAAATCAACATTCTTTGGAGGAATGACAAAATCCAGGGTCTCTACAACATGATAATCACAACCTTTAGGATATAGTCCAAAATTACTTGACACACAAAGAAATAGGAAAATACGACCTATTCTTAACAGAACAGATAATTAATAGAGACTGACTCAAATATGGCAGATATGGGAATTGATAGACAAGGATTTTAAGGCAGTTGTTAGAACTGTGCTCAATGATATAAAGGAAAATATGCTCTTAATTAATAAAAAGAAAGGAAACATCAGTAGAGAAACAGAAACACCACCACCACCCACCCTTGCAAAACAAAAACCAAAAAACCTCTGAGAAAAAATACAGTATCTGAAATTGTGTAGATGTTGGTTAGAGCCATGGGAATGGATGATATTGCCTTAGATAGAGGGAGAACAGAAAGTGATGGGGTCAGGACTATGGTCTTTCCCAATCCTCATAAAATATTTTAGAACTTTTCTCAGCTTCCAGTTTCTTATTTTTATGGAAATGGTAATAGCTGCCTACACTTTCTCACCTGATGACCAAGAGATCCGTTGAGATTGGTTTATATTTTCTATTTTACAGATGAGAATAGTGAGGTTTCCATAGGAGGAAAAATAGCAGCTCTCATTTACTGAGCACACCTTGTATGCCAGTTGCTGAACTGAATTTACCTTCTTGCTCATCTTGACAATAACCTTATAAAGTATGTGTGCTTCTTGCTCCATCTTACAGCTGGAGAAATGGAGGCCCAGAGAGCTCAAGCATCTTGCACAAGATCAGTGTGCCTAGGAAAGGCTGTGGCCAAGGATGGAGCTCAAATACACACCGAGCTCTGCGGTTGGGGGTTTGAATCTGACTTCACCACTAACTAGCTGTGTTGTTGTGTGTGCCTTCAGAAGAGTTAGTGAGTGTGAGAGCATGGGTTCTGGAATTAACCTGGGTTCAAATCTAGCTACACAAACTTGGCCCTCAATTGTCTCAATTATAAAATTGGAATAGCAGTAAGACCTACCTCATAGATTTGTGGTGAGGATTAAATAAGGGAAAACATGTCAGATACTTATGACGTTGCCTGGGAGGTAATAAGGGTTCATTAAATATTAGCTATTCTAGATGAGGGCAGTAGCAGAAGAGTAGCAGATGCTGTTGCTGCCCTGCCCTTATGTCCACACTCTCCCCATTTCAGTGCACACCTGCCTGATTCCCAGCTGTCAGCACACACATCTCTTTGCCCCAGGACTTTCTCCTTATGCCTGGAATCAGCCCTAGAGGCAAGTAAGGCAGGCTGGAAGTGCTGAAGAATTAGCATCTTTTGGAAGTAACCCTCAAGTAGTGACTGACGGAAGTTGGCAGATCAATACCCCAGCTCCCTCCCTCCTTATGGGGAATAACTCAGGCGTGTATTCAGCACCATCTTCCAGAGCTCCCCATAGAACTGAACTCTGCTTGTGCAGTGGTCACATGCTTGATAACCCACCCTTCATTGGCTGCTTCCCCTCATCATCTCACTTCCCTACTCCCCCCTGTTGTTTTCTAGAATCACCTCTCAAATATATCACGTGCACTTGAATTCTTGTCTCAGGTTCTGCTTCTCTGGGAAACCCAACTAAGACAAGTAGTCATCATTTTAAAGCTCCTTCTACGTGACATCAACTGTCCTGGCGCCTGAATCAAATTCTTTCATTTTCTCTTTCAAAAAAAAAAAAAGGTTGTGGGCCATTATTATCCTCACTATATTAAAATAAGAAATTGAGACTCAGAGTGGTTATAAGATGTGCCCAGTCAGCCGTGGTGGAGGATAGAGTCCATCCCAGGTCTCTCTGCACCCAAAGCCCGTGTTTCCCGACCATGGAACGCTGGAAGTTTCTTAGGAAGAGTTTGCTGTGAGAGTGAACATGTTTCAGGACAGCGGCCATCACAAAGGAGCTGTCCGCAAGGTCTGTAGGAGCTGGGGAAGAGCGTCCTGCCTGGGGGGTTTTGTGGGTTACCCTAGGGTGCCCAAAGTGTGGCCAGGACAAGGTATTTCGTTTCAGTCCTCTTCCTGGCTCTACGGTCCTTCTTCTCACAGGGTCCACCTGGTTCCACTCAGTCTGCTGTCTCTACTTTTCCCAGTTGTGGTCTAGCAAGAGAAAGGGAAGTCCAGCCCCTGCAGGAGAGACGACAAGTCCAGATTCTGTCCGGTCAAGAGCAAGACAGGATGGTGTCAGGGCAGGACAGTGGGCTGGGTGTCTAGGACACAGGTTGTAGTCCAGACTTGGGCTCCTCTTAAGCTGTAAGACCTTGAGTAGGTTTCAACCCATCTCTGAGTTTCTATTTTCTCAAATGGGAAATGAAAAGTTTTGGTCAAGTTACGTACATGAATGACCTGAGGGCTAGTAACGTAAATGGGTGAGGTGGGCCAAGTATGAGACAAAAGGGAGGGTGGAGGAGTGCAGCTCAGTGGCCTAAAGGCATTAAAAAGAAAATGCTGTACATGCTGGACAAAGCTTATTTTTCATTAGAGATGGCCCTTGGACTTCTTGTTTGAGACATTTGGGCTAACTGCCCTCGAAATCTTTTGACTTTTTGAGTTCTTCATTACATACCGTAGATGCCAGCATTTAGATGGAATCATGCCTTTGCAAATGTGTTTCCTGTAAATAAAAAGTCAATGTTTTGAACAGCTGCATGAGGAATGACCTAGAAATAGCACCCTAACAGTCCTCCGGCCACGTGGCTCCTCTGCTCAAAATCCTTTACCCATTCCACAATTTATTGAGAGCCTACTGTGAGCAGGCACTTGCTGGGTGCATCAGGGACCAAACCAAAGTGCCAGGCCTCATGGGGCCTGCCTGCTGGCGAGGGACAGAGACAAGACATGGATAAAACCCACCTCATAATGTCAGGTAGTGATGAGTACTCTGAGGAGAAAGAAGTGGGGCGAAGGCGCAGAGTGTGGGATGGATTTTTACGTATGGAGGTCGTACTGAGGAGGCGCCCTAGGGGCAGAGACTCAGAGGATGAGAAGGAGCGAGTCAAGCGACCCTCCACGGAAAGGGGGAATTGACTGCATAATGCGGCGATGCCTGACTTTGCCTTTCAGATGAAGCCCGAGTTCCTGAAATTGGTATTCCACCAGCCATGCTGGACCACGTGAAGTCTGCACCCAAATCATGCTGTTCTCTTCCCTTCTGCCACGTCTGCTCTGGCTCACGCTCGGGGAGCCGGGGGTGAGCCCCCCAAAGGCTCTGCCCCCGTAGGGTGGGGAAGGGATAGGGAAGGGGTGAACCGATCGGGGAGGCGATCGCCCTCAGCAGTTCCAGGCAGCTGGGCTGGACACAAAGCCCACATGGCGACTGAGAGGATGCACAGGTGAAAAAGACCGTGGCAGCATCAGCTTCCGTGGGACCCACCAGGACACACTGCGCATGTGTTGGCTTGTTGGCCTCATCTTCACCGTGCCTGCTTTCTATCCCCAGCGTTATATTTCTCTTCAGGGTTTCTCCAGTGGGGTGCTATGGTCAAGTTACACTGAGGAAAGCTCCATCCTGGATGTCCCCTATGGAGATTCACTGTGACCTTTAGCATGATAAATGCTCTGAGAAGTCCTGTAATAAAGAAATGTGCAGAGCTTTACGTTGAACTGGCGTTTTCCAAACTATTGGACAGCAGAAGTCTTTCTCCACTGGCCATCTATTACATTCCCTCAGGAGCCCTGCTGCGCAGCATCTGCAGGCTTACTCCCGGGGACGACCGAGAGCCAGGGTCAATGGCAGTCATCAACAGTTGAACTTTAGTTGGGGGGGGGGTGGTGATTATTTGAACCCATGTACTTTAAATTTTGACCTCTGTTAGAATCGCCACCAAAACCCCCCTGGTACACACCGAGTAGAAAGCATTATTCTTATTTTAAATAAGACCTATAACGGTATATGAAAAGAAAACATAAATGATTGAATTTGGGCTACATTCCCTTTTGATTTTTTTCTTCTGTTCTGTCATTGTCGCTGGTAAAGCCTAGCCAGTTGTCCCACTCAGTGACAGCGAGATTCCACTATGTACCTGGTGGCAGGCTCTGAAAGGCAGGTCCGAGGTCCAGGACATGATGGGGCCCCCTCCAGGAGCAGCTTAGGTGGGAAAAAGGGCGTGAATTCAAGGAAATCTTCCCAGAATGTTCCCCTGCCAGCAGTAACTGTCACTAGATTGGAACCACTTTAAAGGCAGGATCTGTGTCAACTCATCTCTGAGTCACGCAAGGCCTGGCACACAGTAGGTGTACAGTAAAGTTTTGCTGAATGAGTGATTCCCTCTCTGGCTTTCTTTTACATTATTACTTCCTTAACACTCCATTGTTCCCTCACTCCCTTGTTATGAAATATTTAGAATGGGCTACTGTGCGCCAGCCTTGGTGCTGGGGATGACCAACACGTAACCTCTTCCCCAAAGAGTGCACCGTTCAGCTCTTTCATTTTCTTTTCATGTGAGGGGTCCCCTCTAGCTCTGAATTCTTCATCTCTAAGATTCTCTAATTCTCTCATTCGAACACTCTGTTATTCTAAGATTCCATGACTCTATGACTTCTCTTCATGAGCCCTGGACATCTGCCTTTATTTTGGATACTCTCTTGGACAAGTTATCTAAATAGGAATCTTCTCAGTTCATTTATTTGTGAATGTGTACCAAGCGTCGATGAAGAGGTCACCTCTAAGAAATTTGTAGATTCAGTTCAAGGTCAATTGAAGCTAACCGTATTAAAGCAAGATCTTATCTCTCCCCATGAAATATTAGCCATTCTTTTTGTAAAAAAAGAATTAGGCCAAAATAGTTCACATAAAGAAAAAAAAAAAAGACTTCATTGCTGCATATATTTACGCACATGCTCATTTGGTGGTTTCTCCTCTTAATTATGAACAGGAGGCAAAGATCCAGGGTCATGCAGAGGGTATGTTGCGTATGGACTTGGTCACGGGCAAAGTTCACAGAAGGTAGCACCTGAGAACTGGAAGGAAGCAGAGAGACCACTGAGTCTGTCCCCCACTCACCCAAGGTCGCACAGGAGGTCGAGAGCACAGAGCACCCCCGAGCTGGTTCCCGCCTCCGGCTCCAGTGTTCTCCTTGCATCCTGACGCTGGCCAGGCAGTGGGAGGACAATCGGAGATGGAATTAGGACATGGAAGGCACAGACCCTCTGTCTCCCTGGGCGTTGGCTATCACTGAGAAGATAGCTTGGTGGCCTCTGCATGAGGATGACAGTGTCACATGGTAGAGACACTCTGGGCAGGAACTCCACTGGGTTTATAGCAAACTCTCCACCTTGTGTAGGCTTGGGCCAATCACTTCCCCTCTCTGAATCTTGATCTTTTCAACTCCAAATTAAGGATGTAGAAATCAATGATCTCAAAAGCAAATTGTAATGAATGCCCGTTTATGTTCATGGGGGCTATTTCAAATACTATGTAATCTACCTATAAACGTGAATACATTATAGACAAGGCTGAAGTCCATTTTGACCCCTCTCCCAATCCACTCCTGGTGCCTGTTCCACTTTACAGAAGAAACCATATCAGCTTGGTTTGTATCCATGCATTTATATACCCCACAGATGCTGTATAATCTCATCTCCTGTGTGTTTGCTTGTATGGTTGTCGTTGTTCTTGTTTCTCTGTTTTTACCATTCTGCACTTAGCGTTCACTCAATAGAACATGGAGAGGGTTCTGGGCATAGCCCTGAGGACGCCCAGCAGTGCCCACTTTTGTGCTCTGGGGGCCAGCTGCACACTGTACAGAAGCTCAAGCTGGGTGACTGAATGAGGAGAGACCAGAGAGACGGCATGTGGAGGAGCATTCAGGTGCCAGATGCGTCAGTGACCAGCTGGCAGAGCGACCCTTGCCGATGCCATGTGGAGCAGAAGAACCAGCCGGCCGAGCCCTGCCTGAATTCCTGACCCACAGAATTATGAGAATAATAAATCGATGTTCTTTCAAGTGCTACAATTTGGGGTAGTTTGTTACGCAATGATAGATCATTGAAACAGAAATGTTGATAATTTTGCAGGTCTTTTCCCAAGTTCTTTTTAAAAAAATTTTATTGAAGAATAATTGGGAATAATTGACAAATATAATTGTGTATATTTAAAGTATACAACCTGATGATTTGATATACATACGCATTGTGGAATGATTACCAAGATCCAGCCAATAGACACCTCCGTCACCTCACACAGGTAACTGTGTGGCGGAGGTGAAAATGCTTAAGATCGCTCAGCAACTTGCAGGAACTCAGTGCCGTATTATCAACTATAGTCACCACGTTGTACATCAGATCCTCAGAACTTCTTTTTATATCTGAAAATGTGTCCCCTTTGCCCTACCTCACCCCATTTCCCCTCCTTCTAAGATCTTACTGTGTTTTGTGCGTGGTGAGCTGGTCCTTCTGAAGCTTGACTCCCTTGTTCTCCTTGAACACGCATTTTCTCTCTCCTTTTTTAAGTGTCACTGTCTCCGAGCCATCCTTTGACATTAATGATGCTTTAGAGGAAGGATCTGAGCCCTCGCGTGTTTCAGCCACTTGTCTTGGGTGGGACGGTGGACTGGCATTTAAAACTTCCTTCTCCGAACAGCTTTATGCAGGAGTCAGGGAAGACGCTGTAAAGGGCTGGAGGGTTTCACTTTGCATCTGCCCTGTATACGTCATGTAACATTGAAACAGCACTTTCCGGATGTAAAAGTAATATATACTCTCTGGAGAAGAATTGTAAAGGCATAAAATCATAAATAAGTAAACAGATGGAGAGGTAGATAGAGACCTCTTGTCACTCTACATCTCTAGGATAGGGAATATTGTCCTTTGGCCTATTTTCCCTCTAGTCTGTTTTCTAAAGAGTGGACACACACACAAGACACACACGCACGCATCTGTTTTACACAGTTGCAGTCATTACAGAGGCACCGTTTTGTCTCTTTTTCTTCACTTTACTTTGTAAATGTTTTTCCTGTTTCATTAACAATTCTTTACAGATGTCAGTTTTCATAGCGGCCTCATGTTGGATCACCGAGCTTTGCTCAGGCGACTCTCCGGCAGGCAGGCTGCTCCCAGTGTCTCGCTCTCATGAACTCTGTAACGAACGTCCTCACGTTTTAATGCTTGCAACTCTGGCTCGGAGCAGCCCTACCCCTGGAAGTACAAGGTCAGGTGCCAGAGGGCATCTTCTGAGAGCAATTCGGAAACTGACCTCATTGATGATTCCAATTTTGATAAGAAAGAAGCTGATATGAATTGAGATTCCCAAGAGGAATTCCTTATGGCGTCTGCCCCTCCCAGGTTGAAGCTGTTTATTTTGAATTCCCAAATTCTTCCTCACCAGCACGTTATCCAGGGGTCAGGATTTTTGGGGGCCTCTGTTGATCCCTTTATACACACCTTCAGTGGGAGCTTGTTTCTATTGGCCGATGGTAAGATACCCCGTGAGTCTTAACCAGGTTATTCCACTAATCACTGTGGGTGGGTGGGCGTCCTCTCCCCGTCTCGGCCTCAGATTCCTCATCAGTACATGCTCGGCTTTGACCAGACCCGTCTCCGCCCACCCCCGGTCTGAGCACCTACCTTGTGCCAGGCACTGAACTGATGGCTTTATGTGCATTGTGTCTTTTATTTTTTAATTTTTATTATTGTTTTTTTTTTTTTTTGGTGCAGAAGATTGGCCCTGAGCTAACATCTGTGCCAGTCTTCCTCTATCTTGTATGTGGGACACCACCACAGCGCGGTTTGATGAGCGGTGCGTAGGTCTGCACCCGGGAGCCAAACCCATAACCCCATGTCACTGAAGTGGACATCTGGAGCTTAACCACTACACCACCAGGCTGGCCCCTTAATGTGCATTGTGTCTTTTAAACCACACTATTATTAACTCCTTTTATAGGTGACAAAACTGAGGCCAAGAGAGTGTAAACTGTAGCCACAGCTCCTTAGGGGCGTGTCCACTGTCCAGTGGTAAGGTCTAGTCACTGTATCCAGGGGGACATAAATGTCCATGGGATTCAGGTTCCACTCATACCTACTCATATTCACCAAGGGCCCCCTGTGTGTCATGCGCATGTAAAATGCCTTTCTCATACTTCTTCTATAAACCTCACAACAATTCCGTGAAACAGTATTATTATTCCCAGATGAGGAAGCTAACATTCAGAGCAACGAGGTGACTTGGCCAAGGCCACACAGCCGGGAAGGAACAAGAGAGAGTTTCACTGCAATTCTGCTGCTTTCAAACACAGGCCTCCTTCCTGCCGCGTTCAGGCCCGTGGGAGCCACGGACAGAACAGGTTCACGACCTCTGGCCACCGAGGCAGGGCCCATCCTCTGCTCCGGTCTCTGCCCACGTCTGAACCACATCTGGATCGACGCGGCCTCGCTCTGCACTCCCTGTGTCCCCATCGTCCCATCCTCTGGCTGCCAACTTACTTTCATTTCCGCCATATTTGAAGCTTCCTCCTGTTATTAAAAACCGCCTCTCACTCTCTGCCATTTCCTTTCCCCTCCTCTTACAAAATACAAAACCAGAAATGAACTCAACACAGGAGTCCGTAAACACGCCGGCTTGGCTCCTTCTGAGGCTCCGGGTTCCTGGACACGATCTTGAATCCTAATTAAGCCTTTAGAGAAAAGCTTGCTGCTGGCAACGGGGCTGGGGAGAAATAGTTTCCATCACGCAGTCTCTGGAATTGGAATTGGCCAGAAGGCCGTTGCTCGCCGCTCTCGGTACCTAATGGGCAGACTCTGAAATGTTATTAATCTAAGTGAACCGTGCGAGACACAGGGAGGGAGCGCGAATCGAGTTATTTGATTTGAAGAAAGGAAACCAGGCAAGAACGTCCTGTATGCGCGGCGTCCTGGATCCCCTGCAACAGGCCGTTAGATGAGAAAGACGTCTGTGGCATGTGGCGCAGATTTAATGAAACTACAAGATAAATTGGGGAGCTCAGGCCAAGGTGAAAACACAGGGCTCCCGACACACTCCGCCTGGAGCCCGGGGGCCCCGGGGACGGTGAGTGAGCACAAATGCATTCTTGACGGCAGAAGGGGAGAGCGTGTGATGTAATTACCAGGCAGCGCTGGGGCCGCCCACGCGCTCCAGGCCCGTCTGGCCTCGCAGCAGCACAGCCCTGAGCCAGGAGGGCGGCCATCTTGTTCCAAAGGAGAAGAGCCTGGCAAACGTCCGGGATCTTGTGCACCTGGAGGCTGCTCCTGGGTTCTCTGGGTGTGCCTGACTCTCCATCCCTCCACACCTCTCCCTGGCACCGTCTCAGCACCCTCCATGATTGATCTAAGCCAGTTGCAGCAACCTCACCCCCTGTGCCAGTGATTGGTCTAGATCTGGGCATGTGGCCTAATCCTGGTCAAGGACATGTGAGAGGAAGTCTGATGGGAGAGGGGTGGTTCAGAGACAGATTTTCTTTCCTGACGACAGACAAGACTGGCACGAGGAGAAAACTCTTTTGCCTCCTCCTGTCTTTCCTACGTCATAGGATATAGGGGCAGGATGTGATGCCTGGAGCTTTGGCAGTCATCTTGTGATTGTGAGGTGAGACATTCTATTTTATTTTTATGTAGAATAAGTGCTTTACAAATATTAACTAATTTAATAATAACACAGTTAATATCCAACATCCTGAGGATGGCAGAACAAAGGATAGACAGAATCTGGGTCTTGATGTCATTGTGAAGTCCTTCCAGACTTCTTGTCCAGGAAGTATTAAAGTCTGGGTATTAGGTATTCTATTTCCTGTAGCCGAAAGCCACTGTAGTAGGGGCTACCAGATGCTATCCAACATCCATTCCCACCTTATTTAGCTACAGGTCTCTGACACGCCCCAGGGCGGATTACTACTCAGAACAAAGACTATATTATCAAACCTTTTTTTTGCAGCTAGAGTGGCTACAAGACTAAGTTCTGGCCAATAAGATGTAAGTGAAAGTTTCATGTGGGACTTCTGGGAAGGCTGTTTAGAAGGAGCTGGCTCTGCTAGCAGTCTGCCTCTTTTGTCCTACTTCCTTTCATTTGCCCTGCTGCCAGGAAGGCAAATGTGAAGGCTGGAGCTCCAACAGCACCCTTGGACCATGAGGTGTCGTTGAGCATGGGAGTCACATACACAGGTGAGTGGAACAGAAAGGAGTCTGGGTTCCTGGGGACCCTGCAGACCTCCTGGACCAGTCCAGGACTGCCCACTCCTGGACTTCTTTTCTGGAAGAAAATAACTTCTTGTGTGTTTAAACCACTGTTATTTTGAGTCTTCCGTAACTGAGAGAGGAACCTAATCCTGATGCTGAACCAAAAGCTAGCCTGAGAACACTTTGCTTAAAACCTCTACAGGCTTCCCACCATCCTAAGGAGAAAGCTCTGTGTCTCGAGGCCTGTGCCACTGGCCTTTCTGGCCTCAGCTGCAACCAAAAAATTCCAGCTCATCCTTGGAGACTCAGGTCAAAGGTCAGCAGAACCTCTGAGAAGCCTCCTTGATCCCTTCTGGCAGGGGATCCCTGGCTCCGGGGTCCCCACTATCTTGCCCATACCGCTGCACTGGCAAGTTTTGCGTTGCTGTGGAACTTTCCAGATGATGATCGTTGGTCTTTTTGTCAACGTCATGGGGCCAGCCGTGCGAGCCCTGCCTCTCGTTCTCTGCAGAGGAAGCCGAGGCCCAGGGAAGGGCCAGCTGGTGGAGATCACACAGCGGGGACAGAGCTGGCGCTTCCAGCTCTGGACCTAGCCTTTCCATCCTCCATCCTCTCATTTGATTAGACGGGAGGAAGGAGGGGAGTCATTCTATCTGGCAGCTTCTCTTGGCATCACACTTGAGGAGGGAAAGGAGGATTGGAAGCCGTCAAGTTGAGCTTCTTGGACTCTGGGTAGAATTCTCTTCCTACTAGAGGACCCAGCACGGGCTGCCCCGAGGGTCACCCCAGGGTCAGTTGCTAGGGCCCTCACAGCATCGCTGGCGGGGGTCTTAGGTGCGGTGACCCCCTGCCAGGTCTGGCCCAGGGCAGAGTCTGAGACGGGCGTGGAGAGGGCCCCGAGTCGCGGCCAGGTGGGAACCAGGGCAGGGCGGGGGGAGAGCTGGGCTCAGGTTATGGCCTTTAGGAAAACCAGGGCTTGGGGTCATTCTGTCCCTCACTCAGTGGAGCTGGTGGCGGTGGGGTCAGACGACAGAGCACTGTGTGTCCAGGCTCTGCAGGACTCTTGGTTTCGAGCCTCGACTCCGTCACGGACCGGCCATGCGACAGTGGGACAATTAAGTGTGCTCCTTGTGCGTTATGTTCCCCATTTGTGCAATTAGTGAAGTCATTCCACCAAAAATAACGAAGCTCCCAGTACCGGCCAAACGCGGCCCTAGACGTGGCAGAAGACGCTGGCACACAGCAGGTGACACGACACACTTTTTCTCTATGGAGGTGTCATTCGAGAGAGAGGGTTGGGGGAACTGAGAATCGATACGTAAACAAATGCAGAGAATTGTCTGGTGAAGATAAGGCTACAGTAAAAGTAAGGCAGGTCGGGGGCTAAATCTGCGTTAACTGACGTTGGTTGGCCAAGCGCCGGTCACACTTGTATTTGCTTGTCCCCTGCCCGTCTGCCCCCGAGGGATGAGCAATCAGAACAGAGGCCAGGTGTGATTCATCTCTAGGATTGTCTAGGACAGATTTCCCAAGTGTTTTCCATAGAACCGTCTCTAGGTTATGAGCACAAAAAGGGTTTTGTGGTCAAAGTCTGGGAGGCACCAAGCTAAATAAAAGAAAAGAGATTTTTGCTGCAGGACTTCTCAGAGCCTTTACAGGCTAAGGGGCATCGTGACTCTCTGAGGTGAGCTGGGGCAGGGAGCAGCTGCCTACAGCAGGCAGCAGTTCCCAAACTAAATGTGACTAGGGAACCACTTTGGGGCAGAGCATCTTGAGGCACCAGTGTTCCAAGGAACCCACTTTGGGTGTCATCTTTGGTTTGGATGTCATCTTCCCGGGCCCTCGTCCAGGGCAAAGTTAGGCAGTGGTACCTGGGGAATGAGGGAGCGAGGTCACCTGAGGACTTGCTGAGATCCCCACCCACAGTCCAGGGGCTCTCCTTCTTTCCTGAGGTACCACTCCAGAGACGGGCTGCTCTCCAGGTCAGGAGACAGGCTGTCCCTGGACCAGCCACGGGGAGGTCACTCTAAGCTGATTGACAGGAACTTCCCCAAGATGTGGCAGCAGCTGCAATGCCCCAACTTCACAGGGTGGCTGGTAGGGGTGGAGCCAAGCGGGCTCTCAGAGTCTTCCCACTCCCCCGGTCTGTGGGGCTCCAGGCCCCTTGGACCCCACACCCCCCAAGAGAGCTCGCAGCCTTCACACCCTTCCCCTTGGTGGAGTTGTGACAGGGCTCCCTGGTCTTGGGAGCCAGCCCAGAGTCCTTCCAGGCCTTGCTGGCTCCGAGGCTAATCTTGAAGGCTGGGCCTTGGTGGCTGGGACCCAGGGTTCTGCTGAGTGATGGATGAACCCTTGTCTCTGGGAGCTGAGCATCGTACATCTGGAGCCAGAGCAGAGATTTTCCAGGCTCCTGGGTGCCTCTGGGGCCACCCTGAGCTGAGCCCTGGGGGCCAGGGAGAGGCCTCTGGGTGGAGGAGCCAGCCTTGGATCTCTGGGACGCCGTGATGGGGTCTCTGGCTGCGCAAGGCCAGGAATGGGACCAAGGTTCAGGACCCCTGGGAGGAGGGGCTCCTGCAGCTCCCCTGGGCTGGAGGAGGCTCCTGAGAGGCCCCTGCTGGGGCTGATCCTACCTCAGGCAGTATCTTGAGCATCACTCAGGGCCCAGTGGAGCCCCTGGCCTCAGCTTTGGGGCTCTGGGGGAAAGGCCCCCTATAGATGTGAGGGTTCTGGGTCTCACTTGTCCCTGAGGCTCTGAGGAATGAGCAGGTTCCGCTGAGAGAGGCTTTAGGCTCGGGGAGAGACAGGGCCACCTGGGCAGGTGTATGGAGCTGAAGGCTTCTTCTGGCTTTCCTCTGAGCACAGGAAGACCTACTCCCAGCCTCCCTTGCAGTTCGACTGGAACGAATGGAACAAAGAGGAAGTCACGCACTACTTCTCAGCCCGCCTCAGAAACATCCTGCCTGCCCTCAGCCCTCCTGCCCCCTTCTACTGCAACCTAGGAGGGTGCATGCTGAGTCCCCCGTTTGAGCACAGCCGCCCAGGAGGCCGCCCAGCCCCACGAGACTGTGATGTGTGCAGGGAACAAGGCTTTAGCGCATCAGGCCCCTGGGACATGGTGTTTACTCCTCACACCATGCAGAGGTGCTGTCCTCCTTGTCCCAGCGAGGCCCGTCTCAGGGGGTGTCCAGGGTGACAGGGAGTCACCGAGGTAGCGTGGCTGGGGCTTGGGACTCATTCTATTCACTGACCTCGGGGAGAGCAGCACACGACCCAGGAGAAGCCGTGTGGCTTTGAGGTTTGACGGCCCAGCTTTGGTGCAAACTGGCTCTCTCTTGCTCTGTGTGCCATTCATGGGCAAGTTACCCACCCTCTCTGAGCCTGTTTCCTCTCCCCTGAGGGGAGCACAGTGACCCCAGGTCTTAGCACCACTGTAGAAGGAAAGGAGACTGAACAAATCAGGAAGCCTTGTGCCTCACGTGTCATAGGTGCCCGGTAGAAGTAACCCTCTTCCCCCCGATCAGGTAACGCTTTAAGAAGGCTTACCATTCCTTCCTTTGTCCCTGCAACAATATTTATGAAGCACCTACTATGTGCCAGATTCTGCCCCCAGCTCAGACGATACCACGGGGAGCACGATGGACAGAATTCTCTCCTTCATGAAGCTGGCATTCTGTTGGGAAAAGACAGATGATCAAGGACACCTGTGAGTCCCAGGCACGCGGTGTGTGCATGTGCACGTGCGTATGTGTATTTGTGTGCAGAGGCGTGTGTGTACACACACGTGGGGGGCACAGTCCCTGGAGGACCAGCACAAGGATTTCCACGTCCTCTAGCTCTGAGATCCCTCTCGCTTTCTGAGCCCCAAGGAGAGAGGAGTCGGGGCCGGAAGATGCAGGAGAGATTCTGTGGGACAGCAGCACCAGCACCACTCAACGGGGCCTGGGTGACAAATGCAGCCGCAGGTCGGGGCAAGGAGCCTTTTCACGTGCTCTGCGTGAGCCCCAGGGGCACCTGGAGACTCCAGTGGCTCGTGGAGGGCAGAAGCTGCCCAAGCCCCCACTGCTTCCGTGTGATGTTTTGATGAACTAGGTGTCAGTGAAACCGAAACATGACAATCTCTCCAGGAGCGCCTGCTGTTCCGAGAGGGAGAGGAAGGGCTCTGCAGAGTGTGTTCTGGGCTCTGCCCAAACTGGCATGGTTGGAAGACATGTCTTTCTTCCCCTACTCTTTTTTTTGGACCCCAAACACCAAGTGCGTGTAACCTTGGGAGACACAGCAGCTCCATTAAGAGGAATGGAATATCCACAGCGGAGTCACCCCAGCCCCCGTTGGCCACAGAAGGAAACGTCCGTCTCTCAAGAACCAGGCGTATTCTGACTTCAGATCTGACAGTTCCTGCAAATGAAGCTGAAACATGCAATCGTGGGGGGCGGGTTCCAAGCACTTCTGTCAGTGCAGAAACAGTGTAGCGTGATGGGCAGGCCATGAGCCCTGCCAGCCCAGGACTTTTGTCATGTCCCTCAGCATATTCCCAGCTGCCCATACCATGAGTGGCACAAATCAGGAGCTCAAAGGATGCTCCAATCAATGAACGAATGAGTGAATCTGTTTTCTTGCTCATAACAACCCACGAAGTAGGTACAAATATCCCAATTTTCCAGTTGAAGAAACCAAGCTCAGTGAAATTGCATAACTTGCCCAAATTGACACAGCAAGATGATAGAAGAGCTGGGGTTCGAATCCTGGCCTGACCCCAGAGGCGGTGTTTTTTTTCATGATGCTGTGTGTCGCAGGGGATTCAGAGAAGCGAAAAGCCTTTCCTGCTTCGGGGAGCTTGAGATTCCATGGATCCCTAAGACCCGGCCGTGGAACGTGGTGTTCGCTTGCTCGCTGGTGCTAGCGTCAGAGCAGCTAACATCCATCGGACACCTACTGCGTGCAAGCACTGTGCTTGGTCCTTATCTCATTTAGTCTTCACATGGCCCTGTGGGGTTGGTCCTGTTAGCGTCCCTCAGCCGTTTGTTAGATAAGGAACCGAAACTCAAGAGGTCCAATGACTAACCACAGGAATAGCTGGTGAGCTGGAGTCAGGACAGGAATCCAGGTCACCCCGCTCAAGCACCCCTCGCCTTAGCCAGAGACTGTGAAGGAAGTGCAGCAGGGTGATAAGAGAAGGCCAGGTCAAGTTCACCTGGCCAGCAAGAGGGCCCCTGGAGGACATGGTTATCAGCAGGGTCTTGAAGACTGAGATGTGGGGCTGGGGGGGGGGGAGGTACACAGGATGACAATGGGCAGCAGTGGATTTTGGGGTCCTGTGGAGTCACGGGCTTTGAGGAGAGCCCAAGGGAGGAGCCCCAGCCTCACTCTCCTGAAGGGACAAGTACCTGCGATTAATCCTTCTACTTGGATTAATTTCCTTTCTGCTATGAAAAAAGGATAAGTGTGCCAAGGAGCGTGTTGGCTTGCTCATCTCAGATGGTCTAAACATTTTCACATTCAGAGGCAGCTCTCGCGTGTACACCAGCAGCCAGGCAGCAGGTCCTGCTCCCCTAATTCCCAGACCCCAGAAGCTATGCGGTCTTGGGCCATGTCCCCCTCCTTTCTAAGCCATTGACCCCTTGCCTGCAAAATGCAAGATCCACATGCGTACCTGCAAGGGTTATTGGGTCGGTGAAATGAGAGCAAATTGACTGGATTCCCGTCTCTTCCCCAAACAGCACAAGAACAGCAAAAAGCACACTGTAGATGCTGAAGTCAGATTGCTTGGGACTTACTGGCCCTCCACCCTTGGGCTAGATGCCAACCTCCCTCGGTCTCCCCATCTGTCACATGGGGCCAGCAGGAGACTCTCTCAGGGGTTATGGTGAAGACCTAGCAGATAGTGTCTGCAGAGTGGTTAACAGAGTGCCCGACGCACAGAAGGAAGCAAGGAACGTGCGCTGGTCCCGTTCTCAGCCACATTATCAGTATCAGGAGTTGTAATGAAATATTTCACAGCGTGAAATGCCAGACTCTCCGATGGCCCTCTGTTGTTGCACTTGCTATTTGCTTTGCACAGAATGCCCCTGCCCTTAAATCCACTCAAGTCTCTGCTAACGTCATTTACCTGGACTCCTCACCAAGAACCCCCGACTGACATGTGTCCCCACAGCCCGTGTCCCCATCTCTGTCTTAGCACAGGCTGCATCTGTCGTCTCTGAGAGCCCCCATCTTCTCTAAGACCGTGGCATCCAGATGGCAGGGACAGTGTCTGAGCACCCTGGACCCCAGAGCCTGGCATGGTGTGTGTGCTCAGTCACCCTGTGACATCAAATATGCAACGTGCTTTCCTCAGTGCCATCTCATCACATCCCCCAACAACCTGTCATCTTCCTTGTCAATAAGATATGGTGAATAAAGCATGTTCTAATTGGCTTTTTTTTTTTTTTGAAAAAGTAATTGAAATGAGTTGAACAGATTTTGCATTGAAAATGATTGGAAAACATATTATTTTGTTCGTGCAGATAACCGAATATGAAAGAGACCGTGAAAAGGTGTGACCTGCTGTGGCAGTTCAGCCCATTCCTTATTTGATGGCCTCAAGGCTTGAAATATTTTTGAGTGCATTGCCTTCTGGGGGAAAATGGGTCTTAACATGCTGGACAACTTTTTCCGTAAGATGATCCCCATTTTATAGATAAGGCTGTTGAGGTTTGGAGAAGTTAGGGGACTTGCCACCCCCTGGTGAGTGATGACAGTCCCGGATGTCTGCCTGAGTTCACACTCTGAGCTGCTTGGCCTGCCATGTCTGCTCTTAACGAGGCTGGATCAGCCCCTCTGTGTAGACCCGCGGAGGGGGCCGTCTGCGCAGGCAGCCGGGGCTGGGAGCTGGCTCTCCGGCAGGGAAGTTACCAGAATTGCTCCCATTTTCATCTTGATCTGGCACATCTCCCTAGGGAACTAGTCTCACTCATCTCAGGACCATCGCTGCAGGCCAAGTGTTTCCAGAAAAATCCACAGACGTGCCGTGGACCCTTCCCAGAGGTTTCTGAAGTCACTAGAGCTCGGCATTTCCAAGAGGGTCTGATAAGGCGCAGGGGCGGGCAGGGGCAAGTTTCCCAGCCTCAGGAATATTTAAACCTGGTGGAGCTCTTTCTGTGGGATCCCCTGTGGGCCCTGGAAGCGTTGGAGGACGTCCCTGCTCCACCTCCTCTGGCCGTTGGCCCCGACTGTGCCTGCCGCGGATGGACGGAGACTCGGTTTTCCCGGCCCCTCCCCCGCCCCAGCGCCCCCTCAGCAGCACTTGGAGACACCTGCAGTGCATAAGCAGCCGCTCCCACCCGACCTGACAAGCCTTCTGCCTGGCGTCACTGCCCTTCTCGAGACACCTTCGGACATTCGTCTGGAGGAAGCGCCTCCCTGTCACAGCCCCGTTTCCTCGCGCTCAAGCCAGGATCGGATGCTAAATCTCGGGTTGACGTGACACTGTTTATAATACTTCGCAGTGACTCCCAGGGTTATCCGGTGCTCACCAAGCCCCCCTCGTGCCTTTCATTTCAGCTCTGAAATATGCACTGGGAGCAGGGGGCAAAGAGCTGGGAGAGGAATCCTGATGTGGCCCTCCAAATGCACAGCCAGCCAAGGTTTGAGGTGTCAAAGGGACAGTGGGCTCAGGTTCCCACCACCAACCCCCACCCCCTCTCATGGCCAGAGCCGTCGGGAGTGAGGAGGACAGGAGGGCTCAGAAAGAGCTGAGGAGTGCGGTCACCCAGCATGCAGCCTCCTGGAGGAGTGGGCAGCCCAGAGGGAAAGGGGGGGCAACCTGAAGACCAAAGGGCAGGAGGCAGGGAGGGGGAGAAGACGCCCTAAGGAGGAAAGAGACTTTAGCATGATTCGTTCGTTCATACACGCATTGTTCATGCATGCATGTGTTCATTCAAAAAACACTTATGAGCATCTACTACACAAGGCTTTGCATATAACCAGCCCTGCCCCACAGCATGCTTGTGTTAAATGCTCCCACGCATTGACTGCTTTCTCTGTACCAGGCACTGGGCTAAGGGCTTTGTACACATTTGCTCATTTAATCTCCATATCAAGCGTTGGGTCATTTTACAGATGAGAAAATGGAGGCACAGAGAGGTTAGTAAGCTCCTCACGGCCACACAGCAGTGGCGAATCCTGGAATAACATTCAGGTCTGTCTGAAACCCCTAAGCCTGTGCTCTTAGTGCTGCGCCATACAAACTGAGAGAGGTTCCAGCTTGCCCGAGACACAGGTGGAGAGCAGAGGAAGTGGAGCAGAGGTGGGAAGAGACATTGGCATTGCTGCCCCGGGTCTCAGAGGAGGCACCCAGTCCAATTCTGAGGGCTCGGCCCTGCCACGGCTTAGGGTCTGCGGCTGTGTCCACTCTTGCCAGAGTCTGACCGCATGCTGCTGAATTGAAAGCTTCAGCTGTTGTTTTTGGCACCAGAGATCCAACTTGATTTGACTTCTCGTTGGTAGTTCTGGCATATCTTGTGAGGTTTTCTTTTTAATGAAGAGATTAAAAGTCCCAGTATGTTACGTATCTTTTCAGGCAAAGTCCATGATTAGGAACGGAGCCATTGCCAGGGTCCAGACCATGCTGAGGGATCCAGCTGCCTCCTCAATTAACCCTCTGAGGAGGCGCTCTGGTCCCCATTTTACAGAAATCCAGGGCAGCAGAGAGGATTGTCCCAGGCCACTCGCCTAATAAATCATGTTATTGTGGCTGCCATCGATTGGGCATCTATGACGTGTGGGGCCCTGAACCAGGCAGTTTCTCTCCATTCTAATTCTCACAGTGCCCTGAAGGTAGGAGGATCATGGTAATTTTATAAAGGAGGGAACTGAGGTTCACAGTGGTCAGACAGTCGGGCTATGAACTGGAATTTGGCCTCCAAGGGTAAAACTTTTCACTCTGGACTGCGGTTGCTTCCATTTCCTTTACTGCACACTTTGTACAAGCTGTGTTCTTTAACTCGGGATTTTTTGTTAATAAATTTTGGGTTGCTTCTATCCTGCTCTCTGCTTTCTCCTTTGTTGCTTCAATGGTTCGGCTGGTGTGTGTTGAGCACCTTCTATGTGCCAGGGCCTGTGCTGGGCACTGGGGAGGAAAAGGCAGGAAGACACAGACTCCAGTCTCAAGAAGTTCACAGAAACGGGAAGACGAACAAATCAATCATTTGTAAGCTGTGCTCTTGCGGGAGGTGTAACAGGGGTATCACCGGGTAGACTTTCAGCCTCCCCGCTCTGCAAAACCAGAATATCAGTAGATTTGCCCCTGGCAGCGGGCAGGATTAACAAGTGCGGGGACATAGAACACTAAGCATGATGCCTAGCTTGTGGGGATCTTGTGGGCGATCTTGGTAGGAATGGTGCAATGATATGTTACCCTTCCCAGAGAAATGGTAGGATTGTTTTTTCCCCTAAGAAGCACAAAAATGTTTATATATTAAATGTTAATATTTATATACCATGGGTAGAATCATAGCAGATCGTAATTAGGAGGGCCCTAGAAGAGCCAAAGATCATCTGGTCAACCTCCCTGGTCCTGCTATATTACATGTCACTGTCTTTAAAAAGTTTCAGCATAGCCAGCCTGCTACAAACGTGTGGGTTGGTTAAAGGTTTGTGTGTGTCAGCCAGTGTGCTTTCCGCTGTTGCTTTTATTGCGTTTTTGCTTACTCTGTTTCATAATAATGGTTTTAGGAACTCACACACACTGTTGGTGGCAAAACTCCTTTAGAAAGCCATTCAGCCACACGAACTGAGCCGCAATCATTTTCAAGAGGAAATAAATATAAACGTAAAAATACACAAAAATGTTCATTTTGGTGTTATATATAATAGCAAAACAGAAGAGTTGTGTAAGCTATGGTCTATCCACTCAGTGGAATGTTATATGGACATTAACCAATAAGTTAAACGAATAAAAAAAGACATGATGCATAGATACTTTGATTGCCATTTTGTTCGGTTAATTAATCTTATCTCCAGTCTAGAGGACACTTGTCAATGTCAGAAGTATACCTTTCCCAGGGACACCCCCTGTAGACGTGGTTAGTTAACATTTGGGGTAACTCACCAAAATGGCGCCTCCTGGAGCCAACCCAAAAGAACTTCCCAAGGCCAGAGCAGGAACAATGTGCGCAAGGAAATTAAGAATATACTATTGAATTATAGCCCAAAGTATAAGATAAGTATCCATGAGTCCATACTGATATATATATAAATGATTGAATCAATAAAGAAAGGGGAGGTAAATCTTCCTTCCAGAAGAATTCACTGATGATAGGAAAGTAATAAATCCAGTCCATATTTGGGGAGCAGAGATTAAGTTCTCCTTTCCAGGAGACGGGGCTTAACCCCTCTCCCTTGAGTATGGGCTCGACTTACTGCCTTCCTTTCAAAGTATAGACTATGCGGAGGGGAAAGAAGACCTGCTTTACAGTGGAGAAGGCTGCAAACGGGCTTTGATCAGGGATGAAGGTCAATATCCTCAGTGACAGGTTGCGTTGACAGCATGAACCATGGACACGATGTGGTGAGAAGGGCACCCCATGTCTGTGATCATCTTCCCCCAACTAGTCATACCAGTTCCCCAGGAGAAAAATCATCAGAAAAACCCAAACTGAGGGACATTCTACAAAACACTCCTCAAAACTGTCAAGGTCATGAAAAACAAGGAAAGTCTGAGAAACTGTCAGCAACTGGAAGAGCCTAAGGAGACATGAGGACTAAATGTAGTGTGGTTTCCTGGATGGGAGGCGAGAAGGGAAAAGGACATTAGTGGAAAAACTAGGGCAATCTGGATAGAGTCTGGAGTTCCGTTAACAGTAATGTGCAATGTTAGTTTCTGAGCTTTGACAGATGTGCCCTGGTAACGTGAGACAGCAAGGGGAACTGGGCGAGGGGTATACGGGAACCCTCGGTACTCAATTTGCAACTTTTCTATACATCTAAACTTACCCTAAGATAAAGAGGTTATTTAAAAAACTTCCGCCTACTCCAGAAGCTGCTAGATGTTCTTCAGCTGTCTTTATCTCCAATTGAAACCGGAGACTTTGTTAATTACTGAGATGTGTGTTAGAAATGATCTTCTGTGGGTGAAATGAGTGATGTTCAAAGTTAGGGCTTGTCTGCGGTGTTGCAGGCGTGCTCCTGCTCACGTGTAAACAGTCCTTAAGAACCTAGAGACCAGAGTCCTTTAGCCTTTGTCATACTGCCCTAGATGTAGGATTTCAAATCAGCCCTCAGTGTGGACGCTCATAGGAGGGTTGGTTACCTGACTGCTGAGAAGTTTTGCTGAACCCTGCAGCTAGAATGTGGGCATGTCTGCTGCAGGAGCCCCTAAGAGAACAGAAGGCTGGACGTCCGAGGAGCCACTGAACAGTCCAGGACAGCCTGGTCCCTGCCTACGAGTAAACATTTACACAGGGACAAAATGTGCATCCAAATCTGCATTCACTCTTGCACACTTCCTGTTAGCGACGTCGTGGGGAGAGATCTTTGATGTCCCAAGAGGACCCAGAGTCACCCTTTGTACAGGTCAGCCCCCAGAACAGGTTTTACCTACGTGCCGTGTAAGAGCTGAGACTCTCTTACTCGTAAATGATCAAAGCCCAGCTCAAGCTGACTTGACTCAAAAACGGAGGCGCGTTGGCTTAGGACCTGGGCAGTGCAAGGGCGTGGGCTCTTTCGGCGCAGACGGACTCAGAGGTTCAGATGACGTCAGCGGGGCCTTTTCCCCTGTCTCTCAGCTCTGTTTGTCTTCATTCTCCAACAGGCTCTCTCAGGGTGGCAGAAACATGGCCCATGGCAGCAACATTGTCCCGATTGCTCCAAAACGAGAGAAAATGATAGTCTTCTCTTGAAGTTCCCTCAAAATCCCATGGAGGACTCTAATTGGCCCAATCCGGAGCCCATCACAGTTGACCGCTCTGATTGGTCACATGCGCTCTCCTGGGCCAGCCCTCCCGGGACTATGTTGATAGTTGGAGAAGAGCGGATGGGGAGAGAGAGGTTTCTGCGGTGAAGGAGGGCTGAGGGTCCCAAACCACAGCTGTGTCTCAGGCCAGGACTTCAGCTAGAATTTATGTCACGCGGAGGCCAACCTGAGAAAATGGAGAAGAATTGGGAAAGAGCATATCCTTAAAATTGATAGAGGATAGAGGCCACGTTGAGGGCCCAGACTCAAAGGTTTTGATCTCAGCTCTTCCCTAAATTGCTGAGTGACCTTGGCCCAGTCGCCTCCCCCGGGCCTTCTAGAAAGGCATTCTGTAAATTGAGGGCATTAAACCAGGCGGTCTCTACAGACCCTTTTAGCTAAAAAGCCAGTCTTGTGAGTCTGAGGCCTCAAGAAGAAGTGGAGAAAGACTGGAGATGTTAAAAAAAGAAGAAAAGTATTCATCAACAAACCCAAACTGAATCTAAACCTTGCAAGCTTTTCCCCTGCTCGGCCGGCTGTACCTGGCTATTTAACTGCTTCCACTTTCCTTTGAGAGCCAGACTGAAAATGAGAAACAGAGACGCAAGTGCTAAGAAATTCCAGGCTCCGCCAAAAACGTGTTACTCGGTTCGGTAATAAGGAAAAGCATTTTAAATCTTGAGGCTTCTATTTCAGTCTCCCGCTGATCTGAAAGAGGCTCTTTCCCCAGTTTTGGTTTTTATCCCCTGCCGTGGTGTGGGCCCAAGCACAGGCCATGCCCGCCCCAACCCCGTGTTGCTGTTACACGTGCTTCCTCCGGGGTCTGCTCGGGGATGCCCGGGAGCTCTTCCAAGAGCCGGTGGGGGGCTTCCTCTCATTTTGTGGGTGACTTTGGTGAGGGGAATGAAAACAGCCTTGCTCATAGTGACGCACACTTCGTGTCCCACCGCAATTTGAAATCAAAGCTGTCAGCTTTCCTCTTTGCCTTTTCCTGGATCCAACGGTTCAGTCAATGCTCGTTAAGCGCCGACTGTATGCGAGGCAGAAGGGGAACTTGGGAGACGAGCTGGTATAAAAGGCGCCAACTCCGCATTCTAGGAGCCCGGGCCCCTGATGAGGCTTCCCTGGCTGTGGGGACCCTCCCAGGCAGGCTGAGGTGATGCTGTGGGAAGACCAAGGGCACCACCTCCCTCCCTGGGCTGGTGAGCTGGGCTCAGATCCCGGCGCTGCCACCTGCTCCTCTGTGACCTTGGCCATGTCATTTGTTTCCCTGGAGCCTCAGCTTTCTCACCTATAGAATAGGGATAAGAAAGAGCCCCTGGTAGGGCTGTTGTGGTGATTAAATGTAAATATCTAAATGCTCAAACAGAAAAGCGTTTAGCTGGACATTTTAGCACACAGCAGGCCTTCCCCCAAATGTTGATTCCCTTCCCTTCATTCCCCTTTCTGGATACAGAAACCCCCAGACCCCGAAAGCTTTGGGTATCCATTCCCCAGCACTTCATGTCACAGAAAGAAAGGAGGGGCAGCTCAGGTCCCATATATTCCATTTCACAGAAACTGGGTGGAGTGCCGGGGACACAGAGATGCCGCGAGTCAGGGGATCTGGTGCTGAGAAGACCAGTGCTCCCTGTGCCGTGGGGAAAGAAGCCAGTGTGAGAAGCCCCTCATCAAAGGGACGTGATCATGGCACCCTCCTCACAGGGCTGCTGTTAAATGGGAGTGAGATAGCCCCCCTCGGTGCCTGGCCAGTGCCCGGAGCATCCCGAGTGCTCAGCAGAGCTTCCATGGGGTGAAAGCCTCTCCCCTGAAGGCCGTCTGCTTTTGGTGAACACCCATGTCCACTGTCCCGGGGCCACCTGCACAGCCTCCCCAGGCCTTCACCTCAGCCGCCCCTATTGCCCCGCAGCCTGGCAAGAGGAAGGGACTGGAAATGATGCCAGGGCCCTCTCCCCAGCAGGTCACAGTCCTCCAGGCCGCGACAGGTGCCAGTGGCCAGCCCCCGATGTCACATTTGCATGAGCAAAGCTCCTCCTAGGCAGTCCAGACTCTGCTCTTCACTGACAAGGAGCCTGGTCTCTAGATTGCTCTAGAACGATGGGCCAAAGAGTGGAGCTGGGAGCAAGCCTTTTTTTTTCTTTTGGAATTGAGAGCTTATTCTTGCAGGAATTAATGACATGCACAAGACAAAGTGTCTTGGAACCAGAGTGGAGGTTGGGGGAGTGACACATCACCCACACTTGGGCCTACATCAAGGCTGGAGCCAGCCAACAAGAGGATGTTGATCAGGCGACCACATGGGCAGGGGCACCCGCTGCTAGATCACACCGGAAGTGTGAACCAGGAGGGGCAGCCAGCCTTACGGGACACCTGTGTTCAGTAATGACCGTCTTCCCACCCACAAGGCCATGGAAGGTTCTATGACACTCCCTGATGGGGCCAAAGGACGGCTATGCAGGGGCTGCTGTGGAAGCTCTAGATGGTCCCATGCTGCCTTATGAAGCTGCCAGGAGGACTTATAGCTGGTCCAAGGTGGGTGCTTGCACTTGCCCCCACCCCTCCTGTCCTTGCTTGTGGAGGATGAGAGTGCTCTGGCCCTGCTCTCCTCTCCTGGGGCCTCATCCACTCCCAGGGCTCTGGGGATCTGGACAAGCAGGCAGCCCCTGCCCTGGGACTGTCAGGAGGTGCAAGAGAAATCCTGGAGGCCTGTGCAGCTCATTTGTTGCACTGGAAGACCCTGAGGGTGATAATAAAGACAGCAGAGAAGCTTTATGGGGCCTTTTCCATGTGCTGTGCGCTTCACGTGGATTATCTCACTAACTTCCTGCACAGACTCTTGGGGGCAGGTGCCTCTTTCATCCTGATCTTGTGGATGAAGAAACTGAGGCTTGGCGAGGTGAAACATGTTACCCAAGGCCACTAACTGTGGAGGTGCTGGAACCTGAACCCAGGAACTCTGGGACCTTACACTTCCTGGGCAAGAGGGACCATTACAGCCCGTGGAGTTTGAAGGAGCGGGTTGTAGGGCAGGCATATTTTGACAGGGAGAGACCGGAATCTGGAGCAGTGCCGGATGGATGGCCAAAGGAGGCTGGGGGTCATCCAGGCTGTGACAGGGAGCCCAGACCAGGAGGAAGCAGTGAGATAGTGGGGGTGGGGGGGGGGTGAGAGGAAAGGGCGGGTTCTGGACAGAGGAGGACGTGGACGGACGTCGAAGGCGAACCTCAGAACCACCACATCTTTTGAATTACATAGGGATTCTCAAAGTGTGGTCCGCAGGCCCTTGGGGCACATCTGAGCCTGTCAGGAGTCTGCTAGGTCAAAACTGTTTCCGTAATAAAACCAAGATGTGACCTGCCTTTTGCATTCTGTAGACATTTGCACTGAATTTGCAAAACCGATGGTGGGTGGACCTGCAGGCACCTTGGGGTGAATCGAGGCGGGGGTGCCAAGTGTACCAGCCGTCGCTGTGTGCTTTACTGCCATGCACTTGCAGAAAAGGCAAGTTTCGCTTAAGGATATCCTTGAAGAAGCAGTAAAAGCTATTCATTTTATTAACCGTTCACCCTTGAGAACACACCGCCTGAACATTCTGTGTGGCTCACTAGCAAGTGTGCGTCCAAAACTTCTGACACACAGAAGCATGCGTGAGTTGTCAGTTGAACTAGTTACTTTTTTCATAGAACCCCATTTTTTGCTTGAAAGTACAACTGATAAGTAAACTATGGTTATTCATGTGGTTGGGCATTTGGCAAGCATTTTCTGGGAACTAGAGGAAAGTGAGCCTGTCACTTCATGGAAAACAGTTGGCAGTATTTGTTGCCAATAATAAACCTCAGACTTTCCAGGGAAAATTGGAATTTTGGAAAACTTGTATTCATGATTATATGCTTCCCAATACATGAAGACTTTTTAAAGTTCGATTGGAGGTGATATTAATGCGTGTGATTGTCTCATATTATACAATGAAATGTGTCGACATTTGAAAGATCTGCGTACTTCAGTGAATCAGTATTTTCCAGGCGATCAATTCGTGATGTTGCAAAGATGTCCATGAGTAAAGATCCATTCGAAATGCAAGATATATCACTGGTTTTTAGTATAACAAAGTACAAAAATTTCATTGATACGGTTTTAGATTCCACATTGAAACTTTAAAAAACCTAACATTTGTTGAGTTGGGGTATAATATCAAAAACAAATAGCCACAATTATCTGAAAAGACAATTAAAATACTCCTCCTTTTTCCAATTATGTATCTGGGCAAAGCGGAGTATTTTTCATATACTTCAATCAAAGCAACATCTCACAACAGAGTGAATGCAGAAGCCAATATGAGAATTTTGTCTTTTGCTAAGCCAGAATTAAAGAGATTTGCAAAAGTATAAAACAAGGCTGCTCTTCTCACTAGGTTTTTTTGTTTTAGAAAATAGTTTTTTTTTTCATAAAAATGTTCTGTTAATACATAATGGGTTTATGTTTATTTTAAGATGAATTAATAAATATATTTTAAATCTGTCTATTTTAATTTCTAATACGGCAAATATTTGTAGTTATGTTCCACATAAACAAAAGCTTTTTGGAATCCTTAATAAGTTTTAAGACTATAGAGGGGTCCTGAGACTGAGGTGTTTGAAAACCGTTGAATTACCATGTGCTCCACCTGGGTGGCTCTTAGACATACATTGTCCCAACACCTCCGCGCCCTCTGCCGTGGCCCAGAGGAAAGGGCAGCGCAGGCATGAGTGGTCTCCTCCCACCCCGTCCTCTGAGGCTGCTGTGGTCTCTACGCCTTCTTGCCCCACCCAGAGGTGGGCACAGCCTCCCAGCCCCGGGCAGCCCACAACTCAGCCCTGTAACCAATCCACATTCATGCTCTAAGACTCAGTTTCCCCATTTCTGAAATGAGGAGTCTTAGGGGCCTGTACCAGGCTGAATAATGGCCCCCAAGGATACCCAGGTCCTAATCTTTAGAACCTGTGAATTATGTGCAAAGGGGACTGTGCAGGCACGCTGAAGTCACGTCTCCGGAGGTGGGAAAATGATCCTGGCTGAAGTGGGGCGGGGTGGGGGGGGTGCTGTGGCCAGAGAGGTGGCAGGGCGATGAGGGAGGCAGACCTGGAGTGACGCACGCTGAAGGTGGAGGAGGAGCAGTCGCAGGTGGCCACCGGAAGCTGAAACAGGCGAGGGACCGGAAGCTGAAAAAGGCGAGGGACCGGAAGCTGAAACAGGCGAGGGACCGGAAGCTGAAACAGGCGAGGGACCGGAAGCTGAAAAAGGCGAGGGACCGGATTCGCGTCTGGAGCCTCCAGAAGGAGCCAGCCCTGCTGAAACTTTGACTTCAGTCCAGAGACATGGATTTGGGACTTCTGGCCTCCAGAACCGTAAGAGAATAAGTTTGTGTCATTTGAAGCCGCCTGGTTTTGGGGGGTTTGTTACAGCAGCCGCAGGACACGAACACAGGGCCCTTCCAGACTCTGATTCTTTCTTCTCCCCACCCAACCGTATATGGAGAGAGAGGACACTGAGGCTTTTTGGATAAAGTTTTAAGGCGGACACAAAGGCCCGGGCTCCAGAATCCACGCCCGCTCCTGGCCAAGGCCTCAGACTCCCCCACTGGAGCGCTTCAGCGGGAGGAGGGAGACTCCGGAACCGGGACACCCGGCTCTGATCCCTGGTGTCACCATCTCCTGCTCCTATGACCTCTGTTGCGATGCTTCCCCTCTCTGTGCCTCAGTTCTTCATCTGTAAAATGGGGACAAGAGTGGCCTTATCTCAGGGTTGTTGAGAAAATTAAATGTGCTTAGGACAGCGACTAGCACACGATGAATCTGAAAAAGCGTTTGCTTTTTTGTTGTCAGGATAATCACAGTGTGTTTACGTCCCAGCCTCTTCCCACCACACTGGGAACTTCTCGGTGGCATGAGCTGGGTGCCAGTCACCTTCGTTTCCCCAGGACCAAGGTTGGCACCAGGCACCTAGGAGGTGCTGAGTGATTGCTCAAGTGAGTGAATTATGATGCCAGGACCTTAGGGGAAAGCTGAGGGCTTGGGCAAACCTCTGGGCTCGTCCTGGTGCCGCCATTTGCCAGTGATGCCGTGCAGGGCCAGCCCTGGGGCTCAGCCTTCTCACCTGTTAAATGGGCATAAGAGGTGGTGGTTTCTAATGATGCATGGGGCCCATGCTCAGTGCGCATCAGTGCCCTTCTTCCTCTTGGGGGACCAAGAGAAGTTGGATTGGGCATTTGGAGGAAAGGCCTGGGGAAGCTCATTTGTACAGGGTGGCTCAGGGTACGATGGCACCCAAACCCCTTTCCTGTGCGGAATTCAGCCTCCCTGAGAAGAGATCTTCAGCATCCATCTGCTTGAACACCTCCCGTGACAGGTGCCTCACTCCTTGTAGTGGTTGAGGCTGATGACTACCGTGTGTCAGTAGCTTGGAGAGGCACTGATCTACGCAGCTGGGAGTAGACATGGATTTTCTTATTTTACAGACAACACTGAGGTTCCTGTGATTAAGCAACTTGCCCGAGGGCACTCTGCTCACCAAAGGTGGCCTTTGTCCAGCTCCAGAGCCTTGTTCTGTGTTCTCTCCCACACAACCTTCTAAATGGCCCGTCCTGCCTCTAGGAGACTCAGGCAGCAAGGGTTGCATTTGTCAGTTAATTCCCCAGCTCGCTTCTGAGTCTAGTCTCGCATGGGCTCTGGGCTGGCTTCTGAACGTGGTCAAGTCCCACTGTGGTTCCAGCCTCCATGGAGCTTATTTATGGCCGAATGCAGCACTGTCCACCAGGAATATGACGTGAGCCCTTGTTACGAGCTGAATTCTGTACCCCCAAGTTCATTTGTTGAAGTCTTAACCCCCAGTCCCTCAGAATGTGACTTTATTTGGAGAGGGTCTTTACAGAGGGAATAAAGTTAAAATGAGGTCATCAGGACAGGCCCTGATCCATAATCAATATGACTGGTGTCCTTATAAAAAGAGGAAATTTCGACAAAGACGCACATACAGGGAGAATGCCACGTGAAGATGAAGGCCAAGATGAAGAGGATGCTTCTAACAGCTAAGGCATGCTGAAATCGCCAGCAAGCCCCCTGAAGCTAGGAGAGAGGGACAGAATGGTCTTCCTCCCAGCCAGAGAGGGAACCAGCCCTGCTGACACCTTGATCTGGGGCTTCCGGCCTCCAGAACTGTGGGAAGATTGATTTCTGTTCTTTAAATCACCCGGTCTGTGCAATTGTGTTAAAGCAGCTCCAGCAAACGAATACAGCCTTACAAATAAACGTGAAATTTCCTATAGATACATTCGAAAAGGAAAAAACAAACAGATGGAGATAATTTTCGTTTTTTTTTAAAGATTGGCACCTGAGCTAACAACTGTTGCCAATCTTTTTTTCTCCCTCCTGCTTCTTCTCCCCAAAGCCCCCCAGTACACAGTTGTATATTCTAGTTGTGTGTGCCTCTGGTTGTGCCATGTGGGACACCGCCTCAGCGTGGCCTGATGAGCGGCGCCATGTCTGTACCCAGGATCTGAACCAGCGAAACCCTGGGCCGCTGAAGCGGAGCGCACGAACTTAACGGCTAAGCCACAGGGCTGGGCCCCAGATTGAGCTAATTTTTAATAAAATATTTTAACCTGGCACATCCAAAATCTCATTACTTCACCATGGAATCTACGTAAAAACCTAGTAAGGAGGTATTCACATTCTCCTGCTGACGTTAGTCTTCCCAGTCGGCGTGTAGTTGACCCTCACAGCGCATTTCCGGTGCGCCCGTGACATGTCAGACGTGGTGCCCAAGGTGACAGGCGGGCACAGGGGACTCGAAGACCTCTCTGTTTCGATTCTGCTCCATCGTCTGGGTCTGCGTTTGGGTCCTCGGGGAACTGTCTGCTCCCTTTCCATGCCCAGCTCTGCAGGCACAGACGGCCGCCGGCCGCTCGTCCAACACGGCTCCTCTCGCAGCTAAAAGCCCTTGGTTCCTTTATCTGGCGCCGCTTGGGCAGACCTCCCCGGCCTTGCTCATTTCTGGAGGTGTCTGTCTGCTGAGAGCCCCTGGATGTGGGATTGATTCGTGCTCACAGGTTTCTTTACCTTATGTCTCACTACACCCATATGCTTCCCTCTCTGGTGAAGATGCTACTGCTATTAATTTGACCACGAGCAAAGTGTTTTTCTTTTTGTCGTCTTTCCCCTAAAGGAGTTGTTGGTGATGGTTTGGCCTGAAAAACAGCCAGAAAACAGTTTTTTTCCTCTCTGGAAATGCAAGATGCGTAAAAAACATCCTCACGCCTTTGTGCTAGGGTGACCCACTGTCCTCGCTTACCTGGGACTGTCCGGTTTAGCACCAAAAATACCACATCCTGAAAACCTATGAGTCCCAAGCAGGCCATGAAGGGGGGTCACCAACCTGTACCCCACCGGGGGATGTGTGCCCCAGAACCAGGAGGGGTACTCTTGTTTCTGGGCCTTGATGGAGGAAGTGGGGTTGGAGGGTCTGTCTGCTGACTCAGAGAATTGGACAGGACAAAGAGGAGGTCCAGCCCTTTCCTTTGGCAAATGGGGAAACTGAGGCCTACAGAGGGGGCAGAACTTGCTGGGGGTTGTCAGGGTCACGGCTAGATTCCTTTGAACGCTCTATCCATCTTCCTTCCCATAAACCAGAGCCACCTGCTAAAGTGGGGAAGGGGCTGTCATGAACAGACAGACCTAAAGACGGAGTTGCCTTAGGGTGGAAAGAAGGCAGTGGTGGTGTGAATAGACAGCCTAGGATTGGGGAAGGGGAACAGACTTTGGCCCTGAGTCCCGGGGCTTCAGAGCTCAGGGACCCTGCCCAGAGGGAGGACCCGTGAGTGTGCTGAGGAAGCCCAAGCCCATTGTCCCTCCACTATTGGGGGGCCCTATTGGAATATGTGGGTCACTCAGGAGGGCGCATCAACTGTGTCCTGGGAAGGTGGGGCTGTCCTCCACCCCATGCCTCCGTCTTGGCTCAGCTGGGACCTGTGCAGTCTCCCCTGGGGCTGCAGCAGAGTCCTGATGCTGGCTGGGGAGGCTCAGGTTCATCCCGGGAGCAGAGGCTGTGCTGTGTCCCTTGGGCTGCAGGCAGGAGCCGCCTGGGGGCTCCCTGGGCCTGTGTGCAGGTCCTGTCTTCTTCCCATCCCTAATCCCGGAGTGGTGGCCACCACGGGTCCTGCCTTCTACCCCACTGCCCTGTGTCTCCTGGGACGAGAGTCCCCAGGGTCTGCAGGTCTGGAAGCGGCCTCACCTTGATGACCACCAGCTGTATCTACACGATGTCCATTGCTTCACTTTTCTTTTGTAGTGGTTTTTGTTTGTTTCTTTGTTTTTGTGTTGTTTTTTGCTGAGGAAGATTTGCCCTGAGCTAACATCTGTGCTAACCTTCCTCTATTTTGTATGTGGGTCGCCGCCACAGCATGGCCACTGATGAGTGGTGTAGGCCTGTGCCTTGGAACTGAACCTCGGCTGCTGAAGTGAAGCATGCCAAACTTAACCATGAGGGCCCCATTGCTTCATTTTTTTGCCGAAAAAGAAACAAGAAAACCAAAACTCAAATTCGGGTTTTATTCCCTTTTCTCCTAAGGCCTAAATCATTAAATGAGCCATTTGGTTTCTTTGAATCGTTTAAGCTTATTTTATAGTTTCATCTCTTGAGAATCCCCTTTCAACCTTTTCATTAAGTTGTAATTGTCTGTGGCCTGGCTCAGCGATGACAGCTGCCGTCGAGGAAGAGCCCACGTCGTCTCAGGCTACACAGCTTTCCAGTGGCAGATTTGGGTTTCAAACTCTTACTTCTTAGCTCACGACGGGGGCACCTGGGAAATCCCCTGCTGTGTGGTGGCACGCACTTTAATGTTATTTCCGCCTTTTAATCTTACCTGGTGTTTCCTCCCGTCCCTTCCTTGTCGTTCGCTCCATCTCTTTATTGACAAGAGCATGTTCTTCTGTTGAATGTCGTCCTCTCGGCTGAGGAAGCCTCCAGAGGGAGGTGGGTCATTGGGGTCGACTGCCAGGATGGGCTGGTCCCCAACAAAGGAGGCAGGAGTGGAAGTTCGTACAGGCTCCCTCCTCCCCGTGCTGCCTGGGGCTCTCTCCCACATGGCCCTCCCTGCAGGCTGCACCCTCAGGGGGCCTCGGCTCCTGCTTCTCGCCGTTCTGGGCAGGACCAGGCTGCACAGCCTCCCAGCCTCTGCCTGGCTGCTCCTTCAGCCCAGAGCTCCCCATCCTCCAGCCCTGCCTGGCCAGCGGCCACCCACCTCTCCAGAGTCAGCCGAAGCAGGTCCTCTACAAAGCTTCCTGGGCCCTCCCTGACTTCTAGAAATGGCACCAAGGCATTCTGGGGCAACTGTTTGTCCCATGTCTGTTTCCTCTCTGGACTAGGGGGTCAGGCTATCCCTCGTTTGGGTCCACAACATCCCATCCAAGACCAAGTATTGAGCAGTGTCTTAAAGTTGCATAAACAAATGATTTATCTGAATGATGTCACCCAACCCAAATCAGGCCAAGGTATGCTTTGCATCAGAGGGACATGTTGGCTTTTGAAAGAGGAGAAAGCTGTGGATCAAAGACTTGAGTTCATCCCAGCATCCCTACTTTCCAATTATAGGACTTGGAGCAGGTCCTCCGGGCTTTCCAGGTGGGGGCACACCAGCTCATCTCTCCATTTCCTCTGAGACCTGAAATCCTGTCTTTCCTGGACTGGGGTGTGTCCGTGTAGGAGCACCCAGGACCATTAAACCTGGTGGACGGACTGGTTATTGGCCTCCATGGAGGCTGGCTGAAGGATGCCCGTCTCACTCTGACGCCCTCCTGTCTCTCTCCTCCCCCTCAATGAGTCTTGTCTGGTTCTCCTGTTGGAATGGGGAGCCTCAGGCTGAAATCGGAGGATCGCTTTGCCCAGATAGGGGACATCCCCTTTCCTCTGTAGTGTTTACAGTAGAAAGGCATTTCTAAAGGAGCTCACCTTAACCAAAGCCAGACTGTAGCGGATTCACACTTAGGGACGGCGTATTATTTTTCATCTTGGACCGCTTCCTCGTCCTTTGTAAGTTGTGAATATGGAAAGAATTCTCATAATCAGTATATAATCGGGTGGGTTACAGACCAGAAGATAAAAATAATGTAGAAAGTTGCCCGGGGTCTTCAAGGGGAGTGACACCTGGCCCTCCCCGTGCACGCCCTCCGCCCGGCCCTAGGCTCTGTGATGGGAGCTACCTGTGGACGAGAAAGTTAAGAGGGGAAGAGAGTTTACAATGCCATGGAGAGAAAACAGTGACTCCCAGAGAGCACTTGTAGTCTAGGGAGAAGAAAAAGGAAACCAGGCCACCCCCATGACTAATGCTAACAGAAAGCGGGCGGGGGTGGGGGTGGGCCTCTCACTTCTGTGTAACTCTTCAGAGCAGGGCTCAGAAACTGGCAGTCTGTAGGGCCTGATGCCCCGCAGCTGGGCTTTCTTTGACCTGCACAGTATTTTGAAAATGGGAAAATTTTACAAAAAAGAATTTAGGCTCCTCTTGAACAATGGGCAGATCTGTGCACACTGGGGCCCTGCTCCCTACGGCCGTGATTGATAGAAGTTGCCCCCTCTGCATGGGAACCCCTGCCAGTCACTGTGGTTCCTTTCCTCCTCGTGTCTTACACTCCTTCAGGGGGCTTGCCCAGCCCTCCAGCACTTTGGGTTCTCCTGGCATCGAAAGCTTTTCCATTTACCGGCTGGAGCTGCCCCATCAGAGGTGGCAGTGCCAAGATTTGAACCCAGGTCTTCGAGTCTAAGACCCTCTGCTTTGCCACCTCTCTCCTTGGCAGAAGGAGCACGGGGCTGGATCTGGAGGTGAGAATCCTGAAGTCCTGGGCTAATATTTCACTCCAAGCCTCAATATCCATATCAATGAAATGGGGAGGTGCGGCTGGAGAAGAAATTCAAAGACCCCTCCTTGTGAGTTTCCTTATCAATGATGTGCCTGGAGCCAGCGTGTGGAGGGAGGCTGAGGCTCTGCAAAGAGATGAGGGAGCGTCCATCCAGAGATGGAGTTTAACTCAGGCTCTGCCCAGGTTGCAGTTGATCCTAAAATGTGTGTTTGATGGGGTTGCTGTATTGATTTTGGATTTGAAATCTAGAATGTCAAATGGCTGCTCTAAGCCAGAGAAGGAGGCTGGGTCCTCTCCTCACAGGCCATATAAGGAGCCTTAGCTTCCTCTTCTGGAAAACGGGGCTATAAAAATCCTTTCTCTTAGGTTGGTTATGTGAATGAAATAACCACAATGAAACTCCAGGAGGTAAAACAGAATCCACGCCAGGCAGCTCAACAGAGGGAACTTAATACAGGGAATTTGTTATGAGGATGCGGAAAGAGCTGAAAAGCCAACCCAGAGACCACCCAGAGTTCAGCAGCAGCAGGAAGCTGCCACCACTCCTAGGGAAGGTGAGCATAGGGATGAGGCCGTGTCTCCAGACCCCAGGAGTCAGGGCTGCCCGGTGGAGCTGAGGTCACAGACAAGATTCAGCTTCTGCTGAAAATGTTGCCTGCAGTGAGGGGTGGGGAGAGGCATCCATGCTCCTCCCTTCCTCTCATCTTCTAATTTCCCCCCAGTGCCCCCTGCCTTGCTAGAAGCCAATTGGCAAGGGAGCCTGGACCATATCCTTGGCAGGGGCTCCTGAGAGACAGAGCACAGCAAGGGAGGGCAAAGAATGAATCTGAGAGCAAGCAGCCCCAGCCCCAGCATAGGGTAGAAACACAACTGTCTGGCTCGTTGCTGTGCGCCCAGAGCCCTTTAGAGAGCGCACCCAGAGTAGGCGCTCAATAAACATTTTGGGGGAAGAAAATGAACGAACATTGAAATGATAGATGGTGTGGTAGATAGTCATCAAAGTTGCCGATTCCTTCCCTTCCCACACACGTGCTGCTGCACACGCACGTGTAGAGTCTAATTCCCCGTTCCTTGAATCCAGACTGATCTGAAGGGTGCAATTGATCAATAGATTGAGATGTCCTTGACGTTCTGGAACCTCCGAGGATGGGTCATAAGGTGCGCCTTCTGCCCGGAGCTCCTGGAATTGTTGCTCTTGGGTGCCTCTTTTTGGCATCCAGCTGTCATGCTGTCAAAAGCCCACACCACGTGGAGAGGCCACGTGTCAGCGCTCAGGCAATAGTGCCAGCATCACCTGCCAGCCATGTGAGTGACGTCCCATGGATGTCCCGCTCAGTTAAGCTGGCATCTGACTGCATGAAAGACCCCAGGTGAGGACCGCATATTAGTGCCCAACCAACATAACAGCACTGCGAGGAGTGATAACACATTGTCATTTCAAGCCAGTAGGTTGGGTGATGTTTGCTATATGGCAATTACTAACTAGCACATGTGAGAATGTGTTTTAGAAGCTATGAAGGGTTCACAAGCGTTGGTTATAACCGGTCATTCATATATTCATTCAGCAAATGCTTATGGTGCAGCACCGACTTTGTGTTAAGCTCAGGGCTGGGGCTGGGGATACTGTGATAAACAGGGCAGGAAATTTCTTCCCTCTTGGACCTTAACTTCTGGGGATGAGGAGTCACCAGAATGAGTAAGAAAATAAACGAACAAGAAAATTTGATATGGTGGTGAGTGCCGGGAAGACGGTTGT